>NW_020537324.1:86246720-86294649 GCF_003426905.1 Ctenocephalides felis
TATATATATGTATGTATGTATATATGTATGTATCTATAATGATATTTCTATTCATATTTAGACGTAGTTCTGTAGTGGATAAATAATTAATGATTTTGACACATTCTCACCTACAAAGGTGTAATTTTCGGGAAGGAAAAAAAACAATATGTATATATTTCCAGTACATTAGTTAGGAAAGTATCATCAAACAAAATGACTCGAGGCGTCAAATGTCCTAATATAATAATATATTTGGATTGAGAGAAAAATTGCACAGGTTCTCAAACGATGGGAAGAGAAATAATAACTCAATACAAATTGAATTGTTGCAAAATTCTACCCAAAATTATATCAAGTTGGTGAATAATATTTAAATTTACTCAAAACGACGAACTCCATGAAAGTTCTATGGTTTGGAAAATATTACATTGTTTTGTTTGAAATGACTAAAACTGTATTATAATATCAAGTTAATATTATCTGAAGTTAATTAAAAACGTATACCAATTTTCAAAATCTAAAAATTACCTAAATTAGCTACTAGCAAAGTAAATTAAGAAGATTTTTTCAAACCGAACAACAGTGTCTATATATATTTTTAAGTAATTTTTGGGTAATTTTGTTCATTTCAATAATAATTTTAAGAATAAATCATAAACCGAAGGGTTTGGCTTTTATACTCCCACTCTCTTATTTTATATTAAGATACCAAAAGCTTCTCTAAGAATATGCCTATTAATATCATTTCTTGTTAATGAAAATTTCATCAATTTTAATTTTATTAAATAAAATTTAATTAATTGAATATACCCATTACTTTTCATCCTTGTTGAAAAAAAATTGAATTAATATTAAGTGAATAATAATTATTAATGTTATTAAATTTTTTTGTGAGTTTAATGAATTCCTCAATGATTGATATGCTGTGATATGTATATATGTATATATGTATATATTATCCTGTGTATATAGTTATTGCCCTATGTTCTGATGACAATTTAATAATCATATGGCATGATATCTACATGGCAATTACCATCAGAACTACCATCAACCCCAAACTACCAAAATGATGTGATCCTCCCTGATATATCGAGCTCAGTCGATACGTTTATGATAATTTCAAACATACATTAGGGTGGTCCTTAATATGGACATTTTCGAATTTCCTTGCTCCCAAGGGCTCAAATGGTTCCAAATTGATAAAAAACAATTCTTTGAAAGTTTTAGCTCTTAATATTAACTTTTAGATAGTGCGCAATTCAATCAAACTTCGTATGGAAATAGCATGGAAAAAATTTTGAAAATTAAAAAAAAATTTTTTTTTAGGTATAGCTTTGTGAAAAGTGAAAATTCGTGTAACTTTTTATTGAAAATTCGACGCTCTGCAAAATTTTTGAAAATTTTTTCATCCTATTTCCATACAATACTTTGATTGAATTGCGCACTATCTAAAAGTTAATATTAAGAGCTAAAACTTTCAGAGAATTGTTTTTGAACAATTTGAAACCATTTGAGCCCTTGGGAACTAGGAAATTCGAAAATGCCCATATTAAGGATCACCCTAATATACATACATACACAAATTTGAGTACTTGAGGAACCTTTCTTAATGTTGGTTTATTTTAACTGTTTATGTTTCTGAGAGTCCATGTCTCTAATCAGTAAATGTTTTCTCCTTTATACCGAATAACAGTTTGGTAATCACTACAATTCATTTTGACATAACATTTTGCATTACTATGGAATAATGTAAATGTATTAGAAATTTACATAGAATTTATTAAAAGCAAACTATATTGTACAAAGCTCATGTTTCTGAATTTTATCTCTAATCTAATTCTTATAATACTTTTAAATTCGTGCAAAATAGTTTAAACTAATAACTTAATTTTATATAATTAATTTTATCAATTTGATTCAAACTACAATTATAAAAAAATTGTCTAGCAGAGCTAAAATTTTAATAAAATCACTTAAAAGATTCCAAAAACGTGTAAATTTGACTAAAATTAAATAAAATATTATAGTTTAAGACCTAATTTTTTATTTTAAATATTTAATCCTGACTTTTTTTAATATTCAAAATATCCCAAGAATATGTCAACGACACATTAAATCCTACTTTTTATTATTTGAACAAGATTTTTAACAAATATTGTGACAAAAAATTTAATCCTGTTTTTGAAATGCTTTTCGATGATGTGGTCGTTTAGACTTTTATTTATGGACGATATAATATTTATATATATATATATATATATAGGTATATTTATATGTATATTTATACATATTGTGCATATGCTTATGTTTATTATGCATTTATGTACAAATACATAAAGAAAAGACATAAATTGTAGATTTAGTTTTAATCCAATGCTTCCGTTGTGTCGACACACCTTTCTTACTAAATATAAGTAAATATATATATATATATATATATATATATAATATATCTATATATATATATATATATATATTATATATATATATATATCTATATATATATATATATATATATATGTATATAAATATATATATATGTGTGTGTGTGTGTAGCTGAAGTGGTGATATTAAAGTCAACTACCATAAAAATCTCCTTAAAAAAGTACCACTAAAATAATTCTTGAATACGATGGTTCATATTTCAGTAATTCCAATTTCATTTAAAAAAAATGTGCGATGAATAATTCTATTTCATAATATATATATATATATATATATATATATATATATAAATATATTACAATTTAAATTTCCTACCTTTTCCCGCCCAATTTCAAATTTGTTTGATACACGTCCACCACCTGCAACAAAACCAAAAAAAAATCTATTAAAAAAATCGTTAATTTCAAATATCAAATAAATCATTTATAATTAAGATATTTATATAAAGACAAGATATAATCAATTTTCGAAACAATAATGATGGCTATTATTTTCGCATTATGTGGTGAAGATTTCAATCTTGCTTTGTAAATTATTTAACTCTTTTTCAATAATCAAAGGAACGTTTAGGAAATTTGATCCTTATCGAAAAGGATTTATATATATGAGGATATTATCCTGTTACACCTGTCTTTGGATTTATAAATGAATATTCACTACTAAAATATTAGTAATAATAATTGAATTAAATAACATTTCTTCAAACTTTTTCTTCTGAATCCATTTATTTCGTCTGTTTGTTTCTTTTTCGTCGAAATATATGAATATGAAACCTTTGATGATTTGGTACAATAATAATAGTACAAGTCTCGTACTGCCAATTATATTTTCCATCTGAATCCATTCCCCCCAAAATATTATAAATAATTTTTTAAAAATCTTCGATGATTTTAACGACGATTTCTTGGGCAGTGTTATTTGTTGGTCGATTGGAGTTGTAACTGAAATTTATCGTCGGCCACATACTGTTAAGCAGCCGGATAAAATATATCGTCGAAAAAAATATATATAATAATAAAGAAAAGATTAAGGAGCGAAGAAAATGAATAAAAGAATTCAATAAAAGATAAACAGCCAAAGATCGACGAAGAATAAGTCGAGTTGAGGTTGGCACGAGGAGTACAGGTGTCGCCGATGATGGCAGGAGGTCCTTGTTCAGTTTTTGGTGATTTTTGATCAATTTGTGACAGGGTAATAATCAATTTCTGGTAGGTTTAGATAATTTCCATCAGTTGTAGATACTTTTGATCAGGTTGGAATCAGTTTGGTCACTTTTTGTCAGTTTTAGATGACTTCAATCATGTTCAGATCGTTTTGATCAATTTCTTTTAGGTTTGGAGCATGAGTAGATAATTTTGTTCAATTTGTTAAGTTTAGGTAATTGTGATAAATTTCTGACAGGTTTAGATAATATTAATTAATGCTTGATAGTTTCTATCAATTTCAATCAATGTTGATCCATTCCAATCATTTCCATCAACTCCAACCAGTATTGATCAATTTCATCAATTTTGGACAATTTTATTACTTTAAATTTCCCCAATCTAGAGAGTGTCTTTTATTTAGTAGAAACTTTAAAAGCATCTCAAGGCAATTTTATTTGACGTCATGCGTTTTATTACGTCACGCTTGTCACTTTGTTTGAGTGACGCGAGGATTTTAAGATTTCGAGAAAAGTTGGATGTCGGATATTTAGAAATATATTTATATACATACAAATGTATAAATAATAAAAATAATTTTGTTGATAGCCGTAACTAAAAGGTGCGGACAAGCATGATTTATAATTTTCAATTCAAATTCTTAGTATAAATATATATATATATATATATATTTTGTATATAATTATATAATATAATATATAAAATATATATATATATATATATATATTTTATAATCCAAGACTCTACCATTCAATATAAATATATATATATATATATATATATATATATATATATATATATATATATATAATATATATATATATATATATATATATATATATATATATATATATGTATATATTTATATACAAAACTTTAATGAAACTTACTATGTAGTTGTACAAAATTGAATAAATATCATGGATATGAAGGAAATTGATGAATTCAGCTTAAAATTGAATAGAATTCATCAGATTTTATTAAAATTGATCAAACTGATAATTGATATCACAATTGACTAAAGTTCAACAAAATTTATTAAATAAGCCTAAAATTCACAATATGTGTCTAAAATTGACTTGCTTAGAATAGCTTCGAAATTTATTTAGTTTGAATAAGTTGCAAAATGGTCCTAAAACCCAAAATTAATCGAATAAATAAAATCAACTAAGTCCAAAATTGACTTAAAAAATACAACATTTAATAGGAAGGTACAATTTTCACTATTTCTATAATTGACTTGAAAAAAAATTGGCTAAAAATTTGTAAAATTGGCTGAAAATTTGACAAATAGCCTTAAAAATCACAAAGCTGATTTACAAAGTCCAACATTTACTGAAAAATATCCAAAACTAAACAAAAATGAATGAAAATGAACAAAGTTGGAAAACGCCAAAAAATGTCTGAAAAAGTACAAAAATGGTCGAAAAAATTCAAAACTCGCCAAGAACTACAAAATTAGGTAAAAATTAGCAAAATTGACTAAAAAATATAGAGAAGACTCAAAATTGGCTCAAAAAAGTCTAAAATTGATGATTGAAAAAAGGACAAAATTGAATAAAAATAAGCAAAATTGAATGAAAACGTCTACGATGTCTGAAAAAGTTTAAAAAAGGGCGAAAAAATTCAAAAGTAGCCAAATTCAAACAAAATTAAATGAAAATTAGCTAAATTGACTGAAAAATTCAAGGAGACTCAAAATTTACTAAAAAGTCTAAAATTGATGATTGAAAATTTGACAAAATAGAATAAAATTGATCGATAAGAATGAAAACGTCCAAAAATATCTGACAAAGTTCAAAAATGATCAAAAAATTCAAAAGTACTAGAAAATTAATTGAAAATTAGCAAGATTGACTGAAAAATCTAGAGGAGACTCAAAATTGACCAAAATAGACCAAAAAATCTAAAATAAATATAGGAATAAATTAACAGAAATAAAAATTAACTGCAAAAATCTAATATTTGAAAAAGCATTTGAATAATATTCTAAAATTTATTTAAAGTTAACTGAAAAACTTGCAGAATATCCAATATTTATCAAAATTGAGCAAAACTGTTCAAAATTGAACCAGATTAAAAACGAAAAAACAAAGTTATAAACAAATTAACAAATTTATCTAAAAACTCAAACTCATAAGATTTGGGTTTAAAATATATAAAATTTGATGTCAGGCGGTTGTGACATGGAACAAAATTTGGAAAAAATTAAAAGCAAAAAATTGGAAGAACATTTCATTTGCTTTTAGCATATATATATATATATATATATATATATATATAAATTTATAATATATTACCCTTGTCCTCTCACATAAAAACCAAATTTACAACTTTTTCAAATTACCAAAATAAAGTATCACCATCCCTCTCTTCCTCCTTTGAATTACTAAAGTGCAAGCGAGACAAAACCATGAGAGGGCCATAAGATTTTATTGTATGAAGAAATATCATCGTTAAGATGCGGCGATTGATGCAAAAGGTAAAAAACTTATAAAAATAAAACAAAAAGAATGCTTTTTGGTGTTTCTCTTATTTATGGCATCACTTTTATTACTTGTCAAGATATTAACAAGACGAAGGAGTGAGATGATAAAAAATAAAGTGCAAATTTAAGGTATATATCTTAAATATCTTGGTTAAATTTTTCCTTCTATCAAAATAATAAGATAAGAACTTTTCCAATATTTACATCTCCTATATTTATTGAACTTTAAATAAAAGCACATCCAGTGGTTTCCTATTATTGAAATTTACTTGAACCATCAAAGGGTTAACCACAAAGGCTGTAACCACAAAGACATCCTCTCCTCCTGCCCTTGTTCAAAAAAATATTAAAAATTCTAAGTCGTCATTGGTAGATTTGAATAACAGTAGTATAAAAACTCAAATTCCACTTTTACCAGCTTGGATTGGAGTAATTCATCTTCAAGAACTACCCTTGTCTATTAAACGCAGGGGATGATCCATTATATATATATATATATATATATATATATTATATAACTGTATTTGGACATATGTCTCCAAACCTGTCCTCTGAGAATACCATCTTGTAATACCAAGGGGTTATTTTACTATATTAGGGGTAGTTTTGACTGGTATATACACTAAAGGGTGCTGACTTTAGTAATATCTGGAACTAAGTAAGTGAACCATTAGGTATTTAGCCCGCTGTACTATTTATAGTGATTATGAAAAAAATTTAATTGCAACCTTTACAATTTCTAAATTGTTGCTGTGATATAAATAATATACTTGACTAATTTAAAAAAAAAAATGAAATCTACAAATCTTTGATTTAAAGTATTCCTCCTCCCCTTACCATCCAAATTTCTATTTATCATTTTAAGGGCAATAATTATATTAAATTTTTACAAAATTTCAAATCTCAAAAGTATTCCCTATCTGAAATATTCAAATAAGCCTCCCCCCCGTGCCCCCTTTTTTATTTATTGTGTATTTCCCCCCTGAGTTAGTTTAAGGGCAAACAAGCAAACAAAGGGGGTGCATTATATTATAATATAATTCTTTTTCGAGAGGGATGGAATTTGTGTTTCCTATTACGTAATTCGTTGTACTACAAGGATAAATTATTGTTCAGGGGTGTGGTTTTCGGAAGGGACTTCTCTTGGAAATAAGGACTTGCATTGGGGTTTGTTTTTAGATTTTGTGGTTTGGTTACATAAGAATAAAGGATAGGAATAGATTCTAGAGTTTTTGCTATTTTTTTTAAGAAATATGTACCTATCGAACACGAAATTATTGTCGAAAATGTTTCAAGGATAATCGAGACAAAAATGTTAAAATTTTGAGGATAATCATTGCAAGTTTTTTTGTGATTACGAACATTTTATCTCTATATGAAAATATTTTGTTTTTCTAATAACTTATTTAGATAGAATCAAACAAAACATTTGTATTGGAAAATCAAAAAAAATAATATAATATAATTAATATAAAAAGATATCTAAATATAAAGGGAGATAAACTCTAAAGGCTCAAAGACCAGTCTTAAAAAATGATGTATATTTTGATTGATAAATATATGCCAAAAAAATTAAAGATCACCCTAAACACTTTTGTCACTTTCAACTAAGCTCGATTTAGTAACATATTTAGTTAAGAAATCTTTATAAAATATATTCTCATATGAAGCTAGAACTTAATCATAACTTTAAAACCCTTGTCCAAATTATCGGAAAAAAACTAAAATTTTGTAAAGAATATTCCCAAATTTTCACCAAATATACTTCAATTATTCTCAAATTGATTGGCAATAAAAAATTTGACGTAGCAACATATTTATTTAACAATATTTAGAATAAACTACAGCATTTGCATTTATTTCGAATCATATACTGAATATGTGCAAGTCGAGGTAAAAATTGTCATAAAAACAACATTTTTGTAAACAAGATTCCCAAATTTTTACCAAATATACTTCAATTATTCTCAAATTGATTGGCAATAATAAAATTGACGTAGCAACATATTTATTTAACACATTTACTATAAACTACAGCACTTGCATTTATTTCGAATCATATGAAATATATGTGCAAGTCGAGGTAAAATTTGTCATAAAAACAACACTTTTGTAAAAAATATTCTCAAATTTTCACCAAATATACCACAATTATTTTCAAATTGATTGACAATAAAAAATTTGACGTAGCAACATATTTATTTAATCATTTTTAGAATAAACTACAGCGTATTTTCAAAATATACAAACTGAAATTTTGCATGTCGAGGTAAAAATTGCCATAATTTCAAAACCCTTGCACGAATTTTCCCAAATTTACACTAATGGGCACTTAATTCTAAAACTTAATTTATTTTGTCAGTAAAAAAATGAAAATAAATTTACAGGACTTGCGTATAATTTGTGTGTGGAAATTTTGCACAACTCAATGCAATGCATGTGCAAATGTGTGTTTTGCATGAAAACCCTCAGTGTTCTAGGATTTCTAGGACAATAATTGGCAACATATGCCCTTTATATATAAATTGAGATATATCCGAGCAGACTCAGAGATTCGCAAACTATAGTGGTGTAGTCGTTTTGAATTATTGATTGGTAGACACCGGCGCATGCGTTTAGGAAAACCACCTAGGGATAAAGGATACACACGAATATATATATATATATAGATATATATATATATATATATATATATATATATTATATATATTATATATATATAGATATATATATATAAATATATATATATATATATATATATATATATATATATAAATTTACCTCTGTGTCTAAAATTACCCTCAGTGTTTGATCCCGATGGTCAATTCCCGACGAGAAGGTCACTAATGCATTTCAAGCTCATAAATATTTTCGTAACGATTTCCAAACATCTGCTCATTATTCTCAAAAATTTCTCCAAAAATATCAACACGCGATCATATTATATTATACAAAAGTCGAGTGTTACGGTAGTCCTTAATAATAATACACATTTGAATATTAATTGGCAAAACGACGACGACTAATTCACACGTTTTCGTAAATTGAGCCGTTAGGAATTTATAATGGAATTTTTAATGTGTGATATTTAATGCGAATGCGGCCCTGGATGTTTTCGTCTATTCACGCATTTTATTCCAAAATAAGGAATTAATGGGATTTTAGAATTCATAATTTAGGAAACGGCTTTATTGCTTCACGTTTCGTTAAACACGTTCGGAAACGATGAAAAATTTATATTTTAGGAAGTTTTTAGTACTTCAAGATTTTTATTTTGAGTGGCAATATCATAAGTAGACAAAATCACGATTTTCAGCAGCAAGATTTTTTTTAATTTAAATTTAAATATAGTAACATATTTCTAAAAAAGTTGTAAGTAGAAAATTGATACGAGCATTTAGAACTGATTTCTAAACTAAGGTATACCATAAAAAATATTTTTAACTCTCCTTAGAGTAGTTATAAAGTAATATTTGCATATTACTTATATCTTTACGTTTCAAAGTATTCTGAACATTTTAGCTAACCTTAGAAAAAATGTATGTGTGTATTAGGGTGGTCCTTAATATGGACATTTTCGAATTTCCTTGCTCCCAAGGGCTCAAAAGGTTCCAAATTGATAAAATACAATTTTCTGAAGTTTTAGCTTAATATTAACTTTTAGAACATCGTATGGAAATAGGATGGAAAAAATATTGAAAATCAAAAAAAAATTTTAGGTATAACTTAGCGACAAATTATGTATAAAACTCATTCATTTGTTCGCTAAATTATATCTATAAACATTTTTAAAATTTTTGAAAAAAATTCCATGCTATTTCCATACAAAACTTTGAATTGCGCTCTATCTAAAAGACAATATTAAGAGCTAAAACTTTCAGAGAATTGTTTTTTATTAATTTGGAATAATTGGAGACCTTGAGAGCAAGGAAATTCGAAATGTCCATATTAAGGACCACCCTAGTGTGTATGTGTGAGAGTGTGTGTACGTGCGGATATAATTTTTCGAGAGCACAGCTTAATCCAATCAATTTGAATGATTTAAAAAACATTCGATTACTATTGATGGAAAGACGTGCTGATTAATTTTTGCTCTCAAAAACTTGGAAGAAAACTTGTATCTGCATGTACATACACACACATACATACATATGGTCTAAGGTAGGTCAAAATGTTCAGGAGATTTGAAAAGTAAAGATTTGCAAAAAAAAATTTCCTCTATTTTTTTACCCTAAAAAATATTGCAACCTGATGTGATCCATCATTCCAGTTTGCGGGACAAGCCGTCGGTGATTACATGATTTAATAAAAATTACTGAATTATAATAAAAATATATTTATAATAACAAATGTATGCGTTTCATATATCCTATATAGTAAATGTAACGATGCTATTTCCGATAGTATTTATTTTATTGATAAAAACCAGCGTGGCATTGCAAAACAAATAAAATTTTAATAAAAATTATCCATAAACAGAACCTATATGTAAGAAGTGTATAAATTAATTTTAAATATAACATCAAAGTTCGTCATATATATTATATAACAAATTACCCCGTGTTCCGTACGCAACCGTACGTACGCCAAAATGCATCTCAACCTGAAACGAGGCGTTGATCAAGGTTGGGCGACAAAAGGCGTGCTGGTTAATCTTGGGACTACTTTGCACCGATGAATATCGTATTTTAAATATTTTTTATTATTATAAATAGTTGTAATTGTTAAATGTAATAGTTCATTGTCGCTGATTGGTAATTTTCTTTATTTATTTAATAAATATACTAAAACAATACAAAACCGTACGATAAAGTAACTTGTGAATCGGTTTAATAATAATTATATGATTTTCGTGTGCAGTTATTAATTTCTATATAAAATTATAATATATATATATATATATATATATATTCATATAATTATTATAATTATCCTGCCATATGCGCATTGAATCCATGTTATTTTTTTTTTTTGGTGCGAGGGAAAAGAGTGTTTCCGACACCGACACACAAAACGAAATAAAAATGCATAAAATAGAAAATTATGTCATAATTAACGATCTAATTAGCGTGAAATGGAACTAGGCACGTATTTATGAATTCATAACATACAGGACCGCATTTGAGAACAAATTTTAATCCCGTTTTTGTTTTACATTTCTTTTTCAATCGTTTATATCAAAACAAGTATTATCCCTTTTATTCCGAGTTGCCAAATGTAATTCCGGCTACTGTTTGTTCATTTTGTCCAAAACACGTTTTGCAATTAATCCGATTTGACTGATGGACTTTTAAAATGTATAAACGGCTTATTAAAAACTTATTATTTTATTTTATTTTATTTCATTTTATTTCGTGGAGGTGAATGCCCAATTTAAAATAAATTGCTCGAGATGATATGAATTAGGACTGATGCAGAAGAAATATAAAAAACACAGATGAAAATTAAGAGAAGGAATCGTCAAATCAAAATTTGTGAAAATAGGATGCTACTTATAGGAGCTAATTGAGTTTTGAGCAAAAAACTGGTTAAATGTTGCAATGGGATACCTACTCTGTATGGATCAGAGACATAGACTCTAGAAAAAATATGGTATATAAACTACTTCAAGAGGAGGAACTGGAAAATACATTTTTGTTTATTTATTATAGCAATCTATACAATATAAATTAGGCTAAAATTTTTGACATTATGGAAAATGCGCGAAAAGGATAACGATCTACTGATATATAGAACCTTTTTATTACAGTATTCTAAGAAAAAGATAAAATGATGCGATAAAATTGCAAAGAATTGGAGGAAAACTACCACATTTTACCCATATTTAAAAAAGAGTACATGGTCAAATAAGAAGACAAATTGAGGAAGAAGAGAAAAATGAAAGCCAAAGAAGGACTGTACTGACGTGCCAACTAAATCTAGACATAAAAATGAAAAAATATTCTGCAAAACAAAAATGTTATTTCCAAAAAAAGCGATTAGCAAAATGGTGTATGGAATAAAAAATTTAAAAAAAAACTACTTATGAGAAAACTGTTTGTCTCAACTTGCTCAAACCAATGATTTATCTTTTCATTTCGATCAGAGACATGAACCAAAAACAAAGTCGGAGAAAGGAGAGATAAAATAAGGAAGTCACCAATAAGAAAATATTGCAGATTCACCAAGAGATTTTGTTGTCAGAAGAAACCAGGATTAGATTCATATTTAAAAAATGTGAAAAAAATAGGTTAAAAGAAAAGTAATATAGAAAGCCTAGAAGATGATCAATTTGTATAAGAAGAGAAAATATAAAAAACTGAACATGGTGGCACAAGACACAAAAGTATAGAAGAAAATTCTGGAAGTAAAACAAGGGCAAGAACAGAGTTAAATAAAATGGGATGCTTTAAAATAATAATTTAAAGTCTTGTAATATTTTAAGACGTTCCTCAAGACGTTTTCAGAAAAAAATGACAAAAAATCGTGTTTTAGCAACCACACACATACTTTGTTCAAAGTTGATGCCAAACGTTTCAGAACGACTTGTAACATAAATTAAGCAAATCAGATTTTCAAACAAAAATGTAAATTTTTCCTTAGAAAATATAAACAGTTTAAATATATATTAAATGTATTGAAAAATATATTAATAAAACATATTCGAGAAAATTATATTGTATCGTGTGACTTCACGCTCACTTATTAGCAATTAGCGTCAAAACATTTCAGCATGAAGAAATCAACACATTTATATATAAATACATATATATATATATATATATATATATATATATATAAATGTATTTATAAATGTATTGACTTTATAAATATTTTTGAAGGTTGAGCATCAAGTTCGCTCACACTTTTTACATTGTATTTTTAATATTCCCCTTCGACCATAAATTAACTTCAGAAATATAACGCCAGGTAAAACAGATATATCAGATATATATATATATATATATATATATATATATATATACATTAGGGTGGTACTTAATATGGACATTTTCGAATTTCCTTGCTCCCAATGGTTCTAAATTGATAAAAAACAATTCTCTGAAAGTTTTAGCTCTTAATATTAACTTTTAGATAGAGCGCAATTCAATCAAAGTTTTGTATGGAAATAGCATGAAAAACATTTAAAAAAAAATGATACGAATTTTCACTTTTAATTCATTTGTCGCTAAGTTATAACTATTTTTTTTTTTTTAATTTTCAATATTTTTTCCATGCTATTTCCATACGAAGTTTGATTGAATTAATTGCGCACTATCTAAAAGATAATATCAAGAGCTAAAACTTTCAGAGAATTGTTTTTTGTCAATTTGGAACCATTTGAGCCCTTGGGAGCAAGGAAATTCAAAAATGTCCATATTAAGGACCACCCTAACATATATACATACATTTGTAATATATACATACCCAGCAATAAAAACAACGGAAGCATATTTAAGATTCAGGAAAAATTATACGTAGCATTATACGTATATAAGTTCATAACAATTATCTAACATTTATTTCCTTTATTTCAGGCGAATGTTTCCGACTCTTCGAGTATCCTTCTCCGATCTGCCCCTGGCGTCGTCGTCCTCCTGCACCAGTGGCGGCGGCGGAGTTCAGTCCTCCTCCGTCCGCTACGCTGTCCTCCTGGACGTCGTAGGGACCGACCTGAGGAGGTACAGGTACGCCTATCACAGGTCGTCGTGGCTGGTTGCAGGCAAAGCAGATCCTCCTGCTCCTGCCAGACTCTATCATCATCCGGACTCTCCTTACAGCGCGGAGCAGCTGAGGAAGCAGGTCGTCTCCTTCGAGAAAGTCAAGCTGACCAACAACGAACTGGACAAGAACGGACAGGTAAGGGAACAGGGGATAGATGAAACATAATAATAGATCTAAATAGAGTTTTTGAGTTTTGGACTGTTAGTCGTCTACTTGTACAACCGAATCAGTTGCATCCACTACTAGTGTCCTTAAAATCCATTCTGACTAGAGATGGGTAACTCACTCCGGAGTTATCACTCCGACACAACTCCTCCCTCGGAGTGAATCCGAGTGGAGTTGTTTCACAGAATTTGTCATATCCGACTTTCCTAAACTGGTATTAAATCTGTTAACTTGTGCAGACTTTTACTGTTTTTGGCGTTTTTGCTTTGGGAAGGAAGCGGTCGCTTTCTCGTCTCACAGGCAGTTTTATGACCTTTTAGGTATAAAACTCAAAATAATACCAATGTGTATTTTCCAGAAAACACAAAAGTATTAGTTCAAAGATACAGAACAATGAAATTGTGTTCAAGTGTGAATAGCTCAAATGTATAATTTACTGAATAGTACGCGGTGAATGACGGCAATCAGGAATATGCATACCAAAAAATTATAAAAAGTAATACCAATAGTATTTAAGCAAAAAATATTTAGTATTATATTATTACTTTCACACAATTATATAATTTTGTAAAAGTAATAATATGTTATTCGAACTAACTGATATAATATTGATTCTGCAGAAGTATTATCATTTCGTGAAAATATTTAATGATAAATGTTTTGCTTTCATTACGAAGTTTACTACATAATTTTTATATGAAATTAATCTAAAAAATACATTATTTTCTCACCAAATGAAAATAATTAAATTGAATTTGATTCTCTAGTTTTGCGTTTTTACTTTGGCCAACTCTTGTCATCTGGTCGACTAAAAAATTGTACAACCTGTCATTTATTTGTGATTTCTTTAGAAAAATTATTTTATTGATATTTATTCATAAATTTTCATTTCAAATAATTAGTGGGATTTGACAAATCCTTAGATACATAAACAACACACTATAGAACACATTTGTGTCGAGCAATTCGCTTTCAAAGTTGTCGGAGTCGTGGAGTTGTTAAGCGGATATAACTCCACCATGATGTGGAGTCAAATCGGAGTCGATCCGGCTTCGGATATGATAAGCCCATCTCTAATTCTGACCAATTATCTTAGCCGGTATTTTTGCAAAACTTTGTTTAAAAACAACAAAAACAACCACTGGTCTTTTTTAAATTCTCTGGATCCTTCAACCGCGCGACTTGCAGAAACGCATGGAGTGATTTTAATGAAGCAATTAACACGTCCCATAATTAGACGAACCGACATCGTCTTCTTCAACTTCTTTCTTTCTTAACGAAGCCACAGGAAAAATGCTTTAAATAGCACTCGACAAAAAATTCACCAACACTATAGTAAATATGAAAAACTAATCTGTTTCACCATTTTTAGGCAAAAGATGTCAACTACAAGCAGATCCAATATGTAATGTTTCATTTATCTTGTGGATTGAAATTATTTCCAAATAATTTTTACCAATCCATCTAATTCCTTTCCCAGTGTTTCACAATTAGCTACGTGCCTCTCCAAGCTCGGTTAGCTATAATAGTTTTCGCGTCTCAATTAGCTTTAATTAAGATTTATGTTAGCATTGATTTGACGAAAATAACTACGAGGAGCGTTATTGTTGCGAACAAAACACTTTAGAACGGTTGGCATAAACGGTTGAATAAACACGCCAAGCAATGAGGAATGAGGAATGAAAAGTTAACACAATTAGTGATGGAAATCAACGATTGAAGTAACAAGTAGAATGGATTAGATATATCTAAAAAGGAGATCTTATATTTATACTTTTTGCCTAAACTTTTTAGAAGATCATCCAAGTTTATTTGGCATCTTTAATGTTTTACTCCGGCAAATGTCTTATCAAATATTTGGTATGAATGAAGTGAGCATAACTTTCTAACTTTGACCAAATAAAAACAATGCCAAAAAACACGACATAGATCACGACAATAGACTGCCAAAAGCCGTCACCATTAATTTGGTGTTATTTGGTGACCCGCCTGATGTCTATGTAACTCCAACAGCAAGTCCTCTAAATGAGGACCTTCTCAAAACAAAGTATCATTATCATTAATTAAAATTTATGACAAATATTGCCTACAGCTGGTTAAAATAAATTCCTTTATGTCCGCTGCCACCAATAATACAAGACTATATTTTATATAATACAAGACTATAATATTTTTGGGTCCAATCAAATAAAAACAACTTCTAAATTAATTTAGACAGAAAACGTAGTTGTTCCACAACCAAGAAAAATCTGAAAATTAGATGTTGACTAGTGGTGTATGACATCGTGCCTTAAAGCAAATTGTTGGAACTTCACGTACCTTAATGAAATATTCGAAAACTTTTAAACGTATTGAAATATATTATTACAAATACTGTAACTTTCATTATTTTTGCTATCTTGTTTTATCTGAGCAAATCAAATGTAAATCATAAATCAATTTATCTCCAAAACATTAACAATCGTCATTTCATTTCGAATTGAATTTCAAAAAAAATAGTTGCCTAATTTACACAAAATTGAAAAAGTGCTCCCAGTCTAAAAGCATCTGCAAATAATTTTGTGCGACATTTTCACTCATACTGTGCTTAGCTTGGCGGCATTTTCACATTTTTTAATAGTTTTCACAAAATTGAAAAAGTGCTCCAATACATAAAGAGTCTAGACGCACTTGGGTAAACATTTGTACCAAAGTGGCGCTTAGACGGTGCTTAGCCTGGGTAATTTTTTCAATTTTTGATCCAAAGTTACAAAAATATTTTATGGAAAATAAAAAAAGATGTAATAATTTTTTATCCTCAAAAGCAATTGTTTTGTCAGTGCTAGCAGAAAGTTTTTCAGATCATTCAAATCGGACTCTTAGTTCACTCAAAAACTGCAATTTTTTGCACATTTAGCTCTGTATCTTCGAAATGGCGGAACCTGTCTTTGCCAAAAACTAATCACCTCTTCTCCCAATCATTACAAATTGAATGTTTTCTTAGATCATTCAAATCCGATACTCCGTTCTCATAAAAACTCTATTTATATTTTCTGCACTCTTTGCTCCGTATCTCCGTAACGGCTGGACCCGCCTTTGCCAAAAACTAATCAGCACATCTTCCTATCAATAGGAATCGAATGTTCTATCAATTCATTCTCCAATGTTCTCATTCTACAATGTCGCCAAGAATATTCCTTATTATGAATATTCCTCGTTGAGAACCTTTTTAGTGATATGCCATCTCTTGCGTGTAAATACGCATATCAAATTTTTCCCTCGACTTTTGCGCCTGCGTAAATACACGTCGTCGTTTTATATGAAGAAGAACAGAGTGAGAAGTAGCATGATGCCCTATTGGTCGATTGCTCTTATCATGAGGAATTTATCACACTAGACATTATTTGAAATGGACGAGAGGAGGGACAATATATATGTATATATATACAGGTGTATCATTGAAGCACATTTATTGTTCATTTATTAATAAATTTTTATTTATACACTAGATGACCCGACAGACGTTGTCCTGTACCCATGTCTACAATTTTTTAATATAATATTTACTTACTTAAAAATAATAATAATCGTTTTTTAAATTACTCTTCACACCAAAATGCATATACATTTATAATATGAGCGATGTTAAATGCAGAACTTGTTTTTTAATAAAATGTTGAGTCTCAATTCCCACACTATATTGGAAATTGAAGTATTTTAAACGGTATAACATAACCATAACTATAACATGACTCTGGTGCTTCATGTTGGATTAAATTAATTTAATTTTTTATTATTTAAGATATCCAAAATTGCATCTTAAACTTCTCCTAATCGATATCGTGAGGGCCGAATTGTATGTATTTATCTTTACTTTCCCATTTGTTGTTATAAAGTGAATTTTTTACGAATTTTAAAAATATTGTGTAAAGATTAGTAAAAGATGCGAAGAAATTATATATTGAAAAAAAAAAACTATATTGAAAATTTTATATCCGAATCTTGTATTTGCGCCCCCTAAGGCGTGCGTTCGTATTTTTCGCACACATCGCATTAAAGATAGGACCGGCCCTGATTAATATTTAATTTTATATCTTAAGTGAATTAATTTGTCAAATCCTGTTCATATGTGTATAATTCAATCTGCCATACATATACTGTATTTTATATTATTTATTTTCTGGCACATCTCAGCTGCTTTTTGACAATAATAATGTAAACATTTCATATTTCTTATTCATAATCATATATTTATTATACATATTTTAATATTGTCTAAGTTCATAAGTAAATTGAAATTTTTGGCAAATGATAGTTTTAATTTATTTTCAATGCAAACAATGACATGTCGTTTTTTGCAATTTTTTCCATTTATTTCTACAATATTGCATATACATCCCAGTACTTTATAATCACATACATCCTAGAAAATTTCCTTAATTTAACTTCACAAAAGATTTATTAAAATCTGCATAATCGTTTAGAAGGAGTATACAGTGAGTGCACGTAATTTAATATGAACTTTACATGATAGCAATACAGCTCAAATTGATCCCACCTTTTAGTTAGAAAACGTTTGTATGAGAAAAAGAAAAGGGCTGTTTTTAGGGTTTTCCCGGCAATTAGTCGTTTTTTTTCTCGCCGTGAGAACCATCCTTGGACCTCAACGAACATTTTAAAAAAATAATTGGCCAAATTGGTCCAGCCGTTGTTGAGCTATGCGCTTACCAACACATTTTTGCAATTCATTTTTATATATAAAAAAATTTGTACCACGTTGATCCCAATTTGATATGATTTTTGGCGAAACTCTAAAATATGGATCATATCATAAAAGAATTTCCAAATCCCATAATGATATATTATAGATGTTTCCGAGGTTCATTATTCCAAGTTTAAGGTTTTCCTGAGTTTACTCCATTTACCAGATTTGGAGAACAAAATTCTATAATGACCTATTAAAGATGTCTCCCAAGTTCAAATTACCAATTTTAAGGTTTTCCTGATTTCACCACATTTACCAGATGTGGTAAAATTTGGCAGAATAATATTTGACAACAGAAATAAATAAAAACAATTTATCTATTTCTAATTCTAATTTTTCCTTCCCTTACAGATTGTTCTCAACTCAATGCACAAGTACCAGCCCCGCATCCACCTGGTTCGTCTGCCGACGCAATCGACGTGCGTGCCGACGAATCCCCAAGAGCTGGAGGCGATGGAGCACCACACGTACGTCTTTCCCGAGACCATATTCACGGCGGTGACCGCCTACCAGAACCAACTGATAACCAAGCTGAAGATCGACAGCAACCCTTTTGCGAAGGGGTTTAGGGACTCCAGTAGACTTACGGACTTCGACAGGTAAGGGAAAGATATTATATATAGAATAATTATTTTTTTTATCCCAGACAAGGTATTTTATATACATATGCAATAAGTTTCTGTTATATCTTTTCATGATGATGCACTTTTTCACATCTTTGTGTATTAGTTAGTTACTCTAACTTTATTTTCCACTTAATGAAGGCTCGAATGTTATCCGAAACGTATTGATATCAAATAAATATTTAACAAATTCCTATCATATTAATATCAAATTAGTATACTTAAAAAAAATCATATACTGATGGATTTTTAGGCTTAGCTTGATCATAATATGAAACTCCTAGTATTATTTTCTTCTAAGCTAATTGTTCGAACTCAAAAGGCACATTTTAGCAAATTCTTGTAAAAAACTAATGACTGCCATTAGACCTGTTAGTCTCTAATAAATATAAATATATTTGTATTAAAAATATTCAATTTAGGACTCATTTTGAAGAAAAATTAATAAAATCCTCTTTTATACTAACTGCACAAAAATAAATTCACATACAAACCCTAGACAATATTAGAATACCCCTTTCATATAAACCAAATAATCTTGCACAAATTTAAGAACATGACTTTCAATTGTTTTAACATATCACAATGTCAAAAAAGTTAGGTTATAAATTTGTTAATAATTTTGTGACTAAAATAATGAAAATATGTCAATTCTTTGTGCAAGACCAAATGCATTGATGGTATTGATATTTTTCAACACATGAAAAACAGGTTTAACTAATTTTGTTCAAAAAAACTAATGAAAATTACTAAACCTTTCAATTAGGTTAGTCAATAATTTTTGTTGAAAATAAACATGTATAAACTTACAATTTATGGCTCATTTTGTAGAAAATACAACAAATCTGCGTTTTATACACAAAAAAATAAATGCACAAGGATAAATTAACAAATAAACTAAAAAAATCTGGCAAAGAATTAATAGGACTTGTTATGGCAAAACTCAATGTCAATAAGGTTAGGTTATAATATTTTTAATAATTTAAATTCTATTATTTGTACAAAACCAAAAGTACTTATGAATACTATTAACATTTTACAACACATAATCAACAAATTAACATAAAAACTAAAAAAATCTGGCAAAAAATTAATACGACTTTTATATTTTTTGACCTAACGCCATGTCAAGAAGGTTAGGTTACAAATTTGTTGATAATTTAATTTGACGATTTTTGGCTTATTTTGAAGAAAAATGAACAAAAATCTTTTTTATACGGAACAAACTATCTGCACAAGAATAAATTCACAAAAAATCCTAATAAATCATGTCCAAAATTAACAACAGGATTTTTACTAATTTTGACATAAGGCCATGTCAAAAAGGTTAGGTTATAATTTGTTAACAAAATTTAACAAAAAAGCAAAAAATATGAAAATTCATTGCACAAATCCAAATGTACTAACGATATTAATAATTTTTAACACTTAGACAGCATATATTAACAAATTTTGTGTAAAAAAAATGGATAGCTCCTTGTAATCCTGGCAGGGAATAATTGTTCAATGTCAAAATATGAATAAATTTGTATAAAAACTTACGCTTTATAGCTCATTCTGAAGAAAAACCTGCAAAATCCTCTTTTATAATCAGCAAACTAATTGCACATGGATAAATTCACACAAAACTCGAAAAATCTTGCACAAAATTAACAACAGGACTTTTATTTGTTTTGACAAGTCGCCATCTTGAAATTGTTAACATAAATTGTCAAAGGAACGCGATAGTGGCGCGCTATGCGGGTGGACACGTAACTAATAAAAAGGATAATTATAATATATTTTAAAATATTAATATCATCAATTACTAATTTCATTTACAAAACGCATCCTTATACCAATTAAAGCCCTTCGAGTGTCAATTACATAAAATTAGTTTCACCTAATATTACTTAACTTGTCAATTAGGTTAGACAAAAAATTTTGTAAAAAAAGCGCATGTGAACATGTAATCTATAGCTCAATTTGAATTTTTTGTTTGAATTATACAAACTGTACAAGAATAAATTCACATATAAACCTAATAATCTTGTACAAAAACCCACAGCCATCTTGAAATTGGTAACTTAAAACTGTCAGATGAAGGCGACAGTGGCGCTCTATGCGGATGAACACGTAACTAAAAATAGGATAATAGAATAGAATATTTTTTTCAATTATTCATTTCATTTATAAAACGCATCCTTATGCCACCAATAAGAGCCCTTCAAGTGTCAATTACATAACATTAGCTTCATCTAGTACCACAAGTATTAAATTTTAAATATCGCAATATTATTAAAAACAAAAGCGTAATAAATAAATCTCGTCGTATGCGAGCGGCGCTTTTGTTCGGTCGCGTTCCCTTTGATCTCGTCGGATCATCAAGAACAGTTTATGTATCATTATCACAAACGCTTTATTTTTAGTATTTTTACTCTCTGCTCGTGATACTTCTTCTTTGGGGCTTCTTTTTCTTTTTTTACTCTTATTATTACTTTTTTTTACTCCTTTTACTCGTTTTACATCTATTCGCGAGACCGGCCGAGAGGCGCAATCGGCGCAACCGGCGGACAGGCGGACCGTAGGGTTATTAGCGTTTTACACCTCGCCCGGCCGGTCAATGAATGATACACGACGAGAGGAGATTATTTTAATGATAAATTTGCAAAGGACGGATTTGAACACGAACAATAAGGGTTGGAACAATATTGTAAATATATTAAAAATATCTGACCATATAAAACCTATCTGAGACGCACAAAATTGACCAAAGCCTTGGGGGACATCGAATTCTTAATTTTTTAAAATCTATTCTGAAGTTCTTTGAGAAAACCTCGACGAAAGGTCAAATCCAGTCATTGCAAATTTCGCATACACACATATACATGCTTTTCCTAAAATTGGTCTCATTCCAATCATAATAAATTCAACTCCAAAAAACATAAACTTTGTTCTAGCCATATAAACACTAACTGCTCTTCTGAAATACTAATTTGTGTCCAAAACTCTCAGTGCCCAAATCCACATCCATTGTTCCTCTTCTTACCATCTTATTCTCAATTTTTTTTAAATTCTTTTCTCCCATCAGAATGCGTTATTCTTAATGAAAGTTCGTTAATTGCAGAGGCGTGGTAGTTCACACCTTTAGCAATTTATGAATTTCAGCAAAAAACATGTTGAGCAAGCAAAAAAAAAATATTTTGAAATATGTTATTCGTCTATATACAACGTAGAGAATTTTTAGATTCGCAATAAAGCGAAAAAAAAATTAAAAGTTTTCGCCATAAAGTTGTTTTGGGCCTCGAGGGCAATTTGAGATCATTTATAATAAAAGGCGTAATAATAGACAATATTATAGGTGTTTTTTGCTTTGAAAAGTTTTGTTTTTATGCTGTTATTAATTTTGATACGTTAAGAAGTTTGGGAGATGATAATGTAAATTTTCATACCATTTAATATGTGAAGCAAATTGTGATTTTACTTAACAGCTTATATTTTTGATTGGTGGAGATCAAAATTATAAATTTAGTATTAATGATATCTTCTATATATAAAATTAAGTCGGGTTTTCCTTCCTGACGAAATAACTTCAGAACCCACGAACTGATTTCGACAATTTTGCATTCGTTGGAAAGGTCTCGGGCTCCGTGAGGTTTATAGCTAAGAAAATTAGTGGTGCATGGCATCGTGCCTTAATTCAAATTGCTGGAACTTTACGCACCGTAATTAAAAATTCGAGTAATGACATTAGTGAGAATTTTCAGAATTATACTTGGTTAAGTCAACGAACAATTCTTGCCGCAAAGTATAATGATGTACACGCACTGAATTTCACCATTCAATCAAAAGTTGCTGGCGATTTTATGACATACCAATGATTCCGAATGGTCTTCCGTTTGACTTCAAACGATTGCTATTTCCAGTTCGCCTTGCGTTCGCAGTAACAAGTCGCAAGGGCAATCGCTTAGTGTTTGCGGGATAAATTTGAAATTGATTATTTAGAAAATAATTGTTTTTCACATGGGCAGTTTTACGTTGCCTGTTCACGAGTTGGAAAACCATCCGCTTTGTTTGTGTTAACGTCAGACCAAAAAACAAAAAATGTGATTTACCAAAGAGCACTTCATTGAAACGGATACTTTGCGGATTCACTTTCATTTACTTAGAGAAGTTCAACTAAAAAACACTTCATTTTTGTAATCGAAATAAATTCATTACTGTTGTGCAATATACTCAAATTTTTCCTTTTCAAATATAAAACAAACAAAAAATTTCTTCATCTTTCTCAAGAAACCATCTGGTGGCGAAACGGAATTCGTCGGGTTTGCTAGTTTTTTAATAAATATTCCATTATTAGAGTACTCTCTCCTCTGGTGTCAAATTATCATTCGTCCTGTTTGCAATTTTTTCCCCAGTTTTCCCTTTTCCCCGACTGAATATTATATATAAATGTATTGCCTGACAGAAATGGGCGTGTTCGGTATAAAAGAAGTCGAACACCTCACACCGTTGAACTTATTACTTCTCGGCGCCTTGTAATTTTCTTCGGAGCCGACGAAGGAAACATTCAGAGTCAGAGACACCGAGGGAACAAGAGAGAACACTGAAGAGATCAAGGGACCCCGATGGACTAAAAAAGAAATCCATCGAGACAAATTAACACGCCAAAAAATGCCAACACAAAATAATGGATAGACGAAGAGGTTCGAGTGGTGTGTGGTCGGGGGATAGATGATTTTTGGACAGATTAATTTAATTGCCGAAGGAGATACATTTTCTAGATTTCTATGCTGTGTTTTAAGGGGCTTCTATGCTGTGTCACTAGTGTGAAATTTTCAAAAAATCAAATTTTCAATTTTTCCATATTTCGATAGGTTATACCTTTAAAAATAACATACCAAAATTTTAAATCGATATCTTAAATAGTTTTTGGGTCACTGCCATTTAAAAGAGTATATATAGTATATAGTATAACGATCATTTTATCTTTAAACGCGTTTTTCTCGAAACAGCATTTTCCGAATTTGCTGCAGGGATTACTCAAAAACAATTTTTTTACATGTTCTATATATAGTTCTCCGTAAAATGAACTATCGATTTTTTGATCGGATCAAAAATCGAATTTTGGCAGTCCAAAAACGACCAAAATTTTGGGTAAAATTCGACCTTTTTTTAAAAAACGCCGCCATTTTGTCAATTTTTGATTTTTTTTCTTTATCGTAGTTCATTTTACAGACAATATTATCTAGTTTAACGAGAATTTTATTTTTTTAAATTTCATCCACGTAGAAGGCCGGAATCACTGCAGCAGTGAAGGGCCTTTTTTGTCGCGCCATTGGAGATCGACGATAACTTGAAAAATATTTAATTTTTTCCTTCAAAAATTTTACTATGTATTCTTAAAACATGTGTAAATGTATCCGTAAAATTTTGAAATGATTGATAAAGTATTTTTTTTTAATATAAATTCCTAAAAATCACCTTTTATTAGGCGGTTATACTAGTTGTGCCCCTTAATAATTTTGGAAGTCACTTTGGAACTTTCTATTTCAATTCGCAAAAAATCCATTACCGAATCTGACAAAAATGTAACCTTTGACATTTATTATGGTAAAAGTTTTGAAACTTTGCCAAAAGGTACGAAAGTAACATTTGTACAATTATAAAATTGTTGCACAATATTTTTATACATTAAACGTTCCAGTCAATACGTTCCAGCAACTATCCACACGAATCGATATTTCTGTAAAGAAAACATAAAAAGTATTATACATCGTTAGAAAGGTCTCAAAATTCTTAGTTTTTTTCCCATATATCGCAACTTCGAATTCCGAACGGTGTGGCCTACAGGCGAGTTGCAGTTGAAAAATTCAAGGAAAAGTGGAAAATCTCGATACTAAATGTGCAATTGTAAATGCACTTTCAAAACCGGACTAAAAACTCTTCTAAGTCGTGAAAAAGGCTGTGTTGGAACCAAAAAAATCAGGAATTTATTATAGAAGTCTTTGTTAATCTTATTGCCTAATTAAAATTGTTCTGTTTGATTTTAAAGTATTATTTAATCATTTAATTGAAACCTAGTCAAATAAATCTAGTCATGACTTGCAGAATGGATACGAAAACATGCCGGGTACAAATTTGGATAAAAATGTTAATTACTCAAAATATTTATATAAGAAAACATTAATTTTTATTTTGGTTTTGTAACTGCACAAATTGGAGAATACTATACTAAAATTTCACCAAAATAGTTAAAATAATTTTGTCACAAATAAAAGGCAAAATAGCATTTTTAACTTCCCGTAGGGTAAGTTATAGTAATCGCAAAAAAATCGAAAATGAAAATTTTTGCATATCTTTACGTTTCAAAGGATTCTGAACATTTTGGCATTCTTTAGAAAAAATGGATGGATGTATGTGTGTGTGTATGTATGTATGCTTGGATATAATGTTTCGTCAACGTCTTCGCAGGCACGAATCAACCGATTTGAATGGTTCAAAAAACATTCGATTCCTATTGTTGGAAATATGTTCTAGTTTTTTGCGAAGACAGGTCCAGTCGTTTCGGAGATATATGGGAAAAGTGCCAAATACGGTAATTCAGTTTTTGAGAGAATGGAGTACTAGATTTGAATAATTCAAAAAACATTTTACTTGTATTGACAAAGTGAAGAACTGACCAAATTTTCATGAAGGCAGGTCTAGTGGTTTCGGAGATACAAAGAAAAAAGCAAAAAAAATGATATTTGGTGGTCAAAAATAAACATTAGTCGTATGCGAATCAAATTAACAGATTTGATGAAATTTTTAAAAATAATTTTTTTGTTACAATTTTGTTGGGTTTCGTACCAATTTTTTTAATTTTTAAAGTTTCCGAAAAAAACAAAATTTTCAAAAATATACCTACAAAGTTTTATACTTTTTAAATTTACAATTTAGTTTCAAAATGTAAATATTTCAAATGCGTTATTCTAATCGTAAGAAATATATCCTCAGATGGATTCATTTATTACCTCTTGCTGATGTAAACTTTCTCAAGTACTTTGAGAGATAAGATCCTCACTGTATATTTTATGAACGATAAAATATATAGTGATTATAATTATCTATTTGAAAATGTATAAAACAATTATTGTAAATCATTAATTAATTTTTATTGATTACTGATTTTTTTTCCACGAATATATAATTCTGGTAAGAGAAGCTCCAGCAAATTGCCTTAAGGCACGATGATATACACCACAGTTACATTCGTTGAATGTTATCAATAAAGCGAGGGTACAATTTTTGATTAAAGTATAAATTACTTGTGTGTGTTAAAATTCGACGATTCTTACCATTATTACGGTTACTGTTTAATAATATTTTCATTAGTCGAATTAATACTTGAGTATTTATTATTACACTGATGACACGTACGAAAGACGAAATGATTAGGCAATCGACGAGCAAAAGTCCATGTGAATGAATGTGCCGATACTCGAACGAAACGAAACGAATGCGATGATTGCACTGGGATTGTGTGAGGCAAAGAGAGACGGTGAGAGTCTTGCGTTCGAGCCCTGTAATCACGGACGCGGCTGCCGACAACCGGCCGAAGGAGAAGAACAGTGAAGGACATTGGCATTGAGACGAGTCGGGGGTCACATTTGAATTAAATAGATTTGTGAACTACTGGTGCACGGCATCGTGCCTGAGGGCAAAATTAAAAAGAAATCTGAAAACATTTGGTTTTTGAGAATTTCAACTTTTTTGAAAAATTTGATTTTTTTTTCTTATATTTTGATTTTTTCTTGAAAATATTAATCTATTTTTCAAAGAAATCGCGCTGCGTAGCTGTGTTTTTTTTATTGTTTATTTGTTGTCCTTGTATACACGTACATCAGTCATATACTTTTTATATTTAATTTTTATTTTATTTGATTGTATATAATTGTATAGAGCGTAGCTGTGTTATAGAGACAAAATATCGAAGCGCCTAAGCGACGCATTGCAGTCTATCGGATAAACATTGGTATGGAACTCATAGGATTGTAAACAATAATTGTACTTATTAAAATCTCTATAAAATATCTGATTATTTGATGTGCATATGTCTAATGATCATTTTTGACCGCCAAATGACATTTTTTTGAACATCCCTTAGTATAAGTTAGTGCAATCGTCCAAAAATCGTAATGGAAATTTTTTGAATATCTTCACGTTTCAGAGGTTTCTGAACATTTTGGCATACTTTAAAAATAATGGATGTGGGTTTGTGTATATGTGTATGGATACAACTTTTCGTCGACGTTTTTGGGAGCACTTCACAACCGATTTGAATGATTCAAAAATTATTGGGTATTTATTAACTATTCATGTGGAGTTAGTTTTTGACAAATGCAGGGTCAGCTGTTTCGAAGACACGGAAAAAATAGTGCAAAAAATGAAAATTAAGTTTGAGTGAACAGGTTATGTGATTTGAATGAATGATTCTAAAATGCAATCGATACAAATAAAATACTTTTTGGATCATTCATTTCGGACGCTCCGTTATCTCAAAAACTAAATAACCTTTTTTGAGACTTTTTGACGCCGAAACGGCTGGATCTGCCTTTGCCCAAAACTAATCAGCACCACGTCTCCCCGTCAATACGATTCGAATGTTTTTTTAATTTATTAAATCGGCTTTATTATTAGACCGTGTTTATTTATTTATTTATTTATTTATTTATTTATTTATTTATTTATTCATTCATAAGCAAGACGTAATTTTAATCTTGTTCTCGAAACCGACGACGAAAATTTGTATCCGCACGCATGCACATACACATGCACACACAGTATTGAGGTGACCATATTTTTTTAAGTCAAAACCGGGACAGTACAAGGGGGGGGGGTGTATGCAATGCAATGAAACTTTTAATCAGCAAATACTATTTAAGAATGCAATAAAAATCAATTTGATTTAAATATACCAATTTTTTTTCAATCAGAATTACTGACTTTTAGTAAGAACTTTATTATTCGATTATATGTTATATTCATGTTATATTGTATCTTATATTTTTTGCATTTAAACTTTCATAATACTTTGTTCAATTTTTTATATAATTATGAAAACATAAATACTTTGAAAAAAATAGGACTTATACTAGGCGGCAGATATTTCATAACTTTTGTTATTTTTCGTCGAAATTTTTAATGTAAGAGGCTATTTTACCGCTTTCAGAATTCTGTTTTCAGCAATTTGTTTATTCATAACGTATTGTTTCATATGAGCATAATCTTTGTGCGTAACATTTTGAAAGCGTGATAGTTGTAATTTTATTAGCAAATTAGAGCGAAAATTCAATTTAAGTCTACACCGGGACAAAAGATCTGAATCCGGGACAAATAATGCTTTAAAAAAAACGAGACACAAAGTGGAAATCCGGTATTGTACAGGCCAGACAGTTTGTGAAACTTTTTAATAGAATTCTACATATTTTTAATTAAATCTGTACCGTATTGTATAATACTTTTTCCTCCAGTGCTCAAGTGAGAATTTGCCCCGAGGAAAGAGTGAAATCTGTACCGCCGCCGCTATTAGTGATAATTAGCCGACGCGCACGCATCGTCCGACCAAGAAGACACCAATACACCAATACACTTTTACGTTTAGATTAAGATAATCGTCTCGAAAAGATTGAAATTAAAACGAAATCGATGAAATACGATCGGTAATAGATCGACTAATTTATTTTACATAAAAATTAGCCATAATTTTTTCATTTAAAAGCCGTTTTTTAACGGCTTTCCCGCGAGCGCACCTGTTCTGCAATTTTGAGCGAAAAAGGAATAATGGAATTTTAGTAAGTTACGGGATTAATTCAATCGTCTGTAAAAGATTGGTATTAAAATGATATTTATGAAATACGATCGGTAATAGATCGACTAATTTAATTTACATAATATTTAGGCATATATTGCTAATTAAATTAAAAATTTGAAGCAGTTTCGCAACGAGCGCAGTAGTACTAAAATTCTTGGTGAAACATATTCGTAGAAGAATTTTAGATTTTTAATAAGTCGTCAGAATAAGTTAATTGTTGGTAGTAGATTGGTAGTAGAATGAAATATTTATTTTCGAAGTAACAGTTGAATTAATTTTATCCTAATTATGAAAATCTCAAATCTCAAAAATCACATCGAAAAGTTGATGTAATTTGCCTTAAGGCAAAATTCTACTTACAATTAGTTAGTCATAATTTTAGGGATATTGATGATACATATCACGTGTTGATAGGTATAAACAAAGAATTGTCAAAATTATATTTTTTTAATCTTCGATTTGGCTATTGTATATATATATATATATGTTTATATGAGTATGTGTCTTCCTCTCTGTGAGAATCCGAGGTGTAAAATAAGGTGTCGATCCCTCCAGGCCTTAAGAGGTGTTAATTTTTTTCTGACATAAACGATTCCTCTCTTAATATATTCCCGTCGATAAATTTCATTGATGTATTTATATGCAATATCTCAAAAACAACGTCCTTTATAATATAATATCTTTTACCGAACACGTTTCGGCCAGATTCACAAAACGAAATGAATCAGTGAAGTACCGACAAAAAATTAGGAAATAATTATAAAAATAATTGAAAGTAATTAGGAAAAAATAATACAAATTAACTCCAGAGTCGATTTTAATAAAAAAACAATAGGATCAACTAGGAATTTAGGAGTGATATTATTGAGAAATCATCTAAAATTCGACAAAGTACTAAAAATAACAAATATCACCAATATTTTTGAAAATCCCAAAAGCATTTTTGCCAGTATATAAATTGGCATTTTTAGCTACATCATAGTTGACTCATATTCTACAAATTAATATTTTAGAACCTTATCTCTATTAGTTTAAGAGCAAATGCTCATCAGCCAAGATATCCTGAAGAGCTCATCAGAAATGCACCCTAATCAATACTTAAAATAAAAAAATTAATAGAACTTTTAATTTCATTTTATACTCTAAAAAATCACAGATCACCAAAACGTTTAAAATTCCCAAAAAATATTTTTGGTAAAATTTTAAATGTCATTTTTAGCTTCAGCATAGTTGACTTATATTATAAAAGTTAAGGTCTTAAAACTATATCTTTATTATAGTAAAAGAAAATGCCAATAAAACAAAATGTCCTGAAGATTTCATCAGAAATGCACCGTTATTCAATACTTAAAAACAGAAAATTCATGAAACTTTTAATTTCATTCTACTCCCTGTAAATACTAAAGATTTCCAAAACGTATGAAATTCCCAAAAAACATTTTTAGCAAAATTTTTATTGCTATTTTTAGCTTCAGCTTCATTGTATTGTGATGATTTTTTATTGTCAAATATGGAAAATTTATTAGAGATATAGAAAAACAACTTGAAAGTCAATCATTGAAATGATGATTTATCCATTGCCAATTTTTTTTAGCAAGTTTTGTAAAACCACAGAAAATTGATCAAAGTGTTGAAAATCTCTGACCTCAAAATTGTTGATTATCCACTGACTAAATATTAAACAACTAGAAAAAAGACTTCTGCTTTCCAAAAAAAGATCAGCAGATGATGGGCAAACTATGGTTGACTTATATCATAAAAGTCAAAGTTTTAGAACTTTATCCATATTAGTTTAAAAGATAATGCACATGAACTAACTAACTAACTAAATTCCTGAAGAGCTCGTCAAAATTGTATCGTATCTAATACTTAAAATCTAAAAATTGATGAAACTTTTAATTTCATTCTACGTCCTAAAAATATCAAAGATCTCCAAAACGTCTAAAACTCCAGAAAAACATTTTTGGACAAAATTTTAAATGTCATTTTAGCTTCATCATAGTTGACTTATAGAAGTTAAGTTTTAGAACTCTATTTTTTAGTTTATAAAAAAAATGCTATCATACACTTATTGTACACATTTTCCTTGATATCACTATAATTTTATTTTTTTTCTTCCAGAGACCCAATGGACGCCCTACTCCTAGAGCAGCACCTCCGTTCACCCTCTACGTCTGTTCCCAGACTCCTTGCTAGCCCACGCGCACTCACCCTACCATCTAGCAGCCCAAACAACACACCAGTCCCTGAGCCAACAAATAGCCCAACACCAACAAAACCTAGCCCAATCATCGAACTCCCAAGAAGACAGCATCCTAGACAAAGCAGCCCGAGCCCACATGATCTGGGCCCAGAATCTAGCCCACCAAAGCCTAGCCCAAAACCAGGGGCAAACAGACCCTGAATCGATCCTGGAAAAAGCAAGAGCCCATATGTTATGGCAACAGCAACAGAGGACATCGACAGCCACAAATGGGCCGTACGGGGAATTTTTTTACCCCAGGTTGCAAACTTTGGGAGCCCTGAATTCCTTGGCTGGTTTTTGGACGCAGAATCAATATTTGCAGCAAGGATCGGCCTTTGCGGCGAGGAGTCCTGGGTTTGGGGCTTTGGGGGCTGGTGCTGGGGGTAATAGAAGCCCTAATAGGGAACCGGGGACTCCTAGCAGTAGTGGGAGCCCTAGTCCGGTGGCTAGCGATTTGAGGAGTGGGAACCAGAGCCGGTTTTTGGGACAGAGGTATAGTCCTTATCCTAATCCGTCGAGTCCTGGGGACAGAATAGACAATAGGATAAAGGATAGTGAACTTATTATTGATAATAGTTGAATTTCTCGGATGAAGTATATTAGAACAATGGAAAGGATTTAAGACATTTCTCATTGTGATGATTTTTCATTGCCAGAGATATAGAAAAACAACTTGAAAGTCAATCATTGATTTCTTGAAATGATGATTTATCCATTGCTAATTTTTTAGCAAGTTTTGTAAAAAAATGGATGTCGACAAAACCACAGAAAATTGATCAAAGTCGAAGAATCAACCAAAATTTGTTTGAACACATTTTTGGATCATCTTTTATTGTATTGTGATGATTTCCCATTGCCAGAGATATAGAAAAACAACTTGAAAGGCAATCATTGATTCCTTGAATTGATGATTCATCCATTGCAAATTTTTTAGCAAGTTTTGTAAAAAAAAATTGGTGTCGGCAAAACCACAAAAAATTTAATCTCTTGGATAAAGTATATTAGAACAATAAAAAGGATTTAAGACTGTTTCGTTGGTAGAACTACCAAATCAAAGGAACTACCAAATTTTTCAGTTTTAATGTGATGATTTCTTATTACCAGAAATATAGAAAAACAACTTGAAAGTCGATCATTAATTTCTTGAAATGATGATTTATTGCCAATTTTTGTAGCAAGTTTTGTACAAAATTTATATCAGCAAAACTACAGAAAAATGATCAAAGAATTAAGATGACGTCAAAAATATATAAAGTTTTTGTTGATTCAGTGACCAAAATATTAGACAACTGGAAGAACTGACTTCTATTTTGACAATAGGGGAAAGGATAGTAAACTTATTATTGGTAATAGTTGAATTTCTTGGATAAAGTATATCATAACAATGGAAAGTATTGAAGACATTTCTTATTGTGATGATTTCTTATTGCGAGAGATATAGAAAAACAACTTGAAAGGCAATCATTGATTCTTTGAATTAATGATTTATCCATTGCCAATTTTGTAGCAAGTTTTGTAAAAAAAATTATGTCGACAAAACCACAGAAAATTGATCAAAATGTTGAAAATCTCTGACCTCAATTGATAATCCATTGTATCTGCTTTCCAAAAATGATCAGAAATTGATGGGAAAACTACTAATTCAAAAGGTTGTTTCTAAATCATCTAAAAATTGGTGATGATGCTTCAAAAAACCTGAAAAACTTTCAGCGACATTATCAAAGGCCATCATTGTCTACAAAATAGACAATTTTGATCTAAAATTAAATTGTGCAGTGTTTTGTATCAGTGGAACAAAAAGACTTATACCAAAATAAATTTCTGCATGTGCATTAAGATTTTTTATTAAGGGTCTAAAGTACCCTTAACAAAACTGAGTTGATCTATGTATTTCTAATACATATTGTACAGTGTTTTATATCAGTGAAACAAAACTTTAGCTATTGCAAGTGTTGTGTTGTAAAAAAATAAGGGTCCAGTACCCCTTTGGACCCTAAAGACTATCAACTTATTAGAGTTGAATTATTTATTTGTAATATATATTTATATTTAATTATTTATATCAATGTGCTTTGTAAATATAAATGTAGTGGACTCTTGTGATTTGTACTTAGACGTGCTAGAAAATTGGAGAATTGAATTAAATTGAATTGGTACGGAACTTTAGAGTTAAAAGATAAAAGTTTGATACTTTTGTTTTTTTGTGAAGAAATTTTTGGGGATTTTGACGTAGCAGAAAAAAATTCAAAATAGAAATAAATAATTGTATAAAAGGCAGTATTTTTTCTATCCTAATGAATTTAAACTTTTCCAAATATCTTTTACCCTTTTTGTTATATTTAAATTATCCTGGACATATACACTATAATTCATCAAAATTTTGCAATTGAAGTCAAATTTCGACAATTTTTGGTACCCCAACGACTTATCCTATATGTCTAAAATTTACACCAACATTAGCCACATATTTAACAAACACGCCACAAAAATATCCTCACAATATCCTTTATCCTTTTTATTATTTTCGGCCAAACGTTCGCACACGTCGAGAAGGTCCTTTTAAAAATTTCACGGCAATTTTCCGCTCGCCACGCTCGAGGTCTCTTTCTTAATAATGTTTGCTTTCTTATTTGTATTTTACGAAGAATTGTCGATGTCGGTGACATTTTTAATGTTTGTTTATTGTTTATTTTGGAAAAGAAATCGTATTTAAGTTGATTATTTGTTATTTGCCGTGAAATCGAGAATTTGAACGACGAATCGTAAAAGTCGTGTAAATATCGCTTTTACGACTTTTGGAAGCGAAAATTGATCGGGGAAATATATTTGTGTATTGTGTACTGTACTAATTTTTCACTAAATTACCTAATTTAGTTTTCTATCATTAATGTGCTATGTCAAAATCCGCCGATTTTTTCTTTTTTTTCAAGAGATTTTTCTCAAAATGAGCCAAAGATTTGTGTAAGTTGAAAAACCGATTAATTTTACATAAAAAATTATAATAGTATCAATACCAGTTAAATAATTTTTTATTTTCGTTAATAATTATTTAATTATTGGCAATATCAATCTAATAATTATTGATAGTAGTAATGAAACAAATTTGTTAATAATTAATCATGAGTTATTTTCAAAACCAAATATTTATTGGCAATAAAAATTAATTACTTTTTATCAAAATTAATTTTCTAATACTAATTAATTTATTGGCAATATCAAAGAATTATTTTCAATATTATTGGATTATTTAATTATTGTAAATACTTGTTAGTTTTTTGTCAATACTAATTAGTTATCAATAATAATTATTTGAATTGTAATTTAATAAATGAATTCATTAGTTAATTCAATTAATATCAATTTAATTTGTAAATATGTAAAAAATATCGTGTGATTATTTATTGTGTACAAAATAACAAGATTTTGCGAAAAAAATGTGTAAAACAAAAAATATTTACTGTTTTTACAAATTTTTGACAAAAATTATAGTAAAAATTTACTTTTAATTTTTAAACAATGTAAATTTATCAAATATGTGATTGTCTGACATTTTATCAAAATTTTGTACAACGTACTATTAGAAAATTATTGAGAAAAAAAATCGTCTGTGTTTTTATTAAGTAAAAAAATTTTGTTTATTAATTAATTGTTGCTAAAAAAATCGTGTAAATAATTCTAGATTGTAATATTTATAAGTTGACTGTGTATATTAAAAACTATTATATAAATATAATAATTATTGAATATTATATATATTAGAAATATATTATACAAAAATATTGGATTGAAAAGTTGTGGTTTTATTTATTATGAAAAACATTAATATAGAATTTGTTTCAGGTTTTTTTTAAATAAAATATAAAGAAATTAAAATTGAATTAAATTTCAAAATCAAACAAATCAGAATAAAAATACTAAACAAAATTTTCCGAAATTTTTGATGATATGAGATTTATTTTATTGTATGAATTTTTTTATATAAAAATTGTGTGGGATTAATTTTTTCAAAAATAAAAATATAAAAATTTTATTATTAAATATAATTAAGTAAATTTGAAAAATATTAAAGTTAACTTAAAAATAAATATATTTGAATATTATTAATTTTTATATAAATTAAATTAAAAAACAATAAAAACCAAATGGAAAAGTATAAGAACTTCTGCAATTCAGGGTTATTTTACTATTAAATATTAATTTTTGAGTATACCAAAATATTCTAAGGTTTTTTTGTTCCTAAAACTTATAGTTTAATCAATTTTAAACAATTTTCTCTAATACTTCATCCATATTAATAAAATGGTTTATGATTTATAAATTTTATACCAAAAATAGTACTCCAATCGTACTCAAATTAATTTTATACATTTGAATACAATTTTAGAGTATACCGAGTTGCTTTAGAGGTTTCCAATGTTAGAAAATATTATAGATAATTTAATTTTAAACAAAATTGCTTAATATCTTACTCAAATCGTACGAAGTTCTAAAAAGATATACAAGAAAAATTAAAAAACTACTACAATTGGTGTCTTATTTGTAATATTTTAGCTTCACTATATATTTATTATATTGTCTCCAAATATATTATTAAACTAAATAATATATCTCAAAGTGAGTCTAGACATCAAAACCAAAAAAGTAAAAAGCCAAAAAAATCCTTTTGGCTAATTTGTATAATTGGCGATCCTCTCAACGATGGCTACTGTTCGAAAATATATAAAAATAAACAGTAAAAGTTTTATTACATTTTTTACTGGTCATAAAAATAATGAAATCCTTAATAATTATTCGAACCGAGAGAAGTTATGAGTTTTTGGAATATTTTTAGACACTAATTTGGGCATAGGAATTTGAAAAGATTTGTTAAGAAATGGAAGAAATCATAGAAATAATTTGTATTTGATTTAGACAAAAATTAAACTTAAAAACAAATATAAACAAAATTTTGTAGTGTAAATTATCGTAATAAAGTATGATTAAAAATTTAAAATTTGGATCCGCCAGTATCGATGTTTTTTTTTTCAAAATTTTGTTCTAATACTATAATAGTTCTTTTTGTTTTTGCTTAGTTTTTTTTGTAAGTATTTTCCATTATTAGGATTGCACTTTCAAATAAAAAAAGCAATTTAATTTGTTCAATATTTTTTTTGAAACATTTTCAAGGGTATTTGGCGGAGTGTTTAGAATATATAAGGGTGTATATAAGATTTGCATATATACGAGTATACGTGTATATGTATGTGTATAAATTCCTAACTACCCTTAAACAGATGTTTCTTCTAATTTAAAATTCGAAGGGCTCGCGTCAAAATGTTTAAAAACGCTAACGACCCTAATAATTATGTTTTAAAAAAATGTCAGAAAAATATTCATGTTTTTTTTTGAGGAAAAAAACGTGTGAGGTCTCCCTTGACGAATAAAATATAAAAAATAGGTAAAACTAGACATAGACATATGAAAAAATGTATTATTGGAAGAAAAAGTATAAGTTTATTATGAAAATATTCCTTCTTACTTATTGTATATGTATATTAGGGTGGTCCTTAATATGGATATTTTCAAAATTCCTTGCTCCCATCGGCTCAAATGCTTCCAAAATGATGGAAAAAAATTCTCTGAAAGTTTTAGATCACAATATTAAATTTAAGATAGTCCGCACACCAACCAAAGTCTCTTGGTTCTTCTTCCTAAGTAAATACTTATTTTATAAAATATACCAAATTTTTGTTGTAAATTTTTTATTTATGATCAAAATAAGCAAATGCAATGTTGGTCTCAAAGTTTTGACTCACCTACAAAATTCTAAAAATAAATGTAATTTTATCCATGTTATTTCACTAAGAAACTTTAGTTGAAGTGCGAAGTATCCAAAAGTTAATATTAAAAGCTAAAATTTTCAGAGAATTGTTTTTTATCAATTTGGAAGTATTTGAAGCCCTGGGAGCAAGTAAATTCAAAAACATCCATATTAAGGACCACCCTAATGCATATATATACTTTACCAAAATTAAACTTACATCTCGGTTAACAAATTCTTTCCAAGTATTTCCAAAATGTATGTACACCCATAAAATCTACCATGAAAGTGTCAAATAACACAAAATACATTAACCTCAACTTTAGTTCATGCCAAAATTCTTTGAAAGGACTCTACACCATTTTAAGGGCCTCCAGGGGGTCCTTTGCCCGCAGAGTGCTATTCAGACATTACAATTAGAGTCAAAATATTTTGCGTTCAGGTACACCATAAAAATTACAAAGGATTTTAGATTTGACATTTAAAAATTGACAATATTTTGTTAACAAGAACGAAGCGTTGATAATTTGGTTGTACGAAGGACAATTGTGCCACATTTTCTCAAAAACTAGTGGTGTATGGCATCGTGCCTTAAGGCAAATTGCTGGAACTTTCCGTACCGTAATGAAAAAATATTCGAGAAATTTTAAACGTTTTCAAATATATTATTACAAATACTGTAACTTTCATTATTTTTGCCATCTTTTTGTTATATCTAAGCAAATCAAATGTAAATCGTACATTAACAATCGTCATTTCATTTCGAATTCAATTAAAAAAAAATAGTTGTCTAATTTGCACAATAGTGAAAAAGTGCTCCCGTATAGTCACAGTCTAAACGCATTTGCAAATAACTCTGTGCAACATTTTCACTTATACTATGCTAGCTAATGCTAAAACTAATCAGCACATCTCCCTATCAATAGGGATCGAATGGTTTTTAACCATTTTAACACGATATCTTGATAAATTTTGATTTTGACACTTTGTTTTCAGAAGTCTATTAAAATAATAGAAAATGGTGATCTGTACAAAAATATTTTGCAATGTTGTGTTGACATTGAAAAAAGTGGAGGTTTAGGAAATATTTGATGGACTGGACGGGTGCTTTTGTTTTTGGGTAGGTGAAATTTTGGGACGGTTGCAGGAGGCTTTGGGAAACAAACTATAATTGAAGTGTCTGTTTGTAAAATTTAATTGGTCGTTTTTTAGTGCATACATATGTATACAAAATAGGAAGTGCATGTAGAAAATTAACGTTTCTTTAAATTTTTGTCTGTCTGTCTGCTTGTTTGAGCTAATTTTCGAAACGTTGGGACCGACTTTGACGAAACTTTTTTTTGACAGGATGCTAATGTATTTGTAAAAAAACTTTTATTTTATCTTATCTATCTCTATCCGAGATATCGTCCACGTAAAATTTAACAAAAAAGTATTTAATTTTTAACTTTCCGTAGGGTTATAATAATCGCAAAAAAAACGAAAATGAAAATATTGATATATTCTCAGAAAAAATTGATGTATGTCTGTGTGTATGTGTGAATATGTGTGTGTGTCCAATTTTTTTTTTGAAAGTTTAAAAAAAAGATCTTTCCTCAAAAGCAATCGTTTCATCAACAAAAGCAGAAAGTTTTTTCAATCATTCAAATCGGATGCTTAGTTCTCCCAAAAACTGCCATTTTTGGCACTTTTTACCTCGTATCTTCGGAACGGCTGGACCTGCCTTTACCAAAAACTAATCAGCACATCTTCCTATCAATAAAAGTCGGCTGCTTTTAAAAATTTTTAAATCGGTTCATCGTTCATTGTTCTAGAAATGAAATTAACTCATGCATAGTCAGATTGTATGTACCCATGTCCTTTACGGCTTTCTTTCAAGTGTATCAATTTCTGTTTTCGAAATATATGAAATAAATGAATAATTATAAAATTTTTTTTACAATATTCAACAATATATTTTCAAAAAAATGTGGACGGGGACCGGACTCGAACTCGCATCGATCAAGCCAAATGGTTGTAAATTCGTCTCTTTAGCGACTGAGATACATCGACACGGTAAATTGTCGATGTTTTTCATTTATCTCACAAAAAGATAGAAAAGTTCCCTCATCCTCGGGGATAAGGAGGTCCGGCTGCTCTTGGCAACTGAGCCGATCGGCTCAGCTGTACCCCCTCACCACGATAAGGTGGCAGCCACGAGGGGGGGGGATGGTAATCAGGGGGAGAGACGGGATTGCACACTCACACCCAGACTGTGATCACCGACCGAATTCCAAGTCGACGCGAAAGCCAGGGGAATCGCACGAGGGACTCGACCCCGACAGTCGCGGACTCAAAGAACCCGACGACGAGCACCACATTCACACCATGCACACACTTACACCATGCCGCACGTATGACAAACGCAGGCCGAATTCCGAATCGACGCGGGAATCACGGGAATCAACCAGGAGACTCAACCAAGTGACGTCCGCGGGACTCGAGGAACCCGACGGCGAAGCCCGCCGCCACACAGTTTGGCGGCTCTTGCTGGCCGGCCCGACTCGAAAGCTCCGGGCACCACGTCGCGATCGAACCGCTCCGGCCCTGGACACGAAATTTTGTTCAGTGGGTGGAACCCTTCCAGCGTTCTGGTCAACGGTCTTAAAGCCTGGGCCAACCAAAGACCTCACAGAAGTGGCCGAGTCCGACGATACCGTCGCCGAAGCGGACCATCGTATCGTACGCGCGGTATTTTATCGCGTGCATAAACATCGCAAGACGATGACGATCTAGTTTGAAGGACAGGCTGCCCTCTAGCGTCACTGATACAGTCATATTGTATGTACCCAATACCCATTTCTTTTACCCCTTAAATGACTGTCTCAGGGACGCTAGAGGGCAGCCTGTCCTTCAAACTAGATCGTCATCGTCTTGCGATGTTTATGCACGCGATAAAATACCGCGCGTACGATACGATGGTCCGCTTCGGCGACGGTATCGTCGGACTCGGCCACTTCTGTGAGGTCTTTGGTTGGCCCAGGCTTTAAGACCGTTGACCAGAACGCTGGAAGGGTTCCACCCACTGAACAAAATTTCGTGTCCAGGGCCGGAGCGGTTCGATCGCGACGTGGTGCCCGGAGCTTTCGAGTCGGGCCGGCCAGCAAGAGCCGCCAAACTGTGTGGCGGCGGGCTTCGCCGTCGGGTTCCTCGAGTCCCGCGGACGTCACTTGGTTGAGTCTCCTGGTTGATTCCCGTGATTCCCGCGTCGATTCGGAATTCGGCCTGCGTTTGTCATACGTGCGGCATGGTGTAAGTGTGTGCATGGTGTGAATGTGGTGCTCGTCGTCGGGTTCTTTGAGTCCGCGACTGTCGGGGTCGAGTCCCTCGTGCGATTCCCCTGGCTTTCGCGTCGACTTGGAATTCGGTCGGTGACCACAGTGTAATTGTGAGTGTGCAATCCCGTCTCTCCCCCTGACTCCCATCCCCCCCCTCGTGGCTGCCACCTTATCGTGGTGAGGGGGTACAGCTGAGCCGATCGGCTCAGTTGCCAAGAGCAGCCGGACCTCCTTATCCCCGAGGATGAGGGAACTTTTCTATCTTTTTGTGAGATAAATGAAAAACATCGACAATTTACCGTGTCGATGTATCTCAGTCGCTAAAGAGACGAATTTACAACCATTTGGCTTGATCGATGCGAGTTCGAGTCCGGTCCCCGTCCACATTTTTTTGAAAATATATTGTTGAATATTGTAAAAAAAATTTTATAATTATTCATTTATTTCATATATTTCGAAAACAGAAATTGATACACTTGAAAGAAAGCCGTAAAGGACATGGGTACATACAATCTGACTATGCATGAGTTAATTTCATTTCTAGAACAATGAACGATGAACCGATTTGAAAAATTTAACTAGCTGTAAGTGGAATTCTGTCTTAAGGCAATTAAGGCATAGCGCCTTAAGGCAAATTGCTGGAACTTCCCGTACCAAAAATTATTATTTTTTTAAAAACGATTAACATTATTGAAAAAAAAATACTTCGAAAAAATAAGATTTTTGAGAAACTACAAATTGAACAAAAAATTACTTTTTTTGAAAAAAAAAATTTAAAAAAAATTAAAAAAAAATATTTTTAAAAAAAAAAAATGTCTTTTTTATTTTTTTCAAAGCAATCGTACTGCTTTAACTGCATAGAGACGAAATATCGAAGCGCGTAAGCGCCGCGTCGCCGTCTAACGCATAAGCATTGGTACGGAACCCATAGGAATTTATACTTATTGTTAAAATCTCTATGAAATATCTGATAATTTGATGTGAATATGTATAATGATCATTTTTGACCGCAAAATGGCTTTTTTTTACTTTTTTACTAGATCTCCGGAACCGCTAGACCTGCCTTTCCAAAAACTTAATCAATTCTTCATTTCATCAATATAAGTAATATGGTTTTTGAATCATTCAAATCGGACGCTCCGTTCTCTTAAAAACTGAGTTACCGTTTTTGAAACTTTTTGCCCCATATCTTCGAAACGGCTGGACCTGCCTCTCCCAAAAACTAATCAGCACGTCAATAGAATCGATTGCTTTTTGAATCATTCAAATCGGTTGATTTGTGATCTCGAAAACGTCGACGAAAGCGGAGGTTTTAGTCGGTAGTGTAAATTACCCTACGGAAAGTATTATGTCATCCAATTACCGTTCTGTAAATTACCAAAAAAAATCCCGTACAATCCAAGGGGGCTCCTTTACTATTTAATTCTAATGTGCTCTCACTGATGGGTGCTCATGGAGCATATGATTATTGTATGCTAATCAACTTTTAGGAAATTCTAATTATGACATAATAAACTGTAATCTAACATCTGAGATCTTTACGCCCAAATTTTGTGAAAGATTAAGCAAGCAGGTGCTTAAGGAGAAACAAACGGACCCGTAGCGATTATTGTTTCATTTGACAGAAAAATAATTATAAACGCATTTGCGGGGTTTTTAGGAAACGTTTAGGAGATTTGAAATTTGATATGATGGTGGAATTAAAGTTATGGAAATAAAAAAAATTTAATAAGTCATAAACACACAAAGTACTTAAATACTGCAAAAACTACGAAAAATGAACAGAAAACGTGTGTACCGTTAAAATTATTTTATTTAATTTGAAGAATTTAACTAAAAATACTGATAAACAATAAAGCTAATTTTAATTCAAAACTCTTAATATGTCAGTCGATTCGAAGTATCCCACATAAAACCGGTAGGCATAAAACGTCTTTAACCTAAAACGAGGGGTAGATCCAGGTTGGCGTCAAAATTTGCGTACCGGTTTGCCTGGGACACTAGATATTAACTGATTTATGGCCAATTTTATTAACAAAACAACATTTTTAAGGTTCATATTTGAGATTAGTATAAAATTTCATTAGTCTTTTTCATAAATACGTTTGTTGTACAAGTTTTGTTAATTTTTTAGTATTTTTTAAATAATTAGTGAATTTTACCAACAGTATATTTAAAATGGGTTTCGAAGTGTATAAAATACTCAAATGTTTTTCAAAGGGATTCACATTTTTTTTAATAAATAAATAGATGCATGTACTTATTTGTAATATATACAAGCTCATACTTATATAATTTTTAAGCATTCATTCAATTAATCCAAAAAATATATGAAGTTTTTTTAAATGTTAAAGTCAAAAAAGTCTTTATATACAAGTACATTGGTTAAATACACTTTATCATTCAACTTTAAAATTTTATGTTATTGGATTGTATACGATTATATTTATGAAATTAGTTGGGAAATTTATTATTATGTGAAAATAAGTTTGCTAACGTTTTTAGGTATTTAATATAAAATTTCTGAATAAAATAATTTTAAAAACAACAATAAGTAATCTACGTGCAAAACCGAAAACTTCCATTAAAAATCACATTAGATTCTCACTTGAATCCCTTTAAGATTTTTTTTTTATTCTTGGTGTTTTTTTTTACCAAAGGCAAGTTGCATGACTTCAAATTTTAGTTCTTATTAAATTCAAATTCTACTTTTTATTCAACAATTTTTTTTTCATCAGCTTCCTGAGATGCGGTTTTGTCTACAATAAATGTATTCACACCTCGAATCGTTTATTACATGTCGTATAATAATAATAATAATAATAATAATTAAATACAGGAAAGGAAAATTCCGTAAAAACTAGTAGCAACGTGTCAAGTACTTGATTACATACTAATTTATACATAGAGGAGACCGGGGGGTAAATGACATGGTATAGAAGTAACTCCTTTATAGAGTACTCTTATGCTCACAAAAATTGTTAGGGTTAATGAATTTTACAAAAATCAATAAATTATAAAACTTATATGAAAGTAACTCATTGCCTTTGTGAAAAAAATAATAAGCTACCATACACAATTACTCTCATTAAATTAATTCAAAAATTAAATAAAAAAATCTCTGCAAATTCAATCTTGACGTGTATAACTACATTTTGCTGATTTATGAGTGGATAGAGATTTTAAAGAATGAAATTTAATTTTGCATAAATCCCTTAAACAATTTTTGTATTTAAAATAAAAGTAAAAAACATTTTATCAACATGTTGAGTTATAAGCTTATATTAGTGGATTTACTGATAGAAAGACATTTGGTTTATAGTGTTATAAATATACCCCGGTTTCCCCTATAGAGCTTATTAAAATATTTTCGTACAGTTTCTTGTGTGAACGACACCGCCGATGATTTTGAGAATCCGATAAGGAATTTTTACAATTCGTACGTTGTAAAAATTACTAACTATGTTGTTAATAAAATTATATATATATCTCATATATAAAATTCTGTACGGGTGTATTATTTGATACTTCTCCTAAACGGTTATTCGGATTTTGATAATTCTTTTCAGAACTTGTCAAACGAATTTTTTAAGATTTAATAAACGATAAAACTATAGTAATATTGGAGAAATGAATGGCACAAAAAAACACATTTCATTGTTTGACATTGAAAACATTTTAACTGTCATCTGCTAAAAATATCAATTCACTCGAAATGTGTATTTAGTTGAATTTATAAGCCTAGATAATATTAGAATATAATATACAAGAAAATTGTAATGTCTACATTATTATTGTCGAAAAGTAACTGATATGTGCCAGAAATAATAATGATATAAAATATAGTAGATGTTTGGCAGATGAATTATATAATTCAGATTAAAAAATAACACAATAAGTCCAAAACTGAATATACATTATTTTTTTAAACTCATGCATGCCGCAATATGGTTTACTTTACTAAATTATTCAACAATACATAAAAATATTTCTACTTATTGAAAAAATGATTTAGAATTTTGTTTCAAGTGTCAAAAATTCATTTGTTTGGCATTGGATATGGAATATTTAACAAGTTGATCTTAGATTGAAGAGTAGATTTTACAAATTAATTCACCCAAGATTTGAACATAAACAATAATGTTTATTAAATTATTAGTAAGAAAAATGTACTTAAGGAATTATAATTGCCAAAGAGCAACTAATATATCATACGAGATTATGTAAATTATAGACTAAATTATTGAAGCAATTATGTCGTGTGGTAAAATCAAGTGTGATATTGTTCTTTTATCACAGATACTATATTATTTTTTTCTGAATTTCTTATATTGCTTATGCTAAGACCATAAATGAATCACAAAGGCAGGACATCGAATATGATATTAAAAAGTATAGGATAAAATACTAAAAAAATTGGAACTTTTGAATTGTAGACGTGGGTACAGGGCAACGTCTGTCGGATCATCTAGTATATATATACTAATATATACTAATATATACTAATATATACTAATATATACTATATATATATATATATATATATATATATATATATGTACACAAGTATATCAATATTCGAATCCAAAATCCCGAATGACACTTTAAACGCTTTAGATCTGTCACTTAGATTGTGTTCGTCATTTCATTAACAAATAAATTCTTGCATATATTTATATTATACATACATACATACATGTATATATATATATATATATATATATATATATATATATATATATATATACAAATTTATAAATGTTAAAAAGCAAGGTGTGCCCCCGCAACAGTAGGTAACTTGCGACAGTAAATCAAAATGCGTGTGGTATTTATTTATCGGCTAAGAAAAAGAAAAAAAATTAAAAAAATAAATAAGAATTGAAGTCGAGACCCAGCAGGAATTTTCAGGGGGCACTTTGGTAGTTTGTCAGCCAAGAGGAAACTCCAATTGGAATAATACATACTTGTACTAATTAGATGGATGTATTGATGTGTAGATTGATATTTTTGTTCATAGATCGATATTTTGTAGAAAATCTTTATATTTAGTTTTTTTTTACTAGATCCATAAGCTGAGTTGAACTCCAACTCAATTCAGGAAAGAATATGTGAGAGATTTCCCATTGCCATTTCACACCGCAGTACCATAGATGGGCTTATTTTCAAATGTAAACATATTATCTATCTATATCTTCAAGTGAAAATGGACATCGTTGCTGCCTGATGTCAAGTTGTCCAGAGTGAGATTCAAACTCATGACCCCATCCACTAGGAGGACCCTATTTATACACCATAGAGGACCCTATTTATATATATGACATTTTATTCAATTTCAGGTCTTTAAAAAATATGATTTTTTTTTCAAAAACTAATCGATCAATTGTGTCATCTTTCCTTCGGGTCCTCATCGTTCTCCTATAACGCGACTCCTATTTCCTAAATATGATTTTTTTCCTTCGACCACACATGAAGTGTGACACTTGGCCGAAAAGAGGCAAAACGTGCACTTAATTAGCCAACAGCGTCAACGACAAGTGTTGGAGGAGAAAACAAGAGAAACTGGAGAAAAATAGATGATTATGGGAGAACGGGGAAAACGGGATAAGGCTGGGTTCGAATGGCTAGGTTCAAAATTTTTGCATAAAAATACCTTCAGATAGTTTAGCAACTTTTGGTACTAAATAGAAACAAGCGGATTGAATGACATTTAAGTTATGCTATGTTTAATACCCGCATCGGACAGCCTGATGTCAAGCAGCAGTGACACTGGCTTTTATTGAAATTTTGATTATATTCAATAAAATATCATCAATGTTATATTTATTTTAACATTCGAAATGTTAACGTTAGAAAATCTGATTGGCTAATTTTATGTTTTCTCGACGTTTCAAGTCATTCTAATTCGTTTGATAACAACTTGTCGGAAATAATTAGCATGTTCGGAAAATTTGTACAAAATTAAACAATCACATTATCATGCCTTGCAGCAGCTCATCTATTAAGATATTGATTTCTCATTGGTTAAGCGATTAATGCCTCACAAACCTATTTGCAAATTTAGAAGGTTAGAACTAACAATAAAATGTCATCAATGTTAGATTCATTCTAACAACAAATTAATCAAAAAAAGTTAGGACAACCGTTGGGTTGCTGCACATTAGCTATAAAGTTCGGATTTCTGCTATTATTATATTGTATATGCAAAAAATGCCACTTAATCCATTTTGTACTTTTACACTTAGGTAAAAAGTATCCACCGCCGATATCTCAAAAACCGGTAAAGTTAAGAATTTTTAGACAACAATATTTGAAAGTAGAGGGCAAAAGATGTATAACTAATCATCACCTTGATTCTTACGACCTTATACTTCAGTAAAAAGATCCACCGCCGATATCTCAAAAAACAGCAAAGTTTAAAAAAAATTAACAATAATATTTGAAAGTAGAGGGCAAAAGACGTATAACTAATCATAACCTTGATGTTTTTTCTTTTAATTTGAAAATTTGCTTTATTTGACTTAAATATTATACATACATTGATTTTTACCTTGATTGTTACGACGTTGCTTTCAAGAGAAAAACGACGATGTTTGAAAATCTATGATAAAAGTATTTTTTTTCGTTGTTAGTTTTTTTTTTTGGTTTTGAGCACTGTTGTTTAGTTTACGAGACCTTAATATAATTTTTAACCATACGTTATTTAATTGTTTTATGAGATGTATTGTTAATTTTAAATTAGATTCAACAGCTTTTTTTAAAATAGCCTCTATAAAAGCTTAAATGTGCGTGGGGTAAAAAGGACCAGCTGAACCTTTATCCTGGCAAAGGTGTAAAAAATAAAAAGTAGCAAATAAAAATTAAGTTAAAAAAGCTATTTTACTAAAGATAATTTAAATTAACAGTTGTTCCAACGATGCTAATGATAATTTGTGACAAAATACCAGATCAAGGTTATTTACAGTGTTATCTTTGTAGAAAATGTACCCAAGAAATTCATATTTTGCATTGGTTGATTAAATGTTGGTATTATTTTGTAAAATCTCTATAAAATAAAAAATATGACAATGGATCTATGAAGTAAAATCAAACAGGTAATAAATTCTTGAAAAACAGCAAAAAAATACATTTCTACAATGATGGAAGTTATACTGAACATAGTCAGATAATTGTTTGTTTGATATGTGTTATTTGTTGAGATATCATTGGTTTGGTTTTCACAATATAATCGCTCAACTTCAAATTGGACCTTTGTGCCCCGCCCTATCCTATTTATAAAAAAAATTTTTGCAAAGTTACATTTAATATTTAGTTATAATAATAATAATAAAATATATTGACAACTGTTGACCAGTTCTTGGACGAGAAAAAAGATATTTTCAAAAGTGCCTTTCAATTACTTTAAATAACTATCAATG
>NW_020537324.1:86295649-86310827 GCF_003426905.1 Ctenocephalides felis
TCATTATTTTTGCCATCTCGTTAGTTATGTCTGAGCAAATCACATGTAAATCATAAATCATAAATCAATTTATCTCCTGAACATTAACAATTGTCATTTTTCATTTCGAACTCATTTCAAAAAAAATAGTTGCCTCTATTAATTTGCACAAATTGAAAAAGTGCTAAAAATAATATGACGAGCTAAGAAAAAAAATGGTACAAAGTTAAATTTGGAGAATGACTCTTCTGTGGATCAGAGACATGGACTCTAAGGCAGCATAATAAATAAAAACAGGAAAAAAGAGGGCCTTACTAAATGAGCAATTTAGAATATAAAAGCATATTATGCTATGAAAATTTGTTTTTATTATCAAAAAATCTAAATATCGATCTGGAAATTAAAAATGAAAAGATTTTACAGGCAAATTACAGAAGAACTAATGAAATTCTAAATTTTGAGCATGACTCTGGATAGCGCCACATCAATAAAACTTAGATCAGAAAAAAATTAGAAAATAAAGCAGTTGAAAGCGAAGAAAATGATCCTACTGTCCAAAGAAATCTGAGGTGGATTCATATTAAAAAGGTGACTTTAGCAGGATGTCATGAAGGTAAAAATGACGAAATGGATAAAAATACAGATGTTCAAAAGTAAGGAAATTGGAAATTAAAAAGTGTTCTACGCCTGCCTTCTAGCAGAACACTAATAACAATAACAATAAATAATAAAGCTATTTTTACCTAATAAATTAATAACAATCCATTTCTTCCATTTCTATTTCTATGATTATACTATTTTTTATAAAAATAATATCATTGCAAACAAGTCCATTATCATCCTGCATTCAAGCCCAATAAAATCTTCCATTGACCAAACTTCTAGAGATCCTTTAAAGCAACCAATTTTCCCTACATAGTAAATAACCAATCCATGTCTCCAAATATTTCCTCCCTTTTCCGAATTTTCCGCGGTTCTCATCATCATCAAAAGAATTTTCTTTTTATTCAACCATTCCATCTTTTTCTCCATTTTTTGATATTTTGGTTAAAAAAAAAAATCAGATTTCTGTTCTTTCGTCGAAGTGGGATTTTGGCTTTCTTTCTCCCATAGAAATGCTGATTTGAACATGGACCCTCATGACGTCAATCAACTTTTGGACCAGGCCACGATAATTGTCATAAAAACCTCTAAATCGAGATGCATATAGAAAAATATCTACAAAGATAAAGGATAAATGTAAAATGACCAAAGTTGATAGCGCTGGTTAAGTATAAGAAAGGATTCAGTTTATATGTAGCGAGATCTCTTGAATTATTGGGTTATAGATAAAAATTTTGGAAAATTGGATGACTCTTGAATTATGATAAATGTATTCATTTTTCTTGATATTTCTTGTAAATGTAAGAAAACGATTTGATCAAACTTTATACAAACTTTCAACATCTACTTCAATAAAATAATAAAAAATAACATAATTTTCTTAGTTGCCAACGACAAAAATGTTTAAATATGTAGACGTATCTTAGGAAATAGCAAAATTAGGAAATAAGTCAAATAAAAGTCGACGGCATGGCATATTTTTAATACATCATGAATTAACCAATTATACTATTCAAAATATATTTATTAAATTTCTTGTACATTTATTAATAAATCAATCGAAATGTTTCATTATTTCAATTTGTCAACTTTTTAAAATCTTTCAAAATATGTTTTTATATGACGATTATTATCTCACCTTATATTTATAAATATCCAATTATAAAAATGTATCAAAAAATATTCATTTCGTGTCCTTTAATTTGTTTAAAAAATACATTTTGTTTTTTCCGTTGACAAAAAATTTAGTTGTCAAAATTTTCTACGGGCATTTTGGCGAGTCCGACTCTGACATTATTGTGCAAGCGACGTATAAAAAATGGGCTGCAAAAATTAGGAAAAAAACTTCTGTACTTGCCATAATAATAATTATTAGAAAATGAATTTGATATTTTTTTATAATTTTTATATGTATTTTGCTATTTTTTTATTTTGAAAGGTTTTTTATTGTTTTTGTTAGTAAATGTTCTGTTGACGTTTGGTGTCAAACATTATAAATATCCTATCTGTACCTGCAGTTCCATTTTCGTGGAATTTAATAAAAAGTTAAAAAGATACAGCTAGTTTTTGAATTTTTATTTTATTAACTTCCCATAGGGCAAGTTATAGTAATCGCAAAAAAATCGAAAATGAAAATTTTTGCATTTCTCGACGTTCAAAGGTTTCTGAACATTTTGGCATACCTCAGAAAAAATAGATGTGTGTGTGTGTGTTTTGTGTGTACACATTTTTCGTCTACGTTTTCGGACTCACGGATCGACCGATTTAAATGGCTCAAAAAACATTCGATTTCAATTGATAGGGAGAGGTGCTGATTAGTTTTTGGCAAAGGCAGGTCCAGCCGTTTCCGATATATGGAGCAAAGAGTGCAGAAAATACAAATCGAATTTTTGAGAGAACGGAGTATCACATTTGAATGATTTAAAAAATATTAAATTAGTAATGATTGGGAGAATAGGTGATTAGTTTTTGGCAAAGACAGGTCTCGCCATTTCGAAGATATAGAGCTAAATGTGCAAAAAATGACAGTTTTTGGGTGAACTAAGCGTCCGATTTGAATGATTCAAAAACTTTCTGCTTGTATTGACAAAACAATTGCTTTTGAGGATAAAAAATTATTACATCTTTTTTTAGTTTCCATAAAATATTTTTGTAATTTTGGATTTAAAATTGAAAAAAATACCCAGTCTAAGCACAGTCTAAGCGCCACTCTGGTACAAATGTTTACCCAAGTGCGTTTAGACTGTTTATGTACTGGAGCACTTTTCCAACTCGAATTTTGTGAAAACTATTCAAAAATGTGAAAATGCCGCCAAGCTGAGCACAGTATAAGTGAAAATGTCGTACAGAATTATGCGACAAATGCGTTTAGACTGTGACTATACGGGAGCACTTTTTCAATTTTGTGCAAATTTAGCTACTAGTTTTTTTTTTTGAAATTGAATTCGGAATGAAATAACGATTGTTAATATTTTTGGAGATAAATTGATTTATGATTTTCATTTGATTTGCTCAGATATAACAAAAAGATAGAAAAAAATAATGAAAGGTACAGTATTTGTAATAATATATTTGAAATCGTCTAAAATTTCTCGAATATTTCGTTACGGTACGGTTATAGTAATCGCAAAAAAATCGAAAATGAAAATTTTTATATATCTTTACGTTTCAGAGGTTTCTGAACATTTTGGCATACCTTAGAAAAAATGGATGTATGTGTGTGTGTGTGTGTGTGTGTGTGCGTGTGTGTATGTATGTGCGATACAAATTTTCGTCGACGATTTCGGAAACACGGATCAACCGATTTGAATAATTCAAAAAGCATTCGATTCGTATTGATAAGGAGACGTGCTGATTAGTTTTTGGCGAAGGCAGGTCTAAGCCGTTCCGGAGATACAGGGCAAAAAGTGCCGAAAACGGTAATTCAGTTTTTAGGAGAACGGAGCGTCCGATTTTAATAATTCAAAAAACATTTTACTTGTATTGACAAGGTAAAGAATTGATCAAATTTTCATAAAGGCAGATCTAGCGGTTTCGGAGATCTAACGAAAAAAGTAGAAAAAATGCCATTTGGCGGTCAAAAATGATCATTAGACATATGCACATCAAATTTGCAGATATTTTATAGAGATTTTAACAATAAGTATAAATTTGTTTATTTTCCTATGGGTTCCGTATCAATGTTTACCATTAGATAGCGACGACGCGCGCGCTTACGCGCTTATATTTTGTCTCTATGCAGTTAAAGCAGCACGATTGCTTTGAAAAACAAGTTCAAATCTTCCAAAATATGTCAAAATAAAGAAAACATTTTTTTTTTCAAAAAAAATTTAAAAAAAAAATTTTTTTTTTAAAAAAATTAAAAAAAAAATTTTTTTTTTCAAAAAAAGTAATTTTTTGTCCAATTTATAGTTTCTCAATTTCTCAAATCGTTAAAATAATAATTTTTGGTACGGGAAGTTCCAGCAATTTGCCTTAAGGCACGATGCCCTAATTGCCTTAAGACAGAATTCCACTTACAGCTAGTTTTTATTTATTTTCAGTATTGGCTCCATTGAAAAAAAAAAACAATATTTGCTGTTTAATTTATTTCTTGGACTAATACAAGAACACTGTTGGCCTTTTTTTAGGATTTTAGAGAGATTTGACTTTCTGTTAACCGTAATTAATATTTGACAAAAAATCTACTTACTACAAAAAAACGGCGTGGCCGATCATCGCAAAAACTTACAATTGCTTTCCTTATCGAGTTCCATCAAAGGGATTTTAAAATTGTGAAGGTCAGAAACCAGGTACAGCATGTACACACATATACTCGTACACACACAAATACTTTCGTCAAATTTGGTCTCAAACTCTTGAGATAATTTGAAACGTCGAGATAAACATAAGAGTAGTAAATCTGAATTTCTGGCAAAAACAAAGATTTACTTCGGGGTATTAAAAAAATTGTTTTGCTAGACGTCGACTGAAGGTCAACTTTTGGCACACACTCATACTTATTCCAATTCCGGTATCAAACGATTCAGAATGACTTCGAAACATGAAGTTAGCAAATCGAATTTTCTGGCAAAGAACCTCTCGCTATTATTCATTGTCTATTATTATTTGATCCTCGTGTCAGTGTCAGTGTCAGTGTTCTCGTTTCGCCTTTCGTCTGTTCATCGAGAATTTGCAAAATAATCGGTCGTATCGAGTCAGTAATTGCTCCGGCAATCCGTTCCTCAGAGTGGAGACATTTAAATCACTGTAATCCCCAATGTGGGGCCCTCATTGTCCCATCAGAGAGACTCCGGAGACGACGATTTTGCACTCGGCAGGTCTGCAATTTCCACGTCCGACGAATTGACAATCAAATGTCTTCGGACAAACAAACAACGGACTATTTAGTTATTTAGTTGGTTATTTGCAGGAGAGAGGATTGAGGAAAGGTCACGAGGAATCGATCGATGGAGATGTTGACTGAGGGACGAGGACTATTGGCGAGTAGCATTAATCGAAAGTGATTGTTGAATACCATAAATATTTGTTGTGGATAGCTATTTTAGATTATTATTTTAACTTCCCGAAGGAGAAGTTTATGTATTCATAAAAAAATCCGATTCGCTAATTTTATGTTTTCTCGACGGTTCAAGCCATTCTGAATCGAATGAGACCAACTTTGGAAAAAGTATGTGTGTGTGTGTGCGTGTACAGATTTTTTGCCGTAAATCGATGTTTTCTCAAAAACGGCTGAACCGATTTCAAAAACTTAAAAGCCATTCAAAGTATCGCGATGAGGACTATTGTTTCTCAGTTTTGTGCGGCTATCGGCCAAGCCGTTTCTTTGTAAATCGCCGAAAAGTGAAAAAGTTTTCGTCTACGTTTTAGCCTGCAATTCTAAATCGATTTTAAAATTCAAATAATGTTCAAAAAATATTAGTTGGGAATCGACCTGATTAGTTTTTGGTAAAGATACGCAAGCAAAAGTTCTTGTAATTAACTGTTTTTATTGTTTTAATTTTTTTGTCGATATTTGTTTTGCCGAAGTATATCATGGTCTTCTAAATCATATTAAAACTAGTGGTGTATGGCATCGTGCCTTAAGGCAACTTTCCTATTGTAATGAAATATTCGAGAAATTTTAAACGTTTTCAAATATATTATTACATATAGTGTAACTTTTATTATTTCTGCTATCTTGTTATAATATCTGAGCAAATCAAATGTAAATTATAAATAAATCAATTTATCTCCAGAACATTAGCAATCGTCATTTCATTTCGAATTCAATTTCAAAAAAATAGTTGCCTAATTAATTTACACAAAATTGAAAATGTGCTCCCGTATAGTCACAGTCTAAACTGCATATGCAAATAATTCTGTGCGACATTTTCACTTATGCTGTGTTTAGCTTGGCGGCATTTTCACATTTTTGAATAGTTTTCACAAAATTGGAAAGTGCTCCGGTACAGAAACAGCCTAAACGCACTTGGGTAAACATTTGCACCAGAATGGCGCTGAGACTGTGCTTAGCCTGGGTCATTTTTTGAAATTGAAAAGATTTAATAAGCAAAACAAGCAGAAAGTTGATTGATTTATGATTTACATTTGATTTGCTCAGATATAACAAGATAGTAGGTAAAAATAATGAAAGTTACAGTATTTGTAATAGTATATTTGAAAACGTTTAAAATTTCTCGAATATTTCGTTACGGTACGGGAAATTCCAGCAATTTGCCCTAAGGCACGATGCCATACACTTTCAACTATTTTCCATATCCATTTCTCGTATTTCCTTTCCTATCCATCAAAGTCACCTCGGATGCTCCGATTCGACACAGGTAGCCCCCTTGTGGCCCCTCAACAATTTTTTGTTCTTGAGCAATCTCATTAATACTTCTCATCTTTTTCAATAATCATCTTTTTCCACGATTAATTTCTTCAAATTAAAATAAATAATGAGCGACGATTTATAAAAGTTGAAATTGTTTAAGAGCAGCACATCTGTCTATATATATATATATATATATATATATATATATATATATATATATACGAGTATAGTTGGTCGACAAAAAACCATGTGTGGTATTTTTTCGAAGATAAATTGGGATAGTTGTAAATATGAGGAGATTAGATGGTTGGAAATATTTTATATAATTTATAAATATATATATACACATATACATATATGTAGATAAATAATAAGTAATTAATTCTGTTTGTTTCAGATAACAAAATTAAAAATCGACAGTAATCCGTTTGCTAAAGGATTTCGAGATTCGAGCCGTTTATCAGAATTTGAAAGGTAAGAAATTAATATTAATAATATATATATAAATATATATATATATATATATATAAAATATACTAGATAACCCAAATGTTGTCCTGTAACCCACGTCTAAAATTTTTAAATATCCTATATTAATATTTACCGTTTACCTAAAAATAATAATTATTGTTTTTTAAATTACATTTCACATCAAAATGTATATACATTATATACATATTAAATTATTATTATTAATTAATATTTGGCTTTTAAACATCTTACTTATTTATTTTGGGCATTTTATGCGATTTATTCTATTTAATTTAGATACAAATTTATACCAAAACATACATTTTTATTACACCAAATATTTAAAAAAGCATTCATTTAAATTCTAAAAATATTCTCAAGTCATTTCTGCCTATTGGTGAGTAATCAAAATGCATTTTGTATCACCATGAAGAAATTTAGAGAGTCGACAAGTACTTGTGCGCCATTTATTTAAAAAAAAGTATGTTTTTGAGGAGCTCTTCAGGTCGCAATTTTTATAGGATGATGGTGAAATTGAGTCATATTGGGTTTCAATATGTCTGTAATGAGGCAAAATTATAAAATTTGTAATACATTTTATGCAAAGTGAGATGGAGCCTACTTTGTAAGAAAATGTACCCAAAAATCTAATTGTGTTTTGAGGAACTCGTCAGGTGGTGCTGTTTGCACTACTGCACTGGCAATGTGGGAAAATATTTTTTAATACGACATGAAAAAATTATAATACATCCCGTTTTTTCAATTTTTTTATTTATTTCTACAATATTGCACATACATCCCAGTACTTTATAATCACATACATTCTAGAAAATTTCCTTAACAAACTTCAGAAAGATTTATCAAAATCCGAATAATCGTATAGAAGGAGTATACAGTTAGTGCTTGTAATTTAATATCAACTTTACATAATAGTAATAAAGCTCAAATGGATTCTACATTTTAGTTAGAAAATGTTCGTATGTGAAAAAGAAAAGGGCTGTTTTTAGGATTTTCCCGGCAATTATTCGATTTTTTCTTGACGTAAGAACCATCCTTGGACTTGAACGAACATTTAAAAAAAAGAATTGGCCAAATCGGTCCAGGCTATGTTGAGTTATACGCTTACCAACACATTTTGCGATTCATTTTTATATATAATATATATTTAATTTTTTATTTATTTATTTATTTATAACAATGTATGTTAGTATAGAACTTAGTGGTGGTGGTGCATGGTGCATAGATTAGCAGAATGGTGACAGCCTTTCGGAGTTAGTCGCTCATAAAATTGTCATTCGGGACATAAATCCAACTTAATTAATGTCCAACACGAATTTATTGCCCACCATGAACAGACACAAGAACACACTCACACAAAACATACACGAATCGCACGAATTTATTTATAAACTCAAAAACGACAGAGACACATGAAAACAAATTGAAAAAATAATACTTGCTTGATTAGTATTTATTCGAAAGAAATTTGTTGGTAGTAAACTAAATTCTTAATATATGGTTAGTAGCACTATTATTTATTTATTCCTCTTTTTTCTAATTTTGCATGGTTTTTCTGAAACTTACTTTTGGTTTCTTGTGTTTTCCCTTTTCTTGCAAAACATCCATTCACCTGCACATTTCTTTGCACTTTCAGTCCTTGTATTTTACCTCTAATGACCTAGTGCACATGGCATTTTTTTATTATTACTCAGTTTACATTTATAAATTTATACCCAGTCCAGCCCAGTTTCCTACAAATTATGATTTTTTGGTGAATTTTATAAAATTCTCGTTCCAGAGAAACTATGGAATCAATGTTGGCCGAGCAACATTATTTGCGACATCCAGCTCTGAGGTCTTTTCCAGATTTCGATCTGACCAATCAGAACGTAAGTGAAAATTTTGTCCATATATGTATATTAGGGTGGTCCTTAATATGGACATTTTCGAATTTCCTTGCTCCCAAGAGCTCAAATGGTTCCAAATTGATAAAAAACAATTCTCTGAAAGTTTTAGCTCTTAATATTAACTTTTAGATAGTGCGCAATACAATCAAACTTCGTATGAAAATAGCATGGAAAAAATTTTGAAAATTAAAAAAAAAATTTAGGTATAACTTAGCGACAAATGAATTAAACGTGAAAATTCGTGTCATTTTTTATTGAAAACTCGACGCTCTGCAAAATGTTTGAACATTTTTTCATGCTATGTCCATACAACTTTGATTGCATTGCGCTCCATCTAAAAGGCAATATTACGAGCTAAAACTTTCAGAGAAATCTGTTTTATCAATTTGGAACCATTTGAGCCCTTGGGAGCAAGGAAATTCAAAAATGTCCATATTAAAGACCACCCTAATGTATATATTTATAATTATTTTCCAGTTGACCCTGGAAGAAAGAGCCCTTCTAGCAGCCCGTTCTCAACTTTTCCTTCGCGCGTACACTTACCCACCACCATCTCTCGGACCACAGTTTTACAACCCCTGGAATAACCCATATCTACAATTTATGAACACCATGAACAACATAAACCAATTGCAAAATATGAACCTACCAGGGTTGACAAAATTTCCAAATTTGGATTTGGAGATGTATGAAAGAATTCTGAGCGGTGGTAGTAGGAGTTATGATGATGGTAGAAGATTTTTGGGGGTTGGACGAGAGTTTGCAGTTAGGGGTAGACAAAATCTTGATGGTGCTGGGAGAAAAATTTTCTGATACCAGTAGTGAGCCAAGTGGCTTTAAAATAAGTCTACACGTTTTGATTCTTTAGAAGTTGATTCTGATATCAGGAATAAAGCCCGAAATGAACAACAGTTCAGAAATAATCTGGAACCTTCATTTGTCCACGATGAGTAATTTGCCTAAAACAAACATTTTGTGCGAGACCTTTAAATCCAACAAGGATCTTACAAGTTCTCGTTTTTATACCAAAACTATACATTCTAAACTTTGGGATCTAATTGTCAAAGCACGTCTAAAAATCAATTCCAAAACATACAACAAATCCAGTTGGATCTTCAATTGTCGATGACGATGAATTGGCTAAAACCAAGGATATGAATTTCATTTATGCAAGTTCTAATTTGCCAGATCATGAAATTAGAACCAAAATTCGAGACAATCAATATCCAAGATCATCTTTTAGGTACACAAGAGCCCGGGATGATGATTTGACTAAAACAGGTCATCATGACGAGGCTGATATTAATTTTAAAGAGTGTGCAAATCCTTATTTTGATGACAGAAATGCAAGTTTTAATCGTTTGGAACCAAATAGAGATAGCAGGATCAAAATCAGACCTCAGAAAGTTATTAGGACGTCAATGACAGTACCAAAATACATCTTCATGATGAAGCTCAGGATTTTAGTAACTCCCAATTTTATCACAAAAGTCCTAGATTTTCAAGAGTAGCTCCTGAAAATTATAGCAAAAACCTAGAAGTAAAGGTCTCTGAAAATATTAGAATTAGTCATTGTAATAATATTGATCCAGAATTAGATGTGCATCCAATGTAAGCTCTAATAGGTTTGGACAAATTTCTAAAGTTGAATTAGGAAGTCCAAATTTATCAGAGCCAAATTATAGCAAAATTCGTCTGCAAGAAATACGAAAAAATAAATTTGCATCTAAATTAGATATTGGTGATTATAGAATAAACTATTCTGATACAAGTCCTAATAAATTTGGTCACACTTCTGATGATGACTACTCAGGAAGTGGGTAAAATATGTTCTAATAATTTGAGTATCAATCGAAACTTTTCACCAATAATTTAGAACAAAATGATTCTATAATAATACCATGTCCTGAAAATGATCCTAGACCCAAAATTTGTCCCGATCAAACCAATTTTGGTCACGTGACTTCTGAACCAATGTTTAGGACTAACCTGGTACCTATTAGGGCAACTATAAATTTTAATGATAGAACTGAAATTAAGACCAAAATGAGGGATTTGATTAACAAGGACCAAGATAATCAGAACAAAAATCAAAAATTGAATACTAGTATAAAAAATGATATAAAAATGATGGAAAATTTTAAAACCAGTACAACTGAACTTGACTTCAGATCAAATTTGGATACAAAAATTGAGGTTAAGGATGAATTTCAAAGTAATGATGATTTTATTAAAAATACAAGGCCTATTTCAGGTTCTAATATTATCCTGGATAATATAAATATAAAATGATCCTGATTTTTATTGTGATTGGAACGTGATGAAAACATTTGATTGATTTTAATAATTTAAATATTTATTTGACAAATTGTATAGTTATTGATATAATTTATTGTAAAACATATTTTGTACATACACGTTGCAAATATAAATAAATAAATAATAAATTTTGCACTTTTATTCTAATTTTTGCACAATTTTGCAACTGTCAAGATGTAAAACGATGACTTCAGGTGATATATTAATATTTTTACATCTAAATTCCATTTAAATTTATTATATTTAAAGTTTTAATAACAAACTGTTTTTTTATTTATAACTGCATCTACTTTATGCATTTTTATTATTATTAATAATATTTAAACATTATATTTACATCTGTCATTTAAATTATAATTATTTGTTTACTTCTACCAAAGGATTCTGTCGAACTAGTTTTGCGACAAATGCCACTAGTGTTGTTGTTCTTCATAAATACCTTTCATATCCTTTTATTTAGTGTTAGATCTGTCATCGGTGTATTTTTGTGACGTGATTAATAAAAATAGGTAAGAAAATTATAATTTTATATGATTTTAATTAAATCTTATTAGAATTGCGTTATACACAAGCTTGATAATCGAAAATTGTTAGTAACAATATAAAATTGTTATTAATAAATAAACTACCCAACATAATCTCTAAAGTTTGGCGGGCATTTTATATACATAAATGCCACATGGTTCATTTTCAATATTTACTTCATTTTTAAATCGGTTTTAAATACCTACATATATGAGAAATTTATAATTTTGAATAAATGTTATTGCAAGTTTTAAAGTATTAACAATTTATTACATTATTTATCAAAACATATACATTTTTTCCTTAATCACTATATTGAATATAATAACATTAATACGTATATCAAAATGTCGAGTCTGTTTTTAAGAATATTAGAAATTGAATACAATTTTAATAAAATAGCCTCATACAAATACCAAATTTATATATTAAAAACCATATGCTTTTTCATTAAATTATTATAATAACTATAGTAAATAATAACTAACTACTTAATGTAATAAATGAACTCATAAGAAAATAATCATATCGTTATTCATTATTTAAGAATTTTATATCTTATAAAATTAGTAACATTAATTTTAAACAAACTTATGGATTTTATTGTTTAATTCAATAATATGTTTAATTTTAAAACTAACTTAATAATTTCATAGTCGTATTTGTATGCTTTGTTCATATATAACTTTTTTTTAAAGAAATAACTAATATTGACTGAAACTATTCTAAATTATAATTTAATTGCAAGCAGCCATTAAGTGAAAAAATAACATTTTAATATGACGATTAAAATAATTTTATTGAATTTTACAATATTTTCCTGAATTTCAAATTAATATTTATTGAATTTTTCAAAAATAATAAATTTTACTAACTTTCAATAATTAAAGTTGAACTAGATTTGTTTTTATTCATTTTGTTAAATATTTCTCAATATTGTTAATAATTAATATTTATCATTTTTCTAAATAGTGATGTTGTGTGACTAGTGTTTTGCAGTGAAGTGTGTCGTGGCCTCCTGGACTATGCTGGTTGCTGACAATGGTAGGAAGCATGCAAAATATATTTTATTATATACAGTAGAACTCCAATTATCTGAACTCCGACTATCCAAACTCCAATTATCCGAACTTCGACTATCCGAATCGCCGATTATCCGAATCACTTTCAGAAAAAAAAATGTCCAAAAAAAGTCTAAGTGCGCTATTATTCTTCCACCAGCAAAGCCAGTGTAGGCACATTGTTTGTTTTTGATTTGACGGAGATGTTTACAAAACAATGATTTTTATTTCTAAACTTGTACATAAGTACATTTTATTTATATTTAAAACATGTGAAAATGTCATGTTTCTTTTCATTTAATTCCATAAAAAAATAGTGCAATATCTAAACGTAACTTTTTTTCTCTCCAATGGCAATTTTTAAAAAAAACTCCGATTATCCGAATATTTGATTATCCGAATGGTCCCGGTCCCCATTAATTCGGATAATTGGAGTTCTACTGTAATACAAATAAATAAATAATAAATATATATATATATATATATATATATATATTTAATTAGTCTTGATTTGATATTATATCAATACAAATAGTATGAGTTTTTTAGAAATTTATTTAAAATCCGTACGTTTCGGCTAGCATCTTAGCCTTCATTCGGTGGCCTTGAATATAACTACAAAAATTAAATCTATAAAAATATATAAGAAATTAAAAAAACAATAATAATAATAAAAAAACACGTACATATTTTGTATCGTAATATAACAGATCAGAACATTTATCTTTCGATGGTATGGTTTTTTTCTGAAATTCTTACATATTATTCATTTTGATTGAATTTTTATAGTTATATTGATTTTTTTATAGTTAAATGAAGATTAATATTATAATCTATGCATATTTTTATAAATAGATTTTTTTGTTTTCTATTAAACGTATATTGTGCGAAAATTTTGACAAGATTATTCTAAACCGAATCCCTAAGGAAAAAAAGTCGTAAATTCAAATTATCCTTACATAAACAAGTTTTCTCATAGTTTGGAAAAACATTGTATCATCCCCTTGCAAATATATATATATATATATATATATCCATTTATATGATACATTTCTACGTAATCGATACGATTGGGAAAAAATGCGGTTTTTATTTTGTGGGTTTGACTTGAAATAAGAATGACATTAGAATCAGTCAAACTGGTGGCCGACGGGGCCCCCAGGGACATACACGGTCAGGATAAATTGTAAGGGGGCTCCTTGATAACATTATTACTTACATTGTAAATATATATGTATGTATATATATATATATATATATATATATATATATAAATTAACAAAGGCTAATAATCGGGCATAGCATCAATAAAAATAGTATGAGAGTTTTTAGTAATTTATTTAAAATCCCTACGTTTCGGCTAGCATCTTAACCATCATTCAGTGGCAATAGTGGTATCCTAATATAACATATGAAAACAAAACAGATGATAAAACATGAATAGCTTAACGAGTTATCAGTTATCGAAACTATGTATTTACTATTTGGAGTCTAAGATAGAAATTTCTACATTTCTGGAAGCAAAGAAATTCGAAATATCCATATTAACCAGACCACCCTATATCGTGCAAACTTGTTCAAAAACTATGAAATTTTGTAGTGCAGAGTGAAATAGTGCACTGTTGTAAATAATGCTAAATTTAGTAAAATTTTATAAAAAAGGTTACATAATCGTGTAATGATAGTACCATTCTTTGAGTTCTAAAATCCGTCGAACACTAATATTTAATCATACGTAATAAAGTTCAATGTAAAATTTCGATTTTCATTTCAGCAAGCATAGTAAAATTATGCAAAATTATGTAAAATTTGCGAACTTATGTAAAGTACTGCAAAATAAGATTTAAGATTTAAAAACATGTATTTCATTGGATAGGTTGAATTACAGTATATGATTGAAATCTGAGTTTATTACTCAAGGGCATTATATTTAACAATGTTTAGTACAGGGAAATAGTATAAAATGTAGGAATATCTTATAACTTGTATTGAATGCTTATAATAAATATTAGAGAAATCTTATAAAATTGTCTAAAACTACAAATTCCTATAAAAATCTAGTAAGACTTCGGCAATTTTCTCGTCGGCAATAAATCTCAATATACAAAATTGCACATTATCTAGAGAGCTTCCTTTTTCCTTTTACTGGTTTTAGTACTACATGACGTACACGTGACGTGACGTAACGCCAAGAGGCGCTGGCACGTGACGTACTAATTGTAGTACGATGGGCAGACGACGATCACGACTCATTTTAAGCGAAGGGCCGAGAATTAATTCAATCAAATCAAATCAAATCGAAACGAACGAAACTAAACTAAAAAACATCCGAGACGAATTCATTGTTCTTTCATTGATTAGACACAGGATAATCGAAACTTGCAATAAATTCTTAATTACAAGACTTTTTACACTTTCAAAATTTTTTAGACAAATTCATACATTTTATAGGAATTTAACATATTTCGCAATGTTTTATAACTTATACCAAGTTATTA
>NW_020537324.1:86311827-86335646 GCF_003426905.1 Ctenocephalides felis
TCTACTTATAAATTGCTCTATGCGTTTTGCACCAGCGACTCGATATCTCTTCCATCGAGTCGGTCTTGATCTCATCCTCTCTGATAGGGGCAATCTGATCACCCCTTCGGGCACCCCCGAAAAGCACCCTAAATCAGCCCCCCGACCGATTTGACCGACCGTGAAATTTGACTTTCTGACACGAAATCCAAAGAATCCAAAAGTGGAAAAGAGGAAAAGTCAGGGAAAAGGAGTGGCGGTGGTGGTGGATAAATAATATGTTAAGATCACACTCGGATGGTTCAGAGGGAGATAATCAAAATTAACGAGAACCAGAAAATCGAGGATGGATTTGGTCAGGTTGGAATAGAAGGACAAAGTTTGGTTACTGAATTGGTTGCAAAAGATTGTAAGGAACTTTAAGCACAACAGTTTTAAATGAGGTATGGATCTGGTCAGGTTGGCATAAAAGGACGTCTGTTGACTCAATGGGTTGCAAAAGATTGTAAAGAATTTTAGGCACGACATTTTTAAATGAGGTACGGATCTGGCCAGGTTGGCTTGAAAGGACAAAGTTTGTTGACTCAATGGGCTGTAAGAAATTGTAAGATAATTTTAGGTACATTTTTAACATTTTTAAATGATATATCTACTATTTAACGAAAGCCAGCCAGGATCGGCGATCGATTTGGTCAGGTTGGCATTGAAGAACTAAATTTGTTGATTGAATGGGTTGCAGGAGATTTTAGAAATTTTAGACACAACATTTCTAAATGCTAACTTAAATCTACTAATTAGAATTCATTGCAATCATATATGCCAGATTGATACAAGCATGAAGTTTGTTATCAAGGAGCTCCTTGGTAATAATGGATTTTTATCAAAAAATGTCATATTGTGATGTATCAATTTTTGTCTTGATGTATCAAGTCTTTTTTGAGAAGCTTATGAGAACAAATAAAGTGTAGTAGGATTTTTAAACTCAAAAATATTAGACTATTATGTATAAATTATTATGAAAATCTGGATTTATAAGTAATAAATTTCTAATTAATAATTAAAACGATCCTTGCATTTGGCAACCGTTATCAAGACATTTCAAGTAAACTGGTGTAGTTTTTAAATTGTCATTTTTTTAAAAGATCTTGTGACCAAACCAGCCTCGGTAGAATATTGATATTTAAAAATATTACACATTATTATTTGTAAATTATTGTATGCATGTATTAATGAAGCATGTAAACTCGATTATTCTACCAGAAATTCTGTTAAAATAATTAAATATAAAATTAACCTTTAGTACATATCCAATCTTGCTCTGTCCTCAAGACTATTTATTAACTTCCCGTAGGGTAGTTATAGTAATGGGCCAAAAATCGAATTTTTTTGCATTTCTCGACGTTTTGAAGGTTTCTGAACATTTTACTGGCATACCTCAGAAACTAAATGGATGTGTGTGTGTTTTTTGTATATCCGCATTTTTTCGTTCATGTTTTCGGGCGCACGGATCAACCGATTTGAATGGTTTAAAAAACATTCGATCCCTATTGATAGGGAGATAGCAATAGACCCAGGCTAAGCACAGTCTAAGCGCCACTCTGGTACAAATGTTTACCCAAGTGCGTTTAAAATGTTTCTGTATGAAGCACTTTTCCAATTTTGTGTAAATTAGGCAACTATTTTTTTTTTTTCTTGAAATTGAATTCGAAATGAAATGACGATTGTTAATGTTCTGGAGATAAATTGATTCATTTATGATTTACATTTGATTTGCTCAGATATAACAAGATGGCAAAAATAATTACACTATTTGTAATAATATATTTGAAAACGTTTAAAATTTCTCGAATATTTCATTACGGTACGGGAAGTACCAGCAATTAGTCTTACGACTCGATACCATACACCACTAGTTCATTTATTTATTTGTATGTATATTTTTCCCGTTTTTCCTGAAAATTTGTTTCGACACTATTTTCCTTTCGCATTTTTCTCGTTTTCTTCGCAAAAAGGTGACATACGTTCCAGGGTGACTATGTATTAGCGTCACGTATGTAACGGGTGACACTTCAATTAATTTTGCGTTTCCAACCTTCTACGGAGTGTCCTTTTTTCTGGTGTTTTATTTTTTAAGACACTTGTAGGGATATAGGAATAGTAAAGGTAGTATTATTTGGTACAAGTAAAGTCTAGTATAATATCTGGTTGATTTGGCAAATTTGATAAAAAAAATAGGTAAGTAAGAAATAAGGTGATAACTAGTGGTGTATGGCATCGTGCCTTAAGGCAAATTGCTGGAACTTCCCGTACCGTAATGAAATATTCGATAAATTTTAAACGTTTTCAAATATATTATTACAAATACTGTAACTTTCATTATTTTTGCTATCTTATTGTTCTATTTGAGCAAATCAAATGTAAATCATAAATGAATCAATTTATCTCCAGAACATTAAAAATCGTCATTTCATTTCGAATTCAATTTCAAAAAAAAAATAGTTGCCTAATTTACACAAAATTGAAAAAGTGCTCCCGTATAGTCACAGTCTAAACGCAAATAATTCTGTGCGACATATTCACTTAGACTGTGGTGTGCTTGGTGGCATTTTCACATTTTTCAATAGTTTTCACAAAATTCGAATTGGAGTGACTCCGTACATAAACAGTCTAAACGCACTGGGGTAAACATTTGTACCAGAGCGGCGCTTAGACTGTGCTTAGCCTGGGTAATTTTTTGAATTTTCAATCCAAAATTACAAAAATATTTTATGAAAAATATAAAAAGATGTAATACATTTTTATACTCTAAAGCAAAAGTTGTGGCTTGGGGTTTCAATACCTTATGTGCAACTTTTTAGATCAGGCAAATTTTATTTTCGATTTTGATATTTTTTATATAATTTTAAATTTTAAATATAATTTTTATTATACTAGTCTTATTTGGTAATCTTTAATTCAAGATTCTTGACAGATAAAAGTACATGGTTCCGAAACGTTGACAATATCCATATTTTTTAGACTAATTTATTTTTATTATTTTCATTTTGATTATAGTGTCATATTTTTGTAATGTTATTTCTTCCACAATTTTATTCATTTTATATAAAAAATCCACCAATTTCTACTTTTCGTAAACATACTGTTTTGTTTGTTTAAATCTTATCAAGATCATGTTTCTTGACAGATGTCCTGAAGATGGAACGTACCTAGATCCGAAACGTCGACAGTAAATATATCAAGAAATGTTTTTTTAAAAAAATTTGTGTTTTTTATTACTTTTTGGATTCTTCGTTCGAAGCTCTACAATATATATATATATATATATATATATATATATGTCTTGATGAGGGTAGTGCGCGGGGGCGTAATTCATCCCTCCAGTTGTGTAGCCCTAACCCTAATTTGCTATAAATTAACCCGTCCACTCTTTATTCGAATGTCAAGCGATACACTTCACCCTAATTTATATTTGACATCTAGTTAACTACTCGATTATACAATTTATATATATACACCCACACACACAAATATATAATGATATACGGATCAGAGACATGGACTCTCAAAAACTGTATTTAGAATTAGGAAATTTGGCGCTGGTGAAGTTGTAATGGATCAATAAAATATGCTGGTTCTACGAAAAAAGACAAAACTCTACTATCAGAGGAAACTGAGTTGGCACTAAATTGAGAAAAATGTTATAAAAGTGTGTATGAAGATCAAAAAAGTATAAAACAGTATGTAGATGGTTGACAACTAGAGGAAGAAGCAAAAAATAGATTGTAGGAACCTGGAAGTTTGCAGTACTGATCTGTAAACTGAATTTATACATGACAAAAAGATGTCCTAATTCCAAAATCATCCCAACATAGCAACAGAAAACACGAATTTCTAAACTTCAATTATTGTAATTAATCATACCACTTCTCATAGGCCTATATTATTTTACTTGGTTCCTTTAGACTTAGACTATCAACTCTGTAACTAGGCAAAATTTCATGAAATTCCCAAATGAGTTAACTTTAAAACTTCGCTGTGTCGAAAATCATTTGTGAGCTATGGTTCCTTCGGAAAAGTTTCCCGAAATAAAATATAGCAACAGAATTTGGGATATATATATATATATATATATTATATATATATATATATACATCATATAGATGTATATATAAGTGTTTGTATATATATTTGAGCAGATGTGCTTTATGGTTACAAATCCGCTGAACCGAAAAATTAACTAATATGTCTTTAACTCCGTTTGTGAACTCTACACGATTGTAATTTATATACAATATATATATATATATATATATATATATATATATATATATACATATATATATATACTAGCTAACCCGGCAAACGTTATTTTGCCATAAAAAATATGCCTAAATTGATACAAAATTAATAAAAGTGCCAAAAATCAAATATTTTATAGATTTGGACTCTGATTCCTTGACAAATAGTAAAAAACTTGTTATAATTTTCAAAATTATTTGACATTTCATACTTCAAAAATTAATTCACTCGCATCATAGTTCTTTATTTATTATACTTTTGTCATGTCATATATGCCAATAAAATTTTCTTTCAAATATTATTTATTTGTTAATAAACTAATAATTATTGCAAGTCATCAATGAATAATTATATAATTGTTAAATTCATAAGTTTGGCTAAATCAACACAGGAATATTGTGGAAATAAATATTTTTTTACATAAAGATCTGATTTTTGACATTTGCATTTTATTTCAAATTAATTATAACTGTCAAAATATTTTCTTTTCGGTCGAAATTTAATATAATATGATATAATATTTAGTTTGTCTAGTTTGTTTTTGTCAGATTTCAATGATACCCTCAGATTGTACTATTTTGAAAAATAGTGAATGTCAATTTCATATATCCAATATGCACTAAATTTATAAATGTCAAAATATTTCTATATATATTATAGAGTATGATAATCAAAAGCAACATTAATATTAAACAAATAAAATCATGAATTTGTTGCAAAATTTGATTATAAATCCGTACTCACAATCAGTGGACAATTACTAAAAACAAGGCACTAGAGGTCACGTGATCAAATCGTTTTTTTATAATAATAACCCAAAAAAGTAAATACAAAAAGCTAATAAAAATGTATAAATAAAATTAATTATAAATTTATCATAAAAATGATTTCTGCGAGTGTATTTGTTTTCACACATATCTTAGTCAGCGTTTATCAACTATCTTTTTCATTACCAAATACAAAATTAAAAATATGTTTTAAAAATCAATGTACTTATTCATAAAGCTTAAGAACTACTTTGAAGCTTGGTGACAGAAAGATTAACACAAAAATATTATCATTCATAATAAAGTATATTTTCGTAAATTCGTAAAAAGAGTTAACGTAAAAATTTTTTAGTAAATCATCAAATGCGAATAAATAGAATAACTACAAAATATACGAATAAACAAGAATATCTACAAAAAGCTAATTAACTAATGAATATAATAATTTAATACTAATGAATAGTGAAAAATCAACATACACAATATCCTACAATAAATATAAAAACTTGTTCATGCATCTGAATTTAATTTTGTGATGATACTTTAATAAATAACATTAATATTTTTTAACTTCCCGTAGGATAAGTTATTGTAATGGGCCGAAAATCGGAATTGAAAATTTTTACATTTCTCGACGTTTTGAAGGTTTCTGAACATTTTGGCATACTTCAGAAAAAATGGATGTGTGTGTGTGTGTATGTATGTATGGATACAAATTTTCGCCCACGTTTTCGGGCGTACGGATCAACAGATTTGAATGGTTTAAAAAACATTCGATTCCTATTGATAAGGAGATGTGTTGATTAGTTTTTGGCAAAGGCAGGTCCAGCAGTTACGGAGATCAGGAGCAAAGAGTGCAGAAAATAGAAATCGAGTTTTTGAGAGAACGGAGCATCCGATTTGAATGATCTAAAAAACATTCAATTAGTAATGATTGGGAGAAGGGGTTATTAGTTTTTCGCAGAGGCAGGCCCAGCCATTTCGGAGATACAGAGCTAAATGTACAAAAAATGGCAGTTTTTGAGAGAACTAAGCGTCCGATTCAATTGATTTAAAGAACTTTCTGCTTGTCTTAACAAAATAATTGATTTTGGAAATAAAAAATTTTGTTCCATTTTTTTTTTTTTTTTTTAATTTTGTTGTATATCGAAAATAATTCAGATTTTATTTTTAATTCTGACTATAGTTCTAATATACTTTAAACAAATAATTTCAACTCTGCAATTCAGTTGATATAATTCTTATAAATATTAGACAATGTTACAATATTTATAATAATCTATTTGAAAACATTCAATATTCCTCGAACATTTCGTTACGGTACGGAAAGTTCCAGCAATTTGCCTTAAGGCACGATGCCACCCACCCCACTAGTTTATTAATTTGCTCTAATACTAAGACAATTCAGACTCGAAACGTCATGTTTGTTATAAAACAAATTATATTATTATAAACAATATAAATTTACCAACAATCTATTTCCAGTCGATATAACTTTTCTCCCTTTGTTAAGGGCGGTTGCCCCGTTAGTAGTGATTTTAGTGCGAATAAATCTGTTCCGTAGAGGACAGACAAGGGGGCACTTTTAGTGTCGCGATAGTAATAGTAATGATACAACATTGAATTGAATGGAATAGAATAGAGGATAAGGGATGAAGGGATGAAGGGATAAAGGGAGCTGTTCGGGGTTGATGTAAGTAAGCAACTAAGTAAGTAAAGTAAGTAGTGAGCACAAGGAGCGGGCATCGAATCAAATTACATGCTCATTATGGACGGATATTCAATTAGAATCAGGAGGATATATATATATATATATATATATATATATATATATATATACTAGCTCACCCGGCAAACGTTGTTTTGCTAAGTAAGGTATATTCTAAACAATTTCTAGAGAATCAAAAGTATTTAATACTTTAAGTGCATGAGGATGAGTTGTTTGAATGCTGTATACAATTAGGTATTATAAAAACAATAAACCCCATTACTTTGTCTATATTTTGTCAATACAATCAAACTGTAAGTTTTATACACTTTTTATAGGAAACATGGTATAATCCAATCCAAGATGAAAAATGAAGCGAGTTGAGATAAAAAATGAATTAAGTGTTTCTTCTTTGACCTGCTTTTTGAAAAGTTTCAAGTAACATTCGATGAATTAAAGGAAATTTAATAAAAAGTATATATTTGGAGCAGGGCGAGGTGCAAACGTCCAATTTGACTTTAATCAAATTAATTATATTAATTATCATCAGGTTTATTCTGTAATAATTTATAGATCTATATCACTAATATTTTTTGTTAAAAACACTCATTTTTTCGAGAATATTTGTAGATGTTTTTGACTTCACAAGACTTTGTAACACAATGTAATCACAAAGTCTTGTGAAGTCAAAAACATTTACAAATATTTTCGAAAAAATGAGTGTTTTTAACAAAAAAAAATATTAGTGATATAAATAATTTTAATAAATCTTCCTTCCGGTCAACGTTTATATATATATATATATATATATATATATATATATATATATATATATATACAAGTGCCCTCGCAAAACCATTTGTCATTGACTCGAATTCAATTTGAATTTCGCGGTAATTTCACCGAATCATCATTGTATCACACCAGAAGAATCAAACTCAATTTATATATATCGTATATAATTTCGGAGTCCTTTGGGCCTTTGGGGTGACTTGTCCTTTTCGATTTCGGGGGCGAATCTTCCGGCAAGTGTCAAAAATTTCGGAAAGTGCATCCTGTGGGAAAGTTTATTTGCAACACTTGTCGCTTTTATTTGTGGGAAAGTCGAGGTAGAATTACTATAACAAGTGCATTTTTGGGGATGACATAAAATAAAACTTATTTTAATACTTTGTTCACAGGAAAGGGAAATTTGAGTTGATGAAAGTATTAAAAATATTATTATATTGACTCGTTTGGTACTTTGCAAATGAAAACTGTAAACTGAAATGTTTTTAGTCTTGCAACATGGTACAAAGTTATAAAAATTAATATGAAATTTTAAATATTAATATGAAGTCTGAAATATAATAAAAACAATTTCAAAATGATACAAAGTCTTGAAAAATGATGCAAAGTCTTGAAAAATGACACAAAGTCTTGTTAAATCACACAGAGTCTTGTTAAATGATACAAAGTTGTGAAAAATGATATAAAGTCTTGTTAAATGATACAAAGTTGTGAAAAATGATACAAAGTCTTGTTAAATGATACAAAGTCTTAAAAAATGATGCAAAGTCTTGAAAAATGACGTAAAGTCTTGAAAAGTGATGCAAAGTCTGGAAAAGTGATGCAAAGTCTCGAAAAGTGGTGCAAAGTCATGAAAAATTATGCAAAGTCTTGTTAAATGATATAAAGTTTTGTTAAATGATGCAAAGTCTTGAAAAATGATGCAAAGTCTTGAAAAATGTTGCTAAGTCTTGAAAGATGATGCAAAGTCTTGAAAGATGATGCAAAGTCTTGAAATATGATGCAATGTCTTGGAAAATGATACAAAGTCTTGTTAAATGATACAAAGTCTTGTTAAATGATGCAAAGTGTTCTTGAAGAACGTTACAAAGTTTTGTTAAATGATATAAGGTCTTGTTAAATGATGCAAAGACTTGAAAAATGATGCAAAGCCTTGAAAAATGATGTAAAGTCTTGAAAAATGATGCAAAGTCTTGAAAAATAATGCAAAGTCTTGAAAAATAATGCAAAGTCTTGAAAAATGATGCAAAATCTTGAAAAATGATGCAAAGTCTTGTTAAATGATGCAAAATCTTATTAAATGATGCAAAGTCTTGAAAAATGATGCAAAGACTTGGAAAATAATGCAAAGTCTTGAAAAATGATGCAAAGTCTTGTGAAATGATGCAAAGTTATGAAAAATGATACAAAGTCTTGTTGAATGATACAAAGTCTTGTTGAATGATACAAAGTCTTGAAAAATGATACAAAGTCTTATTGAATGATGCAAAGTCTTGAAAAACAATACAAAGTCTTGAAAAATGATGCAAAGTCTTGAGTAATGATGCAAAGTCTTGAAAAATGATGCAAAGTCTTGAAAAATGATGCAAAGTCTTGAAACATGAAGCAAAGCCTTGTTAAATGATGCAAAACCTTGTTAAATGATGCAAAGTATTGCAAAATGATATAAAGTTTTGTTAGATGGTACAAAGTCTTGTTAGATGATACAAAGTGTTGTTAAACGATTCAAACATGTATGAATTTTTGTAAAAAAAAGTTAAAGGGTACAAAATCTTGTGAAGAAGTATCAAGTTTTAAAAAATCGTACAAAGCCTTGAAAATTATTACAAACAAAAATCTTGTAAAATGATGTCAAGAGTTGCAAAATGATAGAAAGTTTTGTAAGTACAATTGAAGTTTTGTAAAATAAAATAAAAATTAGTAAATAGTCAGGAATTCCAAAAAACGCTTAATAACTTGGTATAAGTTATAAAACATTGCGAAATATGTTAAATTCCTATAAAAATGTATGAATTTGTCCAAAAATTTTGAAAGTGTGGAAAATTTGAGAATTTATTTCAAGTTTCAATTATCCAATGAAAGAGCAATGAATTCGTCTCGGATGTGTTTTAGTTTAGTTTCGTTTCGTTTCGATTTGATTTGATTGAATTTAATTCTCGGCCCTTCGCTAAAATGAGTCGTGATCGTCGTCTGCCCATCGTACTGCAATTAGTACGTCACGTGCCAGCGCCTCTTGGCGTTACGTCACGTCACGTGTACGTCATGTTAGTACTAGTAAAGGGAAAAGGAAGCTCTCTAGATAATGTGCAATTTTGTATATTGAGATTTATTGCCGACGAGGAAAATTGCCCAAGTCTTACTTGAATTTTATAGGAATTTGCTATTTTAGGCAATTTTATAAGATTTCTTTAAATATTTATTATAAGCATTCAATACAAGTTATAAGATATTCCTACATTTTATACTATTTCCCTGTACTAAACATTGTTAAAGTATAATGCCCTTGAGTAATAAACTCAGATTTCAATCATATACTGTAATTCAACCTATCCAATGAAATACATGTTTTTAAATCTTAAATCTTATTTTGCAGTACTTTACATAAGTTCGCAATATTTTACATAATTTTTGCATAATTTTACTATGCTTGCTGAAATGAAAATCGAAATTTTACATTGAACTTTATTACGTATGATTAAATATTAGTGTTCGACGGAATTTTAGAACTCAAAGAATGGTACTATCATTACACGATTATGTAACCTTTTTTATAAAATTTTACTAAATTTTAGCATTATTTACAACAGTGCACTATTTCACTCTGCACTACAAAATTTCATAGGTTTTTGAACAAGTTTGCACGATATATTAGGGTGGTCTTTAATATGGATATTTTCGAATTTCTTTGCTTCCAGAAATGTAGAAATTTCTATCTTAGACTCCAAATAGTAAATACATAGTTTCGATAACTGATAACTCGTTAAGCTATTCATGTTTTATCATCTGTTTTGTTTTCATATGTTATATTAGGATACCACTATTGCCACTGAATGATGGTTAAGATGCTAGCCGAAACGTAGGGATTTTAAATAAATTACTAAAAACTCTCATACTATTTTTATTGATGCTATGCCCGATTATTAGCCTTTGTTAATTATATATATATATATATATATATACATACATATATATTTACAATGTAAGTAATAATGTTATCAAGGAGCCCCCTTACAATTTATCCTGACCGTGTATGTCCCTGGGGGCCCCGTCGGCCACCAGTTTGACTGATTCTAATGTCATTCTTATTTCAAGTCAAACCCACAAAATAAAAACCGCATTTTTTCCCAATCGTATCGATTACGTAGAAATGTATCATATAAATGAATATATATATATATATATATATATATATTTGCAAGGGGATGATACAATGTTTTTCCAAACTATGAGAAAACTTGTTTATGTAAGGATAATTTGTATTTACGACTTTTTTTCCTTAGGGATTCGGTTTAGAATAATCTTGTCAAAATTTTCGCACAATATACGTTTAATAGAAAACAAAAAAATCTATTTATAAAAAATATGCATAGATTATAATATTAATCTTCATTTAACTATAAAAAAATCAATATAACTATAAAAATTCAATCAAAATGAATAATATGTAAGAAATTTCAGAAAAAAACCATACCATCGAAAGATAAATGTTCTGATCTGTTATATTACGATACAAAATATGTACGTGTTTTTTTATTATTATTATTGTTTTTTTTAATTTCTTATATATTATTTATATAGATTTAATTTTTGTAGTTATATTCAAGGCCACCGAATGAAGGCTAAGATGCTAGCCGAAACGTACGGATTTTAAATAAATTTCTAAAAACTCATACTATTTGTATTGATATAATATCAAATCAAGACTAATTAAATATATATATATATATATATTTATTTATTTATTTGTATTACAGTAGAACTCCAATTATCCGAATTAATGGGGACCGGGACCCATTCGGATAATCAAATATTCGGATAATCGGAGTTTTTTTTAAAAATTGCCATTGGAGAGAAAAAAAGTTACGTTTAGATATTGCACTATTTTTTTATGGAATTAAATGAAAGAAACATGACATTTTCACATGTTTTAAATATAAATAAAATGTACTTATGTACAAGTTTAGAAATAAAAATCATTGTTTTGTAAACATCTCCGTCAAATCAAAACAAACAATGTGCCTACACTGGCTTTGCTGGTGGAAGAATAATAGCGCACTTAGACTTTTTTTGGACATTTTTTTTTCTGAAAGTGATTCGGATAATCGGCGATTCGGATAGTCGAAGTTCGGATAATTGGAGTTTGGATAGTCGGAGTTCAGATAATTGGAGTTCTACTGTATATAATAAAATATATTTTGCATGCTTCCTACCATTGTCAGCAACCAGCATAGTCCAGGAGGCCACGACACACTTCACTGCAAAACTAGTCACAAACAACAATCACACAACATCACTATTTAGAAAAATGATAAATATTAATTATTAACAATATTGAGAAATATTTAACAAAATGAATAAAAACAAATCTAGTTCAACTTTAATTATTGAAAGTTAGTAAAATTTATTATTTTGAAAAATTCAATAAATATTAATTTGAAATTCAGGAAAATATTGTAAAATTCAATAAAATTATTTTAATCGTCATATTAAAATGTTATTTTTTCACTTAATGGCTGCTTGCAATTAAATTATAATTTAGAATAGTTTCAGTCAATATTAGTTATTTCTTTAAAAAAAAGTTATATATGAACAAAGCATACAAATACGACTATGAAATTATTAAGTTAGTTTTAAAATTAAACATATTATTGAATTAAACAATAAAATCCATAAGTTTGTTTAAAATTAATGTTACTAATTTTATAAGATATAAAATTCTTTAAATAATGAATAACGATAAGATTATTTTCTTATGAGTTCATTTATTACATTAAGTAGTTAGTTATTATTTACTATAGTTATTATAATAATTTAATGAAAAAGCATATGGTTTTTAATATATAAATTTGGTATTTGTATGAGGCTATTTTATTAAAATTGTATTCAATTTCTAATATTCTTAAAAACAGACTCGACATTTTGATATACGTATTAATGTTATTATATTCAATATAGTGATTAAGGAAAAAATGTATATGTTTTGATAAATAATGTAATAAATTGTTAATACTTTAAAACTTGCAATAACATTTATTCATAATTATAAATTTCTCATATATGTAGGTATTTAAAACCGATTTAAAAATGAAGTAAATATTGAAAATGAACCATGTGGCATTTATGTATATAAAATGCCCGCCAAACTTTAGAGATTATGTTGGGTAATTTATTTATTAATAACAATTTTATATTGTTACTAACAATTTTCGATTATCAAGCCTGTGTATAACGCAATTCTAATAAGATTTAATCAAAATCATATAAAATTATAATATTCTTACCTATTTTTATTAAGCATGTCACAAAAATACACCGATGACAGATCTAACACTAAATAAAAGGATATGAAAGGTATTTATGAAGAACAACAACACTAGTGACATTTGTCGCAAAACTAGTTCGACAGAATCCTTTGGTAGAAGTAAACAAATAATTATAATTTAAATGACAGATGTAAATATAATGTTTAAATATTGTTAATAATAATAAAAATGCATAAAGTAGATGCAGTTATAAATAAAAAAACAGTTTGTTATTAAAACTTTAAATATAATCAATTTAAATGGAATTTGGATGTAAAAATATTAATATGTATATCACGTGACGTCAACGTTTTACACCTTGACAGTAGCAAAATTATGCAAAAACCAAAATAAATGCTTAATTTATTTATTTATGCAAAGTGTATGTACAAAATATGTTTTACAATAAATTATATCAATAACTATACACTTTATCAAATAAATATTTAAAATTTTAAAATCAATCATCACGTTTCACTAAATGGTCACCAGATGCCACTTTGGGCTTTTTGAAGCTATCACAATATAAATCAGGATCATTAATATTATCCAGGATGATATTAGAACCTGGGACTGGCTTTGTATTTTTAATAAAATCATCATTATTTTGAAATTCATCCTTAACCTGAATTTTTGTATCCAAATTTGACCTAAAGTCAAGTTCAGTTGTACTGGTTTCAAAATTACTAGTATCTATCTTAGTACTAGTATCTAATTTCTGATGTTTGTTCTGATTTTCTTGGTCCTTGTTAATCAAATCCCTCATTTTGGTCTTAATTTCAGTTCTATCATTAAAATTTATAGTTGCCCTAATAGGTACCAGGTTAGTCCTAAACATTGGTTCAGAAGTCACGTGACCAAAATTGGTTTGATCGGGACAAATTTTGGGTCTAGGATCATTTTCAGGACATGGTATTATTATAGAATCATTTTGTTCTAAATTATTGGTACAAAAGTTTCGATTGATACTCAAATTATTAGAACATATTTTACCACTTCCTGAGTAGTCATCATCAGAAGTGTGACCAAATTTATTAGGACTTGTATCAGAATAGTTTATTCTATAATCACCAATATCTAATTTAGATGCAAATTTATTTTTTCGTATTTCTTGCAGACGAATTTTGCTATAATTTGGCTCTGATAAATTTGGACTTCCTAATTCAACTTTAGAAATTTGTCCAAACCTATTAGAGCTTACATTTGGATGCACATCTAATTCTGGATCAATATTATTACAATGACTAATTCTAATATTTTCAGAGACCTTTACTTCTAGGTTTTTGCTATAATTTTCAGGAGCTACTCTTGAAAATCTAGGACTTTTGTGATAAAATTGGGAGTTACTAAAATCCTGAGCTTCATCATGAAGATGTATTTTGGTACTGTCAATTGACGTCCTAATAACTTTCTGAGGTCTGATTTTGATCCTGCTATCTCTATTTGGTTCCAAACGATTAAAACTTGCATTTCTGTCATCAAAATAAGGATTTGCACACTCTTTAAAATTAATATCAGCCTCGTCATGATGACCTGTTTTAGTCAAATCATCATCCCGGGCTCTTGTGTACCTAAAAGATGATCTTGGATATTGATTGTCTCGAATTTTGGTTCTAATTTCATGATCTGGCAAATTAGAACTTGCATAAATGAAATTCATATCCTTGGTTTTAGCCAAATCATCGTCATCGACAATTGGGGATCCAATTACATTTCTTGTACGTTCCTGGAATTGATTTTTAGACGTGCTTTGAAAATTAGATCCAAAAACTTTAGGATGTACATTCTTGGTATGAAACTGAGAACTTGCAAAAATCTTTCTAGATTCATAGGTTTCGCACAAAAGGTTTGTTTTAGGAAACTTATCACCGTGAGGAATTAATGGTTTAAAATCATTTTTGAACTCTTGTTCATTTCGGGCTTTATTCCTGATAACAGAATCAACTTCCAAAGAATCAAAACGTGCAGATTTATTATAAAAGACACTTGGCTCACTACTGGTATCAGAAAATTTTTCTCCAGCACCATCAAGACCTTGTCTACCCCTAACTGCAAAATCTCGTCCAACCCCCAAAAATCTTCTACCATCATCATAACTCCTACTACCACCGCTCATAATTCTTTCATACATCTCCAAATCCAAATTTGGAAAATTCGTCAACCCTGATAAATTCATATTTTGCAATTGGTTTATGTTATTCATGGTGTTCATAAATTGTAGATATGGGTTATTCCAGGGGTTGTAAAACTGTGGTCCGAGAGACGGCGGTGGGTAAGTGTACGCGCGGAGGAAAAGTTGAGAACGGGCTGCTAAGAAGGCTCTTTCTTCCAGGGTCAACTGGAAAATAATTATAAATATATACATTAGGGTGGTCTTTAATATGGACATTTTTGAATTTCCTTGCTCCCAAGGGCTCAAATGGTTCCAAATTGATAAAACAGATTTCTCTGAAAGTTTTAGCTCGTAATATTGCCTTTTAGATGGAGCGCAATGCAATCAAAGTTGTATGGACATAGCATGAAAAAATGTTCAAACATTTTGCAGAGCGTCGAGTTTTCAATAAAAAATGACACGAATTTTCACGTTTAATTCATTTGTCGCTAAGTTATACCTAAATTTTTTTTTTAATTTTCAAAATTTTTTCCATGCTATTTTCATACGAAGTTTGATTGTATTGCGCACTATCTAAAAGTTAATATTAAGAGCTAAAACTTTCAGAGAATTGTTTTTTATCAATTTGGAACCATTTGAGCTCTTGGGAGCAAGGAAATTCGAAAATGTCCATATTAAGGACCACCCTAATATACATATATGGACAAAATTTTCACTTACGTTCTGATTGGTCAGATCGAAATCTGGAAAAGACCTCAGAGCTGGATGTCGCAAATAATGTTGCTCGGCCAACATTGATTCCATAGTTTCTCTGGAACGAGAATTTTATAAAATTCACCCAAAAAATCATAATTTGTAGGAAACTGGGCTGGACTGGGTATAAATTTATAAATGTAAACTGAGTAATAATAAAAAAATGCCATGTGCACTAGGTCATTAGAGGTAAAATACAAGGACTGAAAGTGCAAAGAAATGTGCAGGTGAATGGATGTTTTGCAAGAAAAGGGAAAACACAAGAAACCAAAAGTAAGTTTCAGAAAAACCATGCAAAATTAGAAAAAGGAGGAATAAATAAATAATAGTGCTACTAACCATATATTAAGAATTTAGTTTACTACCAACAAATTTCTTTCGAATAAATACTAATCAAGCAAGTATTATTTTTTCAATTTGTTTTCATGTGTCTCTGTCGTTTTTGAGTTTATAAATAAATTCGTGCGATTCGTGTATGTTTTGTGTGAGTGTGTTCTTGTGTCTGTTCATGGTGGGCAATAAATTCGTGTTGGACATTAATTAAGTTGGATTTATGTCCCGAATGACAATTTTATGAGCGACTAACTTTGAAAGGCTGTCACCATTCTGCTAATCTATGCACCATGCACCACCACCACTAAGTTCTGTACTAACATACATTGTTATAAATAAATAAATAAATAAAAAATTAAATATATATTATATATAAAAATGAATCGCAAAATGTGTTGGTAAGCGCATAACTCAACAAGGCCTGGACCAATTTGGCCAAATGTTTTTTTAAAATGTTCGTTGAAGTCCAAGGATGGTTCTTACGTCAAGAAAAAATCGAATAATTGCCGGGAAAATCCTAAAAACAGCCCTTTTCTTTTTCACATACGAACATTTTCTAACTAAAATGTAGAATCCATTTGAGCTTTATTACTATTATGTAAAGTTGATATCAAATTACAAGCACTAACTGTATACTCCTTCTATACGATTATTCGGATTTTGATAAATCTTGCTGAAGTTTGTTAAGGAAATTTTCTAGGATGTAGGTGATTATAAAGTAATGGGATGTATGTGCAATATTGTAGAAATAAATAAAAAAATTGAAAAAACGGGATGTATTATAATTTTTTCATGTCGTATTAAAAAATATTTTCCCACATTGCCAGTGTAGTAGTGCAAACAGCACCACCTGACGAGTTCCTCAAAACACAATTAGATTTTTGGGTACATTTTCTTACAAAGTAGGCTCCATCTCACTTTGCATAAAATGTATTACAAATTTTATAATTTTGCCTCATTACAGACATATTGAAACCCAATATGACTCAATTTCACCATCATCCTATAAAAATTGCGACCTGAAGAGCTCCTCAAAAACATACTTTTTTTTAAATAAATGGCGCACAAGTACTTGTCGACTCTCTAAATTTCTTCATGGTGATACAAAATGCATTTTGATTACTCACCAATAGGCAGAAATGACTTGAGAATATTTTTAGAATTTAAATGAATGCTTTTTTAAATATTTGGTGTAATAAAAATGTATGTTTTGGTATAAATTTGTATCTAAATTAAATAGAATAAATCGCATAAAATGCCCAAAATAAATAAGTAAGATGTTTAAAAGCCAAATATTAATTAATAATAATAATTTAATATGTATATAATGTATATACATTTTGATGTGAAATGTAATTTAAAAAACAATAATTATTATTTTTAGGTAAACGGTAAATATTAATATAGGATATTTAAAAATTTTAGACGTGGGTTACAGGACAACATTTGGGTTATCTAGTATATTTTATATATATATATATATATATATATATATATATATATTTATATATATATTATTAATATTAATTTCTTACCTTTCAAATTCTGATAAACGGCTCGAATCTCGAAATCCTTTAGCAAACGGATTACTGTCGATTTTTTAATTTTGTTATCTGAAACAAACAGAATTAATTATATATCATTTACCTATGTATGTGTATATATAGATTTATAATTTATATAAAATATTTCCAACCATCTAATCTCCTCATATTTACAACTATCCCAATTTATCTTCCAAAAAATGCCACACATGGTTTTTTGTCGACCAAATATATATACAGACAGATGTGCTGCTCTTAAACAATTTCAACTTTTATAAATCGTCGCTCATTATTTATTTTAATTTGAAGAAATTAATCGTGGAAAAAGATGATTATTGAAAAAGATGAGAAGTATTAATGAGATTGCTCAAGAACAAAAAATTGTTGAGGGGCCACAAGGGGGGCTACCTGTGCCGAATCGGAGCATCCGAGGTGACTTTGATGGATAGGAAAGGAAATACGAGAAATGGATATGGAAAATAGTTGAAAGTGTATGGCATCGTGCCTTAGGGCAAATTGCTGGAATTTCCCGTACCGTAACGAAATATTCGAGAAATTTTAAACGTTTTCAAATATACTATTACAAATACTGTAACTTTCATTATTTTTACCTACTATCTTGTTATATCTGAGCAAATCAAATGTAAATCATAAATCAATCAACTTTCTGCTTGTTTTGCTTATTAAATCTTTTCAATTTCAAAAAATGACCCAGGCTAAGCACAGTCTCAGCGCCATTCTGGTGCAAATGTTTACCCAAGTGCGTTTAGGCTGTTTCTGTACCGGAGCACTTTCCAATTTTGTGAAAACTATTCAAAAATGTGAAAATGCCGCCAAGCTAAACACAGCATAAGTGAAAATGTCGCACAGAATTATTTGCATATGCAGTTTAGACTGTGACTATACGGGAGCACATTTTCAATTTGTGTAAATTAATTAGGCAACTATTTTTTTGAAATTGAATTCGAAATGAAATGACGATTGCTAATGTTCTGGAGATAAATTGATTTATTTATAATTTACATTTGATTTGCTCAGATATTATAACAAGATAGCAGAAATAATAAAAGTTACACTATATGTAATAATATATTTGAAAACGTTTAAAATTTCTCGAATATTTCATTACAATAGGAAAGTTGCCTTAAGGCACGATGCCATACACCACTAGTTTTAATATGATTTAGAAGACCATGATATACTTCGGCAAAACAAATATCGACAAAAAAATTAAAACAATAAAAACAGTTAATTACAAGAACTTTTGCTTGCGTATCTTTACCAAAAACTAATCAGGTCGATTCCCAACTAATATTTTTTGAACATTATTTGAATTTTTAAAATCGATTTAGAATTGCAGGCTAAAACGTAGACGAAAACTTTTTCACTTTTCGGCGATTTACAAAGAAACGGCTTGGCCGATAGCCGCACAAAACTGAGAAACAATAGTCCTCATCGCGATACTTTGAATGGCTTTTAAGTTTTTGAAATCGGTTCAGCCGTTTTTGAGAAAACATCGATTTACGGCAAAAAATCTGTACACGCACACACACACACATACTTTTTCCAAAGTTGGTCTCATTCGATTCAGAATGGCTTGAACCGTCGAGAAAACATAAAATTAGCGAATCGGATTTTTTTATGAATACATAAACTTCTCCTTCGGGAAGTTAAAAATAATAATCTAAAATAGCTATCCACAACAAATATTTATGGTATTCAACAATCACTTTCGATTAATGCTACTCGCCAATAGTCCTCGTCCCTCAGTCAACATCTCCATCGATCGATTCCTCGTGACCTTTCCTCAATCCTCTCTCCTGCAAATAACCGACTAAATAACTAAATAGTCCGTTGTTTGTTTGTCCGAAGACATTTGATTGTCAATTCGTCGGACGTGGAAATTGCAGACCTGCCGAGTGCAAAATCGTCGTCTCCGGAGTCTCCGGAGTCTCTCTTGATGGGACAATGAGGAGATTACAGTGATTTAAATGTCTCCACTCTGAGGTCTGAGGAAAGGATTGCCCATGGATTGCCGGAGCAATTACTGACTCGATACGACCACGATACGATTATTTTGCACAATTCTCGATGAACAGACGAAAGGCGAAAGGAGAACATTGACACTGACACTGACACGAGGATCAAATAATAATAGACAATGAATAATAGCGAGAGGTTCTTGGCCAGAAAATTTGATTGGTTTATCTCATGTTTCATTCAAGTCCTTCTGAATCGTTTGACACCGAACAAATTTGACAATTGGAATAAGTATGAGTGTGAGCCAAAGGTTGACCTTTCGACGACGTTTTCTCAAAAACTACTAAGATAATTTTCTTGCGTTAGTTAGTCTAGCAAAAAAAAAATTAACTCCCCGAAATAAATCTTTGTTTTTGCCAGAAATTCATATTTACTAATCTTACGTTTTCTCGACGTTTGAAGTCATTCTCAATAGTTTGAGACCAAATTTGAAAAATGTATGTGTGTGATTTCTGACCTTTCTGATTTCAAAATTTTAAAACCCCTTCGATGAAACTCGATAAGGAAAGTGGTTGTAAGTTTTGTGCGATGATCGGCCACGCCGTTTCTTCGTAATTAGCAGATTTTTTTTCAAATATTAATTATGATTAACAAAAAGTAAAATCTCAAAAAACGCGAAAAAGTCCAACAGTGTTCTTGTATTAGTCTAAGAAATAACTAGTGGTGTATGGCATCGTGTCTTAAGGCCATAATGAAACTTCCCGTACCGTAAAGAAATATTCAAGAAATTTGAAACGTTTTCAAATATATTATTACAAATACTGTAACTTTCATTATTTTTGCTATCTTGTTATATCTGAGCAAATTAAATGTATATCATAAATCAATCAATTTATCTCCAGAACATTGGCAATCGTCATTTCATTTCGAATTCAATTTAAAAAAAAAATGGTTGCCTAATTTGCACAAAATTGAAAAAGTGCTTCCGTATAGTCACAGTCTAAACGCATTTGTAAATAATTCTGTGCGACATTTTCACTTATACTGTGCTTAGCTCGGCGGCATTTTCACATTTTTCAATAGAACTCGATTTATATTTTCTGCACTCTTTGCTCCGTGTCTCCGTAACGGCTGGACCTGCCTTTGCCAAAAATTAATTAGCATTATTCAAATCGGTTGATCGGTATTTCCGACATCGTCGACGAAAATTTGTATCCATTTTTTCTATGGTACATCCATTTGTACATCCATTTTTTCTAAGGTATGCCAAAATGTTCAGAAACTTTTGAAACGTAAAGATATATAAAAATTTTCACTTTTTATTTTTGGACGATTACAAATATCTTTTTCTACGGGAGGTTAATAAAAATGCAAAAAGTAACTATATCTGTTTAACTTTTTGTTAAATTCCATGAGAATGAATTTGCAGGTACAGCTAGTATATTTATAATGTTTGACACCAAACGTCAACAGAACATTTACTAACAAAAACAACAAAAAATCTTTGAAAAATTAAAAAAATAACAATATATATTTAAAACTTACAAAAAAATATCAAATTCATTTTCTACTAATTATTATTATGGCAAGTACAGAAGTTTTTTTCCTAATTTTTGCAGCCCATTTTTTATACGTCGCTTGCACAATAATGTCAGAGTCGGACTCGCCCAAATGCCCGTAGAAAATTTTGACAACTAAATTTTTTGTCAACGGAAAAAACAAAATGTATTTTTTAAACAAATTAAAGGACGAAATGAATATTTTTTGAGATATTTTTTATGATTTTTACTGGATATTTATAAATATAAGGTGAGATAATAATCGTCATATGAAAACATATTTTGAAAGATTTTAAAAAGTTGACAAATTGAAATAATGAAACATATTCGATTGATTTATTAATAAATGTACAAGAAATTTAATAAATATATTTTGAATAGTATAATTGGTTAATTCATGATGTATTAAAAATATACCATGCCGTCAACTTTTATTTGATTTATTTTCCAATTTTGCTATTTCCTAAGATACGTCTACATATTTAAACATTTTTGTCGTTGGCAACTAAGAAAATTATGTTTTTTTTATTATTTTATTAAAGTAGATGTTGAAAGTTTGTAAAAAGTTTGATCAAATCGTTTTCTTACATTTACAAGAAATATCAAGAAAAATGAATACATTTATCATAATTCAAGAGTCATCCAATTTTCCAAAAATTTTATCTATAACCCAATAATTCAAGAGATCTCACTACAAATAAACTGAATCCTTTCTTATACTTTAACCAGCGCTATCAACTTTGGCCATTTTACATTTATCCTTTATCTTTGTAGATATTTTTTCTATATGCATCTCGATTTAGAGGTTTTTATGACAATTATCGTGGCCTGGTCCAAAAGTCTGATTGACGTCATGAGGGTCCATGTCCAAATCAGCATTTCTATGGGAGAAAGCCAAAATCCCACTTCCGACGAAAGAACAGAAATCTGATTTTTTTAAACCAAAATATCAAAAAATGGAGAAAATGAATGGAATGGTTGAATCTAAAAAAATTCCTTTTGATGATGATGAGGACCGCAAAATTGGGGACAATAGGAGGAAATATTTGGAAACATGGATTGGTTTTATTTACTATGTAGGAAAATTGGTTGCTTTAACAGGATCTCTAGAAGTTTGGTCAATGGAAGATTTTATTGGGCTTGAATGCAGGATGATAATGGACTTGTTTGCAATGATATTATTTTTATAAAAAAATAGTATAAAAATCAGAAGAAATGGATTGTTATTAATTTATTTAGTAAAAAATAGCATTTATATATTTATTGTTATTGTTATTAGTGTTCTGCTAGAAGGCAGGCGTGAGAACACTTTTTAATTTCCAAATTTCCTACTTTTGAACATCTGTATTTTTATCCATTTCGTCATTTTTACCTTCAATGACATCATGCTAAAGTCACCTTTTTTAATATGAATCCACCTCAGATTTCTTTGGACAGTAGGATCATTTTCTTCGCTTTCAACTGCTTAATTTTCTCAATTTTTTTCTGATCTAAGTTTTATTGATTTGGCGTACAGAGTCATGCTCAAAATTTAGAATTTCATTAGTTTCTTCTGTAATTTGCCTGTAAAATCTTTTCATTTTAATTTCCAGATCGATATTTAGATTTTTTGATAATAAAAACAAATTTTTCATAGCATAATTATGCTTTTATATTCTAAATTGCTCATTAGTAAGGTCCTCTTTTTTCCTGTTTTTTATTTATTATGCTGCCTTAGAGTCCATGTCTCTGATCCACAGAAGAGTCATTCTCCAAATTTAACTTTGTACCATTTTTTTTTCTTAGCTCGTCATATTATTTTTAGCACTTTTTCAATTTTGTGCAAATTAATAGAGGCAACTATTTTTTTTGAAATTGAGTTCGAAATGAAATGACAATTGTTAATGTTCAGGAGATAAATTGATTTATGATTTATGATTTACATTTGATTTGCTCAGACATAACTAACGAGATGGCAAAAATAATGAAAACATTTAAAATTTCTTGAATATTTCATTATGGTACGGGAAGTTCCAGCAATTTGTCTTAAGGCACGATGCCATACAACACTAGTTTTCACTTCTTTTTACTTTGCTTTGTAATTTGCTCCTCAGTATAGTCCTATTTTTGCTGCTTACAACTAGTTTATGGTGAACATTTGTTCAACAATAAATCAAACAAGAGTATCTTTTTCCAACACTCAGTGCACAAGTCACTATTTACATCTTCCATTCCCAAAATATTATTAATAATTCTTTATGGAACAACAATTTAACGACCATATCAAATTTTCTCCTCGATCTAGTCACGGCTCTCAAAAAAAGCGTATTAGCTGCTCAAGAAAAATTAGTCCGTCGGTTTGCATCGGTTCCGTATCATTAATTTCTCGCTTTTTACGAACGGAGAAAAAAGTCGAATAAAATATGAAAATATAATATGAATCTTGGAGTGTCGTGATGTTGGCCCATTAGCTGTAATTAAGATTGTTCTCTTA
>NW_020537324.1:86336646-86557314 GCF_003426905.1 Ctenocephalides felis
TCATTCATGATATTCCTTTTGAATAAAATATTTGGAATAATAACGAATAATATACGATATAGACGTATACAATAAATTATTGCAAGTGGAAATAAATAACTTAGAGCAATTTGCCATAGTAGAAACAAATATGAGGCGAATAATAGGGAATGTTAATTTATTTACTATATCAAGAGCTTATTTTATCTTGATGATACCTTTTTATTATTTTGTTTCTTTCATAAAGCAAGCCAATGGTTGTCCAATTTTTTGATAATTGTATCAGAACTATTTCAATATGAAAATCTTAAACTAATATTATAAATACTCTCTTCAGCCTAATAATAATATAATTGTAACTTTTTTTTAATATTCAAGATCCGACTTGTTAATTTTATTTTTTCGTTTCGAGTCATTCTGAATCGTTTGAGACTAAATTTGGACAATTTATGATATCAGACAGTCAGGTGCATTTTTCAACGACAGCAATAACAATAATTCATATAAAAAATTATTCATATATTTAAAAAAAAGCTAAATACTCACAACTGTGAACTTAGTTTCGCTACACGTGTACCAACCCAAAAACAACAAAAAATCGATTATCACAATTTAAATTATTACTAAATTTTGGATTACTAATGAATGGAATTAAATTTCTTATCACTTTTTCCTGTTCATTCAAGATATCAATTACCTCCTACAGAAGACAGTCAAGTGTCTTTTATTCAACGACAGTGACAAAATCTCGTACAATAAATTATTTATATATAAAAATCTCGTTGTGATTATTTTTATTTCTTTATGAATTTTTATCGGTTTCATATTTCGATTCGGATCTTCTTCGCGTCCGTTAATTAATTTATTTCTTCCTTTTGAAAAAAATGTCTGGATTCATTCAACAGGCCACGAAAATATCGCTTCTGAATAATTTAAAGACATTCGGATATTTGAATATATATATATATATATATATATATATATATATATATATATATATATATAATAAGGGTCACCAAATCGCAATGGTTTGCACCTAATATATTGAGGTCAAGGAAATATACAAGATTTATAAAATTCATTAAACTTTGAAATAATAAACTTGTAAATATAAGCAGAGGTACATAATCATAAAATATTATTGAAAGGTCTCGACGAGAAGAATAAGAATTTAGTATCTATGTTTAATTTTATATTATCGTGTAACACAATTTTCTTGAAATTCATATTAACCAAAAGTGCAACTTGCCTCAAGGCAAAACTTGAACACTAATTGCGTGTGATATATCATTTGAAAGGGCTCGAAGAGCAGAATACAAATCTGTTATTTGTTTTGATTAATTTTTAATATATTGTGACGCCAATAAATGGATGAAAAAGTGGGATGAAGGGCAACTTGCCAATAGGCAATTTTAGAGCAGATTTATGCATGTTATATATCATTTGAAAGGGCTCGAAAAGCAGAATACGAATTTAGTATTGATTCTTGATTTTATCTTATCATATTACATAATTGTAATCAAATTCGTATTAAGGAAGATTGTAATCAAATTATTATAAGGAAGATTATGTAACTTTAGGCTAAATGCCACTTACACCTATTAAATTTTGGTTCAGAAAAAAATACGAATAAATCTGGTGAAAATGATTTAGTCCTATTAAATAAATGGCAAACGCATTTGAAAAAATGAAAACTAACTAATATAATAAAAGAGATGAATCAGGGATAGCACCTCAAAATCGTATTAGAATTAGCCTTCAAATACCCTTAATTATTAAAAAATGCAATATTTATATGTTACCAGCTAGTTTTTTAATGATTTTTTTGATAAAACAAGGAAAACAAAAAATATACCGAAATTATAAAATGAACAAAAAATTGCATTATAAATTGGTAATTTTTCTGGTGATACGGTTACATCGGAGGCATTGGCCATATCTGATATATATATATATATATATATATATATATATATGTATGTATATATGTAGTTTATATCGAATACCTGTCCGTAATTCATATTTATATTATATGTTTATAGTGTTGTGTATCGTTTTTTTTCGTCGTTTTTGAAAGTGTCCGTAATATTCTGAAATGTCTATGGGGGTCCCAGTCGTTATGGACTGACCACATACAGATTCGAATATATACACCTCCTTATACAAATATATACATTATATATATATATATATATATATAAGTTATATATCGATATATAATTGTATCGTTATAAACGGATGCTGTAAATCTCGCACGTTTTGGACTTGTGACAAATAAAACAAATTTATTATGTGTGGGGTCTGTATTTATTTATTCATATTTTTTATATACATATACAATATATATATATATATATATATATATATATATATGTATTTGTGGTATGATAAAGTGATGAAGAATTTCTATTCATAATTGTTGCCTCTCGATTTGTTTGGTCAGTTAATAGATATTTGTTATATTATATTTTTAAACTTGGTTAGAAATATCCCAAAGTGCTAAAAGGCTATATAATATTAGATGGAATATGGATTATTTAATTCTGTACAAATTTCTCTATATTTCATGTATATAAGACAAAGGTTTAAAAATTAGAAGAAATCAATAAATAAATGCATAAGGTATTAAATACTTACTATGTTTGAAGAGTACTTTCAGTTATTAATTTCAATTTTAAAGGTACTCGAGTTGCTCTAAGGTTCCAAAATATTAGCTAGAATTATAGTTTATTTAATTTTGCACAAATTTGTCAAATATATCATTTATTTTAGTCAATCGGTGGAGAAATTAAAAATAATTTAATAAACAAAAGCATAAATGATTTGTCAAGTGGCATTTCAAATTGCTGTTATAAGTTGTACTATTTTAAGTATGATTTTAAAGCTTACGCTATTGCTCTAAAATTCTAAAATATTATATAGAATCATAGTTTTAGTACAACTTTCAATTTAGTACAAATTTCTCAAACATATCATTTATTTTAGGCAAACGGTTTGAAAATTACAGCAAATTTTAGTGAAATAGTGCATATACGAGTATCGTATATACAGTGGCGTAACTAGTCCATCCGGGGCCCGTGGCAAATTTTTTTGATGGGGCCCCCTATCAGTAAAATCAAGTGCTTTTAATTTAATTTAAAAAAACTCGAAATTTTTCAACGTGTTAAATGTTATATATATCCACGATTTGTAATGAATTGTATTGAAAATGAGTAAATCTACTTCGACTTATTCATATTTATGGTTTGAAATTAGGAAATTATTTAAAATGTATGTTTACAAAAATTAAAAAAAAAATTAAAATGTATAAGTACAAAAAAACATAAAAAATAAAATAATTATCAGTCAAATTAATAATTTAAAAATACAATTACTGCTTTGTTTTGAAAATCAAACATAATTTTTTTTTAATTTTAATTAGCTTTATAAGCTACATGTTAAGTTTGATATTTTGTTTTTACAAACAGTCTTTACAATCCATTCCTTTGCTAATTTTTGAACAAAGTACTAAATTAATTTTTATTTTTTAATTCTCATAATCTATTCAAGAAATGACTTAATAAAAAGTTAGTTTTCTATTAGTCATTATTTGCATACTATAGAGCTTCATAAATATTAAAGACAAATATAAAAAAAATCACAACACTCTAAAATTATATTTTTACATTCTTACACGCTCATGGTTTTTTTTTCGAAATTAAATTTATTTAGAAGAAAATTTCATGTTTATTCTAACTTTTGTTATTAGTGAATAAAACCAAAATTTGTTAGATTTTACTTTTTTTACGCGTATTTGGGGCCCCCGTGGCCTGGACAAAATAAAACTCTTTAAAATAATAATCTTACATTCCTCGCGTACTTTTTACACGTATTTGGCCGGGGGCCCGTGGCATTTTGCCACCCACGCCACCCTATAGTTACGCCACTGCGTATATATATAATTTGTCAATTAACATTATAAATTTTTGTGTCGCATTTGAGAATGTTTTCTATTTTTAATATAATAATATATAATAACAATAATCTTATATAATAAAAAAAAATTGTAAATTTTAGTACAATTTTATCAAATCCACCATTTACATAAGACAACGGTTTTTTACCAACATATAAAATCACGATATAGTTGTTGATAGTTACCGTACTATATACAGTGCAATCAATATGGGCTTAGTGAGTTGTGATTTCCCGTTTGTCCATTTGAATAAATACAAAGGGAACAATACAATAACAATATAGCAATATGACAGGGATGATATCTGTCGAATTGAATTCTGACCGTGTAATCTGCGGTCATAATGGGATTATGGGTGCTTCTGACCATTCCGGGGGCTACTTTTGACTTCCCGACACACCCAGTAGATACATATTCGCACAAACAACCCTTAGTGGGAGAGCTGCATAGACATTGGTAAAAAAATCATAAACATAATGAACTACGAGATATAAAAAAATTTGGGGTTTTTTGAAAATTGCACTAAGGAGTTTAGAAAGATTTTTTAAAGTCTAAATTTCAATGCTTAAAATGTCATTACAATATAATATTATTCAATTTTTTTTTTTAAAAAAAAGGGGAGTAATGTCGCAATACAAGTTAGCAATGAATTTCGATTTGGTTTTAAAACAATATGTCATGATAATTTATTATTATGTTGCTATAAAAGGGGGAGTGATGTGGCAACATGAATTTGTCAGGAATTAGAAGTTGGTTGTATAGACATTGGTAAACAATTTTTATAACTCGATCAATATTAAGCATAGATATTAAAGTTGAAACAATTTTGTTTTGTTTGAAATTTCACCGTTGAAGGTTTAGAAAGATTATAAAAGATATTTTTATTGCTAAAAATAATGATTAAATAATGAACAATATCAAAATAAATTAATTCAAAACACAATTACAAGGTAGAAAACTATTTCAAGGTTTTTTTAAAATTAACTGAGGGTGGTTAAGGTATAGATTTTTTTTAAAAATCTAAATGCCATTGCTAAAACTATTTAGCAACATTGCACAAACAAATAAATAATATAATATGAATGAGTTAAAATATCTTTTTAACAATTTGAACATATTGCAAAGACAATATTTAACTAGCAAAATATGCAAAATATGTGAAAATATTTCATTTAATTGTTGTTATTTTTCTATGAATTTTGAGTTGGCTCTATTCAAAAATCGGATCATTTATAAAATCGATAAGTTATGACAACATAGAATTTTGTTTCTATAAAAAGGAAGGTGGGAGTGATGTGGCAACCTCATTTTTCTATGAATGTCGAGTTGGCTGTATTGAAAAATCAGATCATTTATAAATCGATAAGTTATGACAATATAGTATTCTGTTTCTAAAAAAGAGGGGGAGTGATGTGGCAATATAAGTTTGCCAAGAATTTTAAGTTGGCTGTATTCAAATATCATATTATGTATAAAATTCATATGCCAAAACAATATATTATTAGGTTTCTATAAAAAAATAAGGAGGGAGTAATGTGGCAAAATCATTTCTCTATGATTTTCGAGTTGCCTGTATTCAAGAATTGGATGATTTATAAAATCGATATGCCATGACAAAATATTATTTTGTTTTTAAAGGGGGGAGTGATGTGGCAACATCAGTTTGCCAAAATTACGATTTGGCTGTATTCAAAAATCGGATCATTTATAAAATCAATATGTCATTGCAATATATTATTTAATTATATTGTTTTCTATAAAAGGTGGGAGTGATGTAGCAACATTACTTTACTAGGAATTTTGATTTGGCTCATTTCAAAAACTTCATCATTAGTAAAATCAATATGTTATGACAATATAGTATTTTTTTCTATAAAAAAAGGGGTGTGATGTGGTGACCTCATTTTTCTAAGAAATTCGTGTTGGTTGTTTTAAAAAATCGGATCATTTTTAAAATCAATATGTCATTATAATATAATATTCAATTATTTTGTTTCTAAAACGGGGGTAAGTGATGTGGCAACATGACTTTCGAGTTGGCTGTAATAAAAAATCATAACATTCATAAAATCGATAAGTTATGACAATATATTATTTTGTTTCTATAAAAAATGAGAGGGAGTGATGTAGCAACATGAGTTGGCCATGAATATTGAGTTGTCTATTCAAAATCGGATCATTTATAATATTGATAATATTATTTTATTAATAAAAATAAAAAAGAGGGAGAATGTACATATATTGATTGTTTTTGTATAAAAAAAATAAAAATGCGGTTCAGCAAATATAAACATAATTCGTCATAAATGGCATGATTCTGAAAGATTTCACAAGAAGACAATGTCCTTGCATACTTTTTCTACATACTTCGGATCATAAGGTTTTAACTAACTAACATTTTATCTACTAGCGCCATGTATCAATGTATAATTTTGTAAAACCAGTTTTCTAAATTTCATTTCTATATTTTCCCCCGACTGTCGTATTAAAATCTAAATTTTCCGATCTAGATAACTGGCCAAGATCACAAATATATATCACTGGCAATTTGATTCGCAGATTAAGTCGACTCGTGCTCGTGCCATCAAATCAACCCTCCTTTTACTAGGACGAAGGGATGGTGCCCTTTTTGTAGTTTTATGCCTATTTATCTTACAGTTAAGGGAAGAAAGTTCAAAAATAATCAGATACCGATACCGAATTCCGTCGGTCAAATTTTTAAATTTGTTGGTCAATTTCCACTTGACTGTTTTGGTTTTATTATGATACTTTTTATGAATGAATGAAATCGTTATCGAAAATCTGGCGAGTAATAAAATTTCTGGTCAACTAATAAAAACATCAAAATATAAATATGAATATATTTTTATAGACGAGAATTTACATAAATGGACAGACGACTGTGGCGGACGGATTAGACCATAAATTATCGATGGATTATATATATATATATATATATATATATATATATGTATATATATATATACAATTTTTACATATTTCAATACTATTCATCGCTTATCCACTACAAATAATTTGGTAAATAATTAAGAAATAAGTCTGTATTTATTTCAATTCATATATATAAAAAATGTGTGATAATAATTTATTACGTTAATACCTTTTGTTACTGAATATGCAAAAAACATTAAGACAATAAAAATTTTAACGTTCGCCATTAATAATAATAATTCTGTTTGTTTCGTGTGGGCCGTTTAACTGTTACTGTTATTGCCTTATCCTTTCAATTTCTATTCCCTTATTAAGTCTTCCAATATTTAATATTTATTGTTATTATTTTACGACAAACGCATAAAATAATTCATACCGCACGACATTTATATTCGCCATAACGAGAATTCTTAATTGTTCGGAATTTTAAATCAATAATAAATTGTTTATAAATGTGCAATAAATTATACATCATATGTAATAGATAAATATTGATTATTTTTATTTTATCATAATTCAGTCTATTTCATTTATACATAATATTTATAAATAAATATATTTGTTAACAAATTATTAAAAAAATGAATCTAATTATTTGTGTATATTTTGAATAACTATAATTAGAACGTTTTATATTTCTATTATTATAATTCTATGTATAAGCATTTTATTAACGTGAAGTTAGCAAATATACTTCGAGCTACCAACATATAAAACATAAAATTAACTAAAAATTGATTTAAATAAAGTAATTAAATTGTATGCATTAAACAAGCGTGTGTGCATTTTTTTGTGAAATAATATATAATATTATATATTATATTTATCTATATACTAGAATATTCTGAAAATTTGTTCAAAATGATTTAACATTAAATAGTTGGTATAGTTACAAATTAATATATTGATTTCTTATCGATTTAAGTAGTTTTCTCCTGTTCATGCAACTTGCCTAATGGCGATATGACACTTACACCTAGTTCGTACAGATATCAAATGAGAAATTTTTAAATCCCCAAAAACACAGATTTCACAGCACAGTTATAATAAATCAAATTTAAACGTAGATAATCTTAAAATAGGATCAAATTTATAATCTGTTATCTTTTTAGATACAAGTATTTAAATTTATATATATATATATATATATATATATATAAAATTTGTCACGGTTTCGAAATTTATCGAGTGCGACAAATTAGCTTGAATTGAAAACAGGATTAAAGCGATTTGAAAAATAGATACTTTAAAATAAGGGTGGAAAATCGGGGGTGTTTACCCTTAGCGTAAAACAGTATTAAATCAAAACAATATCTAGCTTGGATTTGTAAAAAAAAATATAGAAATTGCAAATATCGGGGAAAATAGTTGAATTTTTAATTACATGGTGGCGCAAAGCCTGGCTTTTAAATTTTTGAAATCGGTTCAGCAGTTTTTGAGAAAAATTTGTTCGAAAAACAAATTTTGTCTCGCGCACTAGGGCCAATTCTCGGATAAAATAAAAATGTTAACGACCTTTCAAAAACTTTTGCTGTGCGATCAAGCGTTTTACACTTAAAACCTAACCTCCAAATGGTACATACGTCTAAATATTAACATTGGCTAAACTTTGTGTATATGACATCAAAAAGTGATAAGGTGAGCGTTCATTAATCACGTGATCAACTTTTTAAGAATGTTTGTACCTCCCCCCTTTTTCTTGGTGATATGTTGTGATACTCAAAATTGGTGCCCTTTCCCCACCAAACATTAAGTGTATTTTAGTTACGAGAAAAAATTATACTATTTTTTTTTTTTTCGAAAAAATTATATTATTTTTGTTTGGATTTTTTCTAAAAATTTAGGTAATAAATAAATACACGTGATATCTTACTATACCCCTCCCTCCTCCACATGATATTTTGTGATTTTTGTCAAACCCCTAAAAACCTCAGAGTATTAATCGACGCCCCCTAAAATTGTTATTTGATGTCTGTTCCTTTTGGAGGTTAGGCTTCATGTGTAAAATGCCTGATCGCACAGCAAATATATAATTTTTGGGCAGCTTGTAATTGCCAACTAATATAGACCAAATGATTCAGAATGACTTCAAACGTCAAGAAGGCATAAAAATAGCAAGTTTGTTGTCTTAAGGATGTTGAAAATATATATATAAATGGGGTGCTGGTACCTATTTCTATTTTTTCTTTCTAATTAGAAATAATTAGTCACATTTAGATAATTATAGTTTTTTGTTTCGAATTTGTTAAAACAATAAAAGGATGTTACCACTTAACACGTCGTTTGCACACAAAAGCACAATAGCGACAAATTGATTCCCAATTAATTCGGATAATTATTTAATTGGCAATTTGCAAAATCATTGAATACAATGGAAGGAAAAGGATAATCAGAAAATTCGACGGTAACAAAAAAAGGTAAAAATTGTTTTTGATGGTAAAATAGAAGTTCTAAAACAGAATACAGATGTTGAACGACTCTACTAGGAAAAGTAAATACAGAGATTTAAAAGTATAGGCACAAGACATTTTTATAAAAGTTCGAAGAGCAAAAATTAATTTATAAATAAGCATAAACGAAATGTCGTGCCGTCTTACCACGTACCTTCAACCACCAATAAAATTAATAACACAGATATTAACCCAAGGGATGTATTTTTATATCAATTACGCTCCTAAATTAATTTCCAACGTTCATCAAATTATTCCATTTTCAAAGCTCAATTTGCAAAATTACGTTGATATCATTTTACCGAATCAGGTAATACTAGAGTATATTGCCTGATTAGTCACGAGTATAATTTCCGATTATGGCAACACTTTGTCATGGCGTCACGGATTTAGGAGAAGACGTTATGAAAACTGCTTAAGGAAGATTGCAGATAAAAATAACGAAATTGAAGTAAATTATTTTTAAAAGTAAAAATTTGTTGAAAAAATGAAATAAATGATAATGATAATAAAAGAAATGGTTGCAATAAAACTTTTATACGGGTATAGAAGAAGTTAATTATGCTTTATTTTTGATTAAATTTAAAAATTTTGTGTACAGAACCGAGATATATATTTATTGTTTTTTTTAAATAAAACATAGCAGTGGTGCATAATAGAGAAAATTTTTTATATGCGTGTGATTGTTCTTTGGAACCACATTTTCGACTTTTGCACGAAAAATATGTAAAAGCTGGAATAAAACAAAAATATGCGGTCTTTTTGAAATAATTTTTACACAATTTTATTATTAATTTTTTATAAATGATTAAAAAATTTTATTACCTATTAATAATCGATTTTAAATCAATTAATTTCATCATCAGTCTATAAATAGTCGTCTCGACGCATTTACATGCGACTCCGAGAGTGTCGCCAGTATCAGGTAGCGTGGCCGAGCGGTCTAAGGCGCTGGTTTAAGGCACCAGTCTCTTCGGAGGCGTGGGTTCGAATCCCACCGCTGCCAAAATATTTTTTTTTACTAAAATAAATAATAAAAATAATATTTTTTTACTAAATTAATAACTAATTGAATAAAAATATTATTGGCGGTGCAAATTTTATAGATTCAAATATATATTTTGTTAGAATTCGTACCAAAATTTAGTCAAGTTGTATTGAAAATAGTACGAGCTATTCATTAAGGATATATAACAACAAACAAATTTTGAATTTAATTTTTGTTCATTAATCATAATATTTTATGTCAATATTTGATCTATACTTTTTGGCATCAATAATTACTGTTAGTACTCTTTAGATCTGATTTACAATATTTACAAGAAATTGATTAATAATATAATAAGCTCATTTCAATATGAAATCTTTTTTTTTTTTATTTATATATATACAATATTTTCATATCTCAGTCAGACAGAGGTGCCTGGTATGAGAGATTAAGAAAAACAGTTTTCATATTTTATATATACATTTCATTTGACTATTTCATTAATATAATATCTATTATAATTAAAATATCTTTATATATAACTCTTCAGTCTTTTTTGGCTTCAATTTCCTTATAGTATTTCTTTGTTAAAGTTAAATCTTGTATTTAAATAAATAATAATTATTCAAATTTCTAACCTGAACTTAATATTGCATTTAACTTAACTTATTCTAGTAATTACTTGTTTATTGTCTATATTAAAAATTCTTAAAAAAAGTACTTTTTAAATTTCTCATTTACTAGTTCAAATTATAAACTCGTCTTATTACTTAACGAGATATTGTATAATTATTTTGAAGAGATAAGCATAATTATGATTATCAGAAGACTACATAGTAGTAAATTGATAAATTCTATTTTTGTAACATTAATAAAGTATATAGATGACTTTAGGCATCTTATACGCATTATTAATATTAATTACAGAAATAATATTTAAACTAGTTGGTTTGATATTTAGCCTTGAGGCAAATTACATGAACTTCCCGATATGTGTAAATAATCGACTTGATCAAAAAAATGTGTAAATAATATACTTCATCAATCCTACTTTTTAAAAAAAAAAACGATAATAATTTTAGCAAAGTTTGACGAATTTTTAAAATTAAACTACTTGTCGTAATGCTGTAATATTACAGTAAGTTCTATAAGACCATGATGTATATCGCCAAAAAAAGTTCCATGAAAAAAGACTTAAATTTTTTTTTAACAGTTAATTACAAGAAAACGGCTCGGTAGATTTTTACCTAAAATTAATCAGCATCATTCCCAAATGATATCTTTCGAACAGTTTTTGATTTTTCAAAATCGGTTGGGTAGGATGAGCTTAAATGTGGACGAAAATTTAACACTTTTTTTCAACAGTTAATTACAAGAAAACGGCTCGGTAGATTTTCACCTAAAATTAATCAGCATCATTCCCAAATGATATCTTTCGAACAGTTTTTGATTTTTCAAAATCGGTTCGGTAGGATGAGCTTAAATGTGGACGAAAATTTAACACATTTTTTCAACATTTAATTACAAGAAAACGGCTCGGTAGATTTTCACCTAAAACTAATCAGCATCATTCCCAAATGATATCTTTCGAACAGTTTTTGATTTTTCAAAATCGGTTCGGTAGGATGAGCTTAAATGTGGACGAAAATTTAACACTTTTTTTCAACAGTTAATTACAAGAAAACGGCTCGGTAGATTTTCACCTAAAACTAATCAGCATCATTCCCAAATGATATCTTTCGAACAGTTTTTGATTTTTCAAAATCGGTTGGGTAGGATGAGCTTGAATGTGGACGAAAATTTAACACTTTTTTTCAACAGTTAATTACAAGAAAACGGCTCGGTAGATTTTCACCTAAAACTAATCAGCATCATTCCCAAATGATATCTTTCGAACAGTTTTTGATTTTTCAAAATCGGTTCGGTAGGATGAGCTTAAATGTGGACGAAAATTTAACACTTTTTTTCAACAGTTAATTACAAGAAAACGGCTCGGTAGATTTTCACCTAAAACTAATCAGCATCATTCCCAAATGATATCTTTCGAACAGTTTTTGATTTTTCAAAATCGGTTCGGTAGGATGAGCTTAAATGTGGACGAAAATTTAACACATTTTTTCAACATTTAATTACAAGAAAACGGCTCGGTAGATTTTCACCTAAAATTAATCAGCATCATTCCCAAATGATATCTTTCGAACAGTTTTTGATTTTTCAAAATCGGTTGGGTAGGATGAGCTTGAATGTGGACGAAAATTTAACACTTTTTTTCAACAGTTAATTACAAGAAAACGGCTCGGTAGATTTTCACCTAAAACTAATCAGCATCATTCCCAAATGATATCTTTCGAACAGTTTTTGATTTTTCAAAATCGGTTCGGTAGGATGAGCTTAAATGTGGACGAAAATTTAACACTTTTTTTCAACAGTTAATTACAAGAAAACGGCTCGGTAGATTTTCACCTAAAACTAATCAGCATCATTCCCAAATGATATCTTTCGAACAGTTTTTGATTTTTCAAAATCGGTTCGGTAGGATGAGCTTAAATGTGGACGAAAATTTAACACTTTTTTCAACAGTTAATTACAAGAAAACGGCTCGGTAGATTTTCACCTAAAACTAATCAGCATCATTCCCAAATGATATCTTTCGAACAGTTTTTGATTTTTCAAAATCGGTTCGGTAGGATGAGCTTAAATGTGGACGAAAATTTAACACATTTTTTCAACAGTTAATTACAAGAAAACGGCTCGGTAGATTTTCACCTAAAATTAATCAGCATCATTTCCAAATGATATCTTTCGAACAGTTTTTGATTTTTCAAAATCGGTTCGGTAGGATGAGCTTAAATGTGGACGAAAAGTTCAACACTTTTTTTCAAATTACAAAGAAACGGCTTGGCAGATCGTCACACAAAACTGACAAACGATAGTCCTCACCGAAATACATCAAATGGCTTTTAAATTTCTAAAATCGGTTCAGGCGTTTTTGAGAAAACGTCGATCAAAAGTCTAATTTTGACAAATGCCAAAAAGACCATACTGATTTTTGCAAACTTTGACGAATTTTTAAAGCTGAACCAGTTGTCGTAGGGCCGTAATATTTTAGTATGATCTAGAAGACTATGGTATCTACCGTCAAAAAAATAATCATAAAAATCGTCGAATTTTTTTTTTTAAAAACTTTATTACAAGAAAACGGCCCGGCCGATCTCTACCAAAAACTAATCAGCACGATTCCCAAACAATATCTTTCGAACGGTTTTTGAATTTTCAAAATCGATTCATAACTGCGGGCTAAAACGTGGACGAAAGAGTTTTCACTTCTCTGCTATTTACGAAGAAACGGTTTGGCCGATCGTCGCACAAAACTGACAAACAATAGTCCTCATCGAGATACATCGAATGGCTTTTAAATTTTTGAAATCGGTCCAGCCGTTTTTGAGGAAACGGCGATTTACGGCAAAAAATCTGTTGGTGCACACGCACACACACACACACACACACACACACACACACACACACACACACACACATACTTTTTCCAAATTTGGTCTCATTCGATTCAGAATGGCTTGAAACGTCGAGAAAACATAAAATTAGCGAATCGGATTTTTTGATGAAAACATAAACTTCTCCTTCGGGAAGTTAAAAAAATCTATTAATTTTCTATATATTTTTCTAATTTTCTACCTCATTCAATGTGATTTTGTTCTACCCATACATTTATCCCAGTGTGACGTCACGCCGTATATGTGTGACCCGGTCGCGTTGAAGAGCGCGCTTAGCGAGCAAAACACCAAGTGTCCCTTTGGCGCAGCGGATAGCGCGTTGGACTTCTAATCCAAAGGTCGTGGGTTCGATCCCCACAAGGGATGGGCATATTTTATTTTATTTTATTTTTATTAAAAATTAGTAATGATAATTTTATTATTGTTTGAAATATCTTGGTTTTAAACGTTATCTAAGTCGTTATCGCAAGTAAAATACAAAATTTTAGTATTTTGTTAGCTAGTGATTACTCTGTTATTATTTTGACTTCGTAATTTGCCAGAGTAGAAGTTTGTTTTGGCGAAAGAATCCGATTGGCTAATTTGTTAATATTTGCTCAAAGTTTCAAGTCAAGTTATGTTGCTTAGTTTTGTTTCTAGAACTGGGAATTATCTTAACCACAATTTGATCTTTTAAACTTGCATTTTTTATTTTTTTCCCATGTCGTTATTGAGTCTTCATCCCGTTTCGTCTCCTGAATCGGCAACATTTACGATCAGCGTTTCCTTTAGAGCTTTCTTGAGTGTTTTGGCGAAAAACAAAAACAAAGACATCAATTCGTGTCTTTTGAAGAAGACAGAACGCGAGTTTAACATATTAAGACTTGCAAGACATTATCGTATTATATGGCTTCCAGATGACAGATTTGCATTTGACACGGGGAAGGCACGGATTGGGGAAGAAAAACCAAATCAAATGTAAATCATAAATCACTTTATCTCCCGAACATTAACAATCGTCATTTCATTTCGAATTCAATTACAAAAAAAAATAGTTGCCTAATTTACACAAAATTGAAAAAGTGCTCCCGTATAGTCACAGTCTAAACGCATTCGCAAATAATACTGTGCCACATTTTCACTTATACTGTGCTCAGCTTGGCGGCATTTTCGTATTTTTCAATAGTTTCAAAGTTGGAATAGTGCTCCAGTGCATAAGCAGTCTAAACGCACTTGTGTAAACATTTGTACCAGAGTGGCGCTTAGACTGTGCTTATCCTGGGTAATTTTTTTTTAATTTTTAATCCAAAATTACAAAAATATTTTATGGAAAATAAAAAAAGATGTAATAATTTTTTATCCTCAAAAGCAATTGTTTTGCCAATACAAGCAGTAAGTTTCTTAGATCATTCAAATCGGACGCTTAGTTCACTCGAAAATTGCCATTTTTTGCACATTTAGCTTTGTTTCTTCGAAATGGCTGGGTCTGTATTTGCCAAAAACTAATCAACTCTTCTTCCAATCATTACAAATTGAATGTTTTTTAGATCACTCAAATCCGATACTCCGTTCTCTCAAAAACTCGATTTCTATTTTCTGCACTCTTTGCTTCGTATCTCCGTAACGGCTGGACCTATCTTCGCCAAAAACTAATCAGCACATCTCCCTATCAATAGGGATCGAATGCTTCTTAAACCATTCAAATCGGTTGATCCGTGCGCCCGAAAACGTGACCAAAAAATTGTATCCATACATACATACAAAACACACCCACACACCCATTTAGTTTCTGAGGTATGCCTGTAAAATGTTCAGAAACCTTCAAAACGTCGAGAAATGCAAAAATTTTCCTTTTCAATTTTTGGCCCATTACTATAACTACCCTGAGGGAAGTTACAAATAGCAATGCCTAAAAAGAGACCAGATGGTCATAATTTCTGGATTTTGATAGAACAGTAAATTTCATACTCTTCAGTAATGATTAGAAACCTATGGTCTAATAGTCAATTGATTCGACTGATGAGCCCCTGCTCCGAGTCGTCTCGTGCTCGGTGTTCCGCTCTATATAACCGTTTTTTTCGACCTCCTCCTGCTGCTCCTGCGACTCCTCGTCCTGCTGGAGTCCCTTTGAAGTCCTCGCGAAGAGCCTCCGTCTTTGACACGTGTGCCCCCAGATTTGACGGAGCGTCACACTTTTATTGCGCAAAAGTGTTAATGGTCGACAACGCCAACGCAACTAAACGATTCTATTCGGGTGTCGGAATTAGAAGTCAAACTTCTTAGGAATAATCAACATATTATTAACTTCCCGTAGGGCAAGTTATAGTATTGGCAAAAAAATCGAAAATGAAAATTTTTATATATCTTTACGTTTCAGAGGTTTCTGAACATTTTGGCATACCTCAGAAAAAATGGATGTATGTGTGTGTGTGTGTGTGCGTGTATGTATGTGTGTGCAGATACAAATTTTCGTCGACGATTTCGGAAACACGGATCAACCGATTTGAATAATTCAAAAAACATTCGATTCGTATTGATAAGGAGACGTGCTGATTAGTTTTTGGCGAAAGCAGGTCTAGCCGTTCCGAAGATACGGGGCAAAAAGTGCCGGAAACGGTAACTCAGTTTTTAAGAGAACGGAGCGTCCGATTTGAATAATTAAAAAAACATTTTATTTGTATTGACTAAGTGAAGAACTGTTCAAATTTTCATGAAGGCAGGTCTATCGGTTTCGGAGATTTAATGAAACAAGTAAAAAAAAATGCCATTGGCGGTTAAAAATGATCATTAGACATATGCACATCAAATTATCAGATATATTATAGGGATTTTAACAATAAGTATAATTTTTTTTACATTTCTATGGGTTCCGTACCAATGCTTATGCGTTAGACGGCGGCGCGGCACTTGCGCGCTTTGACATTTCGTCTCTATGCAGTTCAAGCAGTACGATTGCTTTGAAAAAAAGTTCAGAATTTCCAAAATATGTCAAAATGAAGAAAACATTTTTCTTTTCAAAAAAAATTTGTTTTCAAAAAAATTTTTTTTTTCAAAAAAAGTAATTTTTTGCCAAATTTATAGTTTCTCAAAAATCTAATTTTTTCGAAGTAAATTTTTTTCAAAAATGTTAATTGTTTTTAAAAAAATAATAATTTTTGGCACGGAAAGTTCTAGCAATTTGCCTTAAGGCACAATGCCTTAATTGCCTTAAGACAGAATTCCACTTACAGCTAGTTCATTATATTTTTGCGTCAATTACATCGATCCTCGATCTCTTCTATTCCTCCGCTCGCGTGTATCGAATCGTTAATATCGCGATTTTCGATATCGGAAAATATCGAAGAAACGGACCGACCGACCGTAATAAAATAAAATAAAATGAAATAAAATCGAGGAATAGAAACGAGAAATAAGAAATATAAAACAGCAATCAAAAAGAGAGAGAAAAATCATTCGCGAAGCTTCAAAGACACGCATCGAGAGAACGGGGGCGTGGTTCGACGCTAATAAGTCATTATTGATAATCTGAGAGGCCCGAGGGGGCCCCCGGACACAGGCACCTATATATATACATACAAACATACCTATAAATACATTTATACACGGAGTTGAAGTATTGTTTTATAAAAGCCCTTAATACTCAAAAGGCTGAGATACCGCTGATAAGGTATTGAGCATTGCAAGAAACTAAATGATATATACGATTTATACCAGCATATATATATATATATATATATATATATATACTAGTTAGCCCGGCAAACGTTCTGTTTAGCCATAAGAAATTTTTAGTATAAGAATGTAAATGTAAGTAAATGCAGAAAAGTGTGATATATAAGTGAAAGGGGCAGCTAGCATAAATCATATGGATGATTTACCCACTGAAACGCTTACCACATATAATTGTTCTTGGCAAATATTAATAGTCATTGCAAGGGCTAGCATAATCTAAAACGAATCTCCTTTAAATTGAATTGGTATATTTTATCCATTATTACTGAGATTTTTAATAATTTATTAATTTTTGAATTATGAAGTAAAATCCGAACATTAAGTTTTGAATTATGTTGTGGCATGCGAATCGAGTGAAAAATCTGTGAGAAAAAATTACAGCTTTGCCATAGATTTGAATGGCACCCTGTTTTCGTTCAAAAACTGTCGTGCCTTCAGAATAAAATATTTCTTCAGCCATTGTGTGTGCACTTATAGTAATATTTGTACATAGAATAGTTTTGCAAATTATAATATGCAAGAATCGATAAATAATTTGGCGAATGTAGCTTTTTCAATAGTAACCGAAAAATGTTTCAGCGCATAAAGCATATCAATTTAAGCTTTTCCATGAGCCCAAAAAAATCTCTTTTTTATGTCACATTATTTTAGCAATCAAAAATACAAAAATAATTCAAAAAAATCTGAATTCAAAAAACTTGAATGAAAAATATTCACAAAAGAACTATAATTAATTAGTTATTGAGCTATATAAAAAATGAGTGCACTACTAAAATGACTATTATCAAATTGGATAGTGGAAGGGAAGCAAAAATTTAGAGTTGTTGGGGGAAGTCTCCGAGTGCCGTACACCTAAGATTATTTATAAATAAATCAAGCAAACAAAGTTAGAAATCAAACTAAATTAATAAAAACGCAAACTTTGCTAAACAATAATTAATACTATCAATCAAACATTAGTAACAAAAAATATGATTTTACAAAGTGGCACCTAGTACCGGACATTTCAAAATAACCAGCATTGAACACATATGTAGCCATCTCCGTACTCTGGAATATCTGCACATTTGTGTTTGACGAATATTCTTAGATATTGCAAAAAAAGTCACTATTCATCCAACCTTTTTGGCTGGGCCACACCGATGCTCTCAGCTGGATCATTCATCATAAGATTTTCATTCTTTGACTAGAAAATAGGAAAAATGGGGGTATGTAGTGACCGTTAGCACTCACACAGAACAAAATTAAATAATTAGATTAAATTACGTCAATTCTCACAAGAAATAACAATATGTTTACGGTCCGGCGCTAAAGGACGACTTAGTGTCCGGTGCTAAGGGACAGACAATTTCGTTCATTTGGTGGTACCTACTAAAATTGTTCAAAATATCTAATAATATTTTGCCATTCAAGTACTAATTTTATTTTTTCCCTTATTTAAGCTTTTACATGAACTCAAAAAAATCTGAACTAAAATTAAGTCAAAGGAACGCGGTATAAAAAAATGATTCGATTACTAAAGTGGGGTTTTTGGTAGGAGGTTTTCTTGAAACTGATGTCTCAAGGAGTTGAAGCATTATAGGATTTCTATGATCGCTCAGTTTTAAATTATGTTGAACACCGGTTAGCCCTTTTATACATAAAAATATAAATAAAATGTCTATAAATTAAAAATTAAGATCTTTGTGTAAAGTCTTATTGCTGACAAACCAAGAAACATCTGCGATCTGTCTCAAAATTTTAAAGTCAAATGGGACTTTTGTGCCCGCCTTATTCTATGTCAAAAACAATCAATTATTCAAACTAATTCATATCTATCGAGTGACAAATTTTTAATTGATCGTTTATTAATACAAGTGTTCGTGGTTTATTTCTTTCTCTCGGTGTTGGTGTCTGCTTCGATGGTCGAAGAAGAAGTGCTTGGCGATCGAGCAGTCGGTCTTCCGACTAAATAACAAGGCGGCGAATTGTGTTTAATAACAAAGAACTGAAGAGATAAACATCCTACCGGTATGATATGATGATCTCACACATATACAAGGAGGAAATAAGATGAGGAAAGATTAACAAAACGACCAGCATGAAGAACAAGAAGACTACGAACGAACGAGAGAACTGAACTAACCAACCGACCAACGAACGAATGAGATATTACTTGGATAGGTGATAGATGGAATAGAGCTACCAATGGGTTTGGGGAAATATTTCAACACTAATGGGATAAGCTTCAGTTAGATAAAGTTAGATAATTTGGATGTTTGAAATTATGTCGTCTGCACGAATTTTTGCTGAAGATTCTTTTATGTTTGACATAAAGGCCAACAAACGGATAAGCTTTCACTATTAGGAAGAAGTGAGAATTTTGATGGGTGCGCTATTTTGGGTAAAAATGAATTGCAAAATGTGTGGGTAAGCGCATAACTCAACAACGCCTGAACCAATTTGGCTAATTCTTTTTTTTAAATGTTCGTCGATGTCCAAGGATGGTTCTTACCGCGAGAAAAAATCGAATAATTACCGGGAAAACCCTTTTCTTTTTCACATACAAACATTTTCTAATTAAAAACAATAGTTGAATCAATTTGAGTTTTATTGCTATTATACAAAATTCATATTAAATAACAAGCACTCACTGTATACTCTTCCTAAGCGATTATTCGGATTTTGATAAATCTTACTGAAGTTTGTTAAAGAAATTTTCTAGGATGTATGCGATTATAAAGTACTGGAATGTATGTGCAATATTGCAGAAATAAATAAAAAAAAAATGCAAAAAATAACATGTCATTGTTTGCATTGAAAACAAATGTAAACTATCATCTGCCAAAAAATTCAATTTACTTATGAACCTAGACAATATTAGATTATGTATAATAAATTTATAATTATGAATGTCTACATTATTATTGCCAAAAAGCAGTTGAGATGTGCCAGAAATTAAAATAATATAGTAAGATACAGTATATGTATGGCAGATTGAATGATATACATATGAACAGGATATGACAAATTTATATTTGTTTCATTATTAATAAAATGTTTCAAATTTTACTGTAGTTGCTGAATGATGACACGCATCTGGTGTCGAAACGTATAAATAAAAGGCTTTAAATACCTTTTACATTTTTTATTTCGACGAATGGGCTGCTAGTTACTCTTAATATATATATATATATATATATATATATATATATATATACTCGTGTATATATATATATATATATATATATACTCGTATATATATATATATATATATATATAGTATGTGTGTATATATATCTAAAATCGATACAATATTAATATTGCATATCGTTTGTTTAAATAAACAATGTGCTCTCATAAGAGTAATAAACAATCAAATGTAATAAACAATAAATCAAAGGCAACTCAATGCTATTTTCGTTCGAGCAAATTAATATACGACACATTTTCATTTTCTCCACGAAACCTAGTCCGAGAGCCAGAGACAAAAAATCATAAAAATGGCGAAATAATCATTTATATTTAAGGTTATAGAAACAATTATTAATAATGGTGTAATAATACTTATATTAAGATATATTCTAAAATGTTTAAAGATATTTTTATGAATCTTGTTCTGTTAAATTGCAGTAAATTATAAAAATATTAATAGAAATGGATCCATAGAGATCCATGGCAACTATCAATGGGATTTCGGCAAAAAAAATATTTGGGTAATGGATCACAACACACCTAGTTAATATTTATTTTTAACTTACCGAAGGAGAAGTTTATGTTTTCGTCAAAAAATCCAAATCGCTAATTTTATGTTTCCTCGATGTTTCAAGCCATTCCGAATCGAATGATACCAAATTTGAAAAAAGTATGTATGTGTGTGTGTGTGAACAGATTTTTTTATTATTATTTTAAAGGCGATTAATGCCCAAATTTGTATTTGTATCTTTATTTTGAATGTTTAATACTAAATATTAGCTTAAATTTAAAAATTTAAGAAAAAAATGATTTTGACTAAATAGGAGGTCCATGGCATAGCCTAAGAAGTTTACGACACAAATAAATTTGAGAACCTGTGGTTTAGAATGTATTGTCTATTTGATTTTATTTCTCAAAATGCTCTCTTATTTGATATTTTGTCATCAAAATCAAGGCAAATTATCTTCCGTTATAAACACAAAGGTTAGAGAAAAAATATATTATTTTCCAAGAATAATTCTAACAATATATTTATAATATAAAAATAAATTGATAAGTTATTTTCAAGTCTATTATTCCTGAGTCGTTGGCCCTCGGACAACGATCAAAACAATGACTGTACAAACAAAAGTCTTTAATTAATTTTAATGGCCTCGTTTGTTTTTCAGTAATAAAACATTTTGACAATCACGAAAATATAAATGTTGTTATTAATCTTATACATATTATTTGCTATTATTAGAGTGACGCAAATCGTAAATGAGAACTTCATTTCAGAAATACAGTCAAGGGGTAAATGATAAATGATATAACTCTCCAATATTTGTGATTTTTGCAAAATTTGTGAGAAAAAGAATTAATTAAGAGATAATTCGATACAAGAATATATTTTAACAAAAGACATTTTTAACAAAATTATTAAAAAAAATTGTTACAAGAGTTCTTAAGGACAACATTTCTTTCAATTTGTTGACCGCACGCGACAGATGTCACTATAAATATATATATATATATATATATATATATATATATATATTATATATATATATACATATATTTCTTTGTACATTTGGACATTTATCATTTGAAACAACATAAGGACGATTCAAATTCAAAGAAAATCCTCGAGGGCATAATTTCAGTTCTCGCAATCAGTCTTATTATAAATGTGTCTTATTACAAAATTACCTTCATTACATATGAAATGAACCGACAATAACAATATAAGCGTGAACACAAATTTTTTCAACAAGAATTTTTCGGTTTTTGACAAAAAAATAACGTTTTTTTGTCTATTTTTTGACAATCGTCACACGCGAACGTTTTGAAAGAACTCGAAAAAAAGACCATGACAAATGGTGAACGGGGTTTTTGTAGAAATTAGAGTAAATAATTGGATAATGGTAAAGGAAAATTGGTAAAGAAATTGGTTATAGACATGACACTTCAGTTTCTATAATATTTGTAGACTTTTTTCCAAAAGTTTTGTACAAACTTTTAATTTAAAGTACTATGAAACAATTTTGACTACCAGAAACTTTGCTCAAACATTATGGAATGTTCTACTTTTAGTAAAAGTTACATTAGGCACTTTGTTATGTATTATATTGAAATTCAACAAATGCAAAAACACTCTAATATCTATTTAAAAAATATTTTAATTATTATAATTTTTATTCAAATTATTTTCTTCATCATTCATATGCACCTTGATAAACACTTAAGCAACAAAAAAGCTACAATTCTAATGATGACTATTAAACCAAAAACCGAAACGTAATAACTACTATATATATAAATTTCGATTTCTATCAATCTTAATAATACATTATAAAAGTACAATTAAATTTATATCATACGCAAAGTTATATTAAATATTTGGAAACAGGCAGATGCAAAATGAACGCCCTGATGACGCTAATAAAATCACTGTCGAAACGTTTGTGCGGTTTAATATAAAAAAAAATTAAAAATCAACCCTTGTATATATATATATATATATATATGTTATATATATTAATTTTTTTCTTTCTCTGGCACCTTTTGCCACACGCGTTTGCGGTTTTGTGGTCAATCGCTAAAACCCTTAATTTTGGTCAATTTCTTCACAAATCTATATCTTTTTTTTACGGTTTTTGAAAGAAAAACATGTAAAAGTGTTTTTTTTTATTTTATGATATTGTTGTTAAAGTCCGTTAGACGTTTTTGTTTGTCAAAACATTCGGACAGGGGAGTCCTTTCATTAAAATGCCGAATTTTTGGATTTTGAGAAATTACTATTATTAGATTTATGGGTCGTTGAAGGTGTTGGAATTATATTTATTGTCCTTGCAAGACTCGGTTAATATTTGTTTAATTGTTGATATCTAAGCAATTATTAGTCAATTCTCATGTGTTCAGGGAACATCGAAACCTGATTCTCGTGACGTAATCATAATCTGCAAATCTGCAAATCTGCACATCTGTAAATTCATATTTGCAATGAAATATGCGAAACACGTAATATCCATCTTGAATCAAATGAGAATCAAAGCTACCCCTTCGGCTGAAAGGAAGGACATATCTAGTATGTATGTCTATGTATATACATACAAATATAATATTCTATATGTGTATATTATACGAAAGAGGGGCCCCTTGCGACACAATAAAATTATGCCCTGGGTCGTCTTCAATTTAAATTTTATAGTTTTGTTCTAGGCAACATATTTCGGGAATTGTTCGAACGTGACCGATCTTATAAATATGAGGACAATCCGATTTAAATATGGACATGGATGACAAATATATATATATATATATATATATATATATATATATATATAATAGAGTGGTCCTTAATATGGACATTTTGGAATTTTCTTCCAAGGGCTCAAATGGTTCCAGATTGATAAAAAACAATTCTCTGAAAGTTTTAGCTCTTAATATTAATTTTGAGACAGTGCGCAATTCACTCAAACTTCGTATGGAAATAGCATGAAAAAAATTTTGAAAATTAAAAAACAAATTTTTAGGTATAACTTAGCGACAAATGAATTATAAGTGAAAATTCGTGTCATTTTTTATTGAAAATGCGACGCTCTGCAAAATTTTTGAAAATATTTTCAAGCTATTTCCAAACAAATCTTTGATTGAATTGTGCTCTATCTAAAAGATACTATTAAGAGCTAAAACTTTCAGAGAATTGTTTTTTATCAATTCAGAACCATTTGAGCCCTTCGGAGCAAGGAAATTCAAAAATGTCCATATTAAGGACAAAAGTGTGTTTAAAATTTTGCATATAGTCTAATAGCATAGTTTTGTATTGATTTTTATCTTTTAAATTATAATTATGTTAAAGCATTCTCTTGGATATATATATATTGTGAACTCTCCCCAATATAGAATTTTTCACAATTATTACAATTCACTTTATAAACGAAGTCAACAATTCTATTAAGTGTTTTTTTTAATTTTAAGGTAGTATACAAAGAATTTAAAGTATTTTCAAATTTGGAAACTAAAAGCAAACCTTCTTCAGATAATATCTTTTTAAAAAAATAAGTAAAACTGCCTAAAAATGGTAAAGAAAGGTAAAGAAATAATACCTTTTTATTTATTGAGAAAATATGAAGAATTTATTAAACTAGTATCAACAAGTAACGAAAGGTTATTATTATTAATGTCAATTTTATTTTTATTTAAATATTTAATACGGTTTTTTATAATATTATTAACTAATTTTAACGAATATGAGTTGTCTACGAGAATTTTGCAAATTAAATGTAAATTTTTATTCCTATTTTTATTATTTAATTATTTTGTAATTAATGAAATAATAATAGAAATTTTATTATCTAAAAAGCTAATAGAATTGTCAACCTCTTGTTTATAAGTGAACTGCAAATGTTTACTGAAAGAGTTAAAACTATTCAAAGTTTGATTGATACGGTTATTATCTAAACATAAAAGAATGTCATCAACATATCTAAAATATATGAAGGGTTGAACATATTAAAATTATTAGATTTAATAATAACAAAATTTATACAAACTGGTATCAAAAGCCAACTTGGTCCGGTCGTTATTTCATTAATTGATATGACTATTCTTTTAAGCAATTACATCTTTTGGAATAAAAATTTAAATTTAATTCGCGAAATTCTTGTAGTTCAATTCAAAAGTTCAGAATTTTCAAAATATTGCAAAATAAATTTTTCTTCAAAAAGTCTTTTTCTAAAAAAAAAAGTAAATTTTTGTCAAAAATTTATAGTTTCTTAAAAATCTAATTTTTTCAGAGTATTTTTTTTCCAAAAATGTTAATCTTTTTAAAAAAAATATTTTTTTGGTACAAGAAGTTCCAGCAATTTGCCTTAAGGCACGATGCCATGCGCCCCACTAGTTATTCCAATGCTTCTATCTCTTTTAATTTTGCTCATATTGATCACTTACTCACTTTTACACTTTGTTTAGTACATGATAACATGTATGAATTGTTGATATAAAATATTAGATAAAAATGATTAAGATTTGGAATACTTCGGGTAATTCGTAGTGCAAGTATCTCATGACCACATGCATAATATATTTTTCATGCCATAGGACTTTAACATTGTTCTTGAAGCAGAGCTATTTCAACATATTTATAAGAAACCCTGGAGGCGTTCGTATGAAGAACAGCTAATTATTTTCAACTTTTATTATTTTTCAACTACTTCTCATAGGCCTATAATATTTTAGCGGATTTTGATGCCTATCAACTCTATCATCATACCCATACGATTAAACCTGAGGCTCTTCTATCCTAAGTTTTCAATTTCGGCCCCACGTTGTCTTGTCGACGTTCACCCGTGCCTCTACGCACACACACTCTTCCCATCGTCCTCTCTCTCTTGTGTTCGTCCGCCCTTTCTTCTCGCGTCTTCCGCGTCCATCATCTCCTCGGCGGCGGCGGCGGCGGCGGCGGACCCACACCTTCGCACCGCCACACCGCCAGCCCACTCCTGCCCGGTCCCAACGATTGGCTACTTTCAACACGGAGGTTAGCGTACGATTGGTCCCTCGTTTTTATAATGTGGGGATAAACATTTCTTCTGTCGTGCTGCTAGGTACGTCTTTCGTCCGCTTTATTTTATTTTATTTTATTTTTATTAACTATATTTCGTTCGTTCTTTTTTGCTTTTCATTATCGGCCTTTGATATCGCCTGGCGGCGGTGGACGGCGGTTGACTTTGCGCCATCTCTCGAGGAAGTTAAGATTGGAGATCGTGCACGCGCGAATTGAAGCGATAATGGACGGAGGAAAAGCAGATGCATATAATATATATATATATATACAATAAAAATATGGCATTTAAAATTATAAACACTCTGCACTTCTTTGCATTATTTTATTACGTGAATGTTAGAGTTACAAGCGTATAAATAAAAAAATAATTTTTATCTACATAAGTTTTCGTGTCCATATGTAATTAAAATCATTTATTTATTCATATTTACACTTATGATAAAACAACTGTAGGATTAAAACTATTGGAACACTAACATCATTTAATTACATGATATACAAGAAAAAGCAATGATAATATTAATATAATAATAGGCATAATATTAAATTTTTGTAATTTTTCAACTTCTAAATCTACCTTTATCTTACACAAACGTTATTTTGATGAATCAAATAAATTGATTTTCAAATGTCTTTTGGAAAAGGAATCATGGACCTTGCTTAACAAGTCGAAAGACTCAAATACAATGTTCGACAACTTTATTTCTACATTTTTATTCAACTTTAATCAAGCTTTTCCTCTCATTAAGAAAACCGTTTGCCCAAAAAATAATACTTCAACTACTTGGCTAACTAAAGGGTTGAGAATTTCACTTAAAAGATTAGCATTTCTTGAGAGATTATCGGTACATAATGATAACATGGCTTTTATAATTTATTTTTTGAAATATAGGGCAACTTTAAATGATCTAATCAATTTAGCGAAGATCAAATATAACGAAAACTTGATTTTTAATTCAGCTAATAAACAGAAAACAATTTGGTCCTTAATTAACTCGGAAATCAACACGAAAACTAAATCTTCACAGATTGATTGTCTTACAATTAACGGCGACAAGATTATTGATAAGGTAGTCATATCTAATAAATTTAATCACTTTTTTGTCACCGAAGCGTCTAAATTAACAAGCGCAATCAACTCGACCACCACTAATTCGACTAAATCTTTATCCGCGCGAAATAATTCTACATTCGTTCTTTATCCTGTAAATTTAGAAGAACTAAAGCAAACCTTTCTATCGATAAAAGTTACTAGTTCAGCGGGTCCGGATCAGATACCTAGTCTTATTCTTAAAGAATTCTATCCCTTTTTCATAGATAAATTTATGTTATGTTTAAATAAATGCTTCGATGAAGGAATATTTCCATCGCACCTCAAGCATTCAAAGATTTTTCCACTTCATAAGAAAAATAATAAAGACGATATAAATAATTACCGTCCCATTTCCCTCTTGAACTCTTTCGATAAAATAATTGAAAAAATCTTGCATACTAGATTAACGTCTTTTCTCAATAAATATAATATTTTGTTCAAGAATCAGCATGGTTTCCGAAAGAACCATTCCACTTCCCACTCAATTTATAATTTAGTTCATAACATCATTGACTCCTTCGAAGAAGCCACATATTGTACTGCGATATTTTGCGATCTGTCCAAAGCTTTCGATAGTATTTCTCATCAAAGACTTCTTGACAAATTAGAAAATTGTGGTATTCGCGGACGTTCGCTCAAACTATTTCAATCTTACCTGTCTAATCGAACACAAAGCGTTTACTTAAATAACGATCACGAGCAAATAATTTCGGATAAATTGACAAGTACATTGGGAGTGCCCCAAGGATCAATTTTAGGGCCTCTCTTATTTCTCATATATATTAATGATTTACCTCATTGTACAAATCTTTGTGATTTTATTCTTTTTGCGGATGATACCAGCGTTATCATCAAGGCCAAATCTCTTAATGAATTACAACATAAATTAAGCGTGGTTATGTCAGAAATAACGAAATGGTTTTGTGAAAATAATCTAGTCCTCAATAATGATAAGACCCAAATCATATCTTTTTGTACAAAAAATCGTTTATCCAATAATATTACTTCTTTAACTATCAATAATTCAGCATATAATTTTTCGCAAGTATCAAAATTTCTTGGTATCCATATTAATAATAATTTAAAGTGGTCTGATCATATCTCTATCTCACTATCACCAACTTTATCTAGAACATGTTTCATGTTGCGCACCCTAAAACCCAAACTTGGTTTAAATTGCTTACTTTCAGTTTATTATAGCAACTTTTATTCTCACGTTTCATACGGCATTCAATTCTGGGGTTTTTCATCCGAACTAATTAAAATATTTAAGCTTCAGAAAAGAGCTATTCGAATAATTTTTTCCTTGCCTAGTAAAGCCTCCTGCAGACCCATATTTAAAAAATACAATATTCTAACTGTCCCATGCATTTTTCTGCTGGTAACATTAACTTTCATCAAAAACAATTCGAAACTTTTTGATATGGCTTCGTCCTCCTCAAACTACAACACTAGACACAAACTTATTAAGGCGCGCACATATAAATTAGCCAGGTCTTTCAATTCGATCGACGGTCTAGGTATTCAGCTTATGAATAAACTTCCACTCAATATCCGAAACCTAGACAGCAAAAAATTTCATGCTTCCCTAGTTAAACTTTTTAAAGACTTAGCTTTTTATGACATTACTGAATTTTCTCAATTTGATTTCAATAACTATTTTCTTGCATAATCCTTATCCTTTATCTATGTAGTCTGACCATTTGATCGCCTGTACAACCATATATATTTTTTATTTTTTTATTGCTATTTTATTAATTTAAATTTTTTACGGTTTTTAATGAGTATAACTTTCAAACTTGTGCAAGAATTTTGAGCTTGACTGGTGGTCAAATAGACTTCAATATGATGAACTTGATGATGAACGTTGTATTTAATGTTCGAATGCTTTTTTTTCAGCTCTTTTTTTCAGAAGCGAAATTTGTGCAGCTACTATGATTATTATAAAATTACTATCCTTTTAATATTAACTATGAATAAGCTTGACAAGAGCCTGAAATAATATCTATTATTATTGATTACGGCTTGCTTATGAATAAATAAATAAATAAATAAATAAATATATTTTGTGGTACAAGTATCTTTTAAATTAATATGAGAAGTAAGTATATTCTGAATATATTTTTTAATAAAGCGTTTCTTATAATTGTGTTTAATAAACTTAACTATATACAATTCTATGTTTTATATCAACATATCTATATGTTATATATTACAATTGAGAAAAATCTTAAAATATACTAATTTTTAAGCAAAATTCTATAGAACTAGTTTTAATTAGCAAGTTCATAAAAATTCAGATGTTTGTAAATCAGTAGTTTCCAACTTTTTTTTGCACCATACCCTTCTGCCCCAATAAAAAAAATTGTTGCGCCCTCTCCTTTATTTTTTCAACAATTTAATTTTATAAATACTCAACTGATATTATCAGTCTCCAAATTAATATACAATATTATGAAAAAATATGAATAAAAACTAATAATTTTTTGTTTATTTTTTATTGTCATTTCAAAAATGTTGGAATATTTTTGGAAATAGTTTTCTGGAAACAGATGTGCGCGACCCCCTAAGAACAGTTTGCCTCACAGGTTGGAAACCGCTGGACTGTAAATAACCAATTAAATGAAGTTATATACCTGTCTACCTATCTACCTGACCACCTAATTCTTTACATTTATTCTCATTTACCTGTTTATCTATCTACTTGTCCATCTTTTTACCTGTCTACTTGTCCACTTTTTACCTGCCTACCTGTTCATCTGTGTACTTATCTAATTATTTAGCAGCTGACCTTTTAGCTTAAATGACATTTTCTCTACCTTTTTGACTACCTGCCTACATGTCTACCGTCTACCAGTTATAGCTGCCAATCTCCTTACCTGTCTACTTTTTTTTCTATTTTTCTAACTATTTATCTGTATACCTGATAACCTTTATACCTGTCTAGCTATTTACGACTAAATCAGTTTGTATGTGAATCAATAATAATACTTTGTAGAAATCATACTTGACCAATAAATATAAATTTTTGCAATATTTTTTCTGCATCTCCAAAAACAGCTGAATCTTTCTTTGCAAAAATGTGATCAATTTTTCATTCTATCAACGCAATTGTAATATTTTTTAAATTATTCGAATCGGAGAGGGAACAATAGATCGCTTGTTTTGGGAATGCAACTTATTTCAAAACGAAAGAAGATCATTAATAATAAATTTATACAAAGAAAATGTTTTTTCCCAATCAATGTACAAACACTAGTAGCTAGTAATAATTTAAAAATTTATAAATATATATTTCAGTTTATTAATAATGCTAAAATTAATTTATAAGTTAATTATTCAATAAGAATCTGTAGTAAACAATTGCATGAATGGCATCTGGCTTTAAGATGTTTATCAAAAGCCAATAAATAAAAAAAATCAGATGCTCAATGTTATCAAAAACAATAATTTTTATTAAGTGGACTTGTTTGGGCCAAAAACTAATCAGCACGTCTCCCCATCAATAGGAATCGAATGGTTTTTGAATCATTAAAGTCGGTTGATCAGTGGACGAAAAATTGTATCCTTAAGAAAAAATGTATCACAGGCGCGCGCACGCACATATACATCATTTTTTCTAAGGTACAAAAAAATGTTCAGAAACCTTTGAAACGTAAAAATATGCATAATTTTTCATAATCGATTTTTGGACAATTGCAAGTTAAAAAAAACTCGTTTCAATTACCTAAGTGTGTTTGAGTCAAAAAATTTGATTGGTTTGTAGTTCCAAACAGTTTCCATGTGTTTCAAATACTTTATCTATCTACCTTAAATTTGCCAAATTTTCTTTCCAAATTCGTCCACAATACCCGTTCGTGCTATTCTGTTGGCGAGTCCTTGTCCGAAGCGCGCGCTTTTCAAAAGTTTCTTTTATCAAAACATTCGCGGTGTCAGTATCGGCCGTAAGCCGGCAAAAGGCACGTCGAGCATCGAATACACTCTCGGGGGGCTCTCGAGGGGCTCCGAAGTAAAACACGTGGACACACAAAATAATAAAAGACAAAAGATAGATGCGAGTTTGTGCAAAAGTGAAAAGTGTTAAATTATGAAAAGTGTATTAATTATTGATAATGAATAAAAAATAATTTTAATTAATAGTGATTACATGAATAAATAAATAATTACAATACCGTGCAGTATAATGTAATTTGTTTAAAAACCGAATAACATGCAGTGTTGGAAAAATAGTATTTTTCATAGTTTACCTAATTATTATGTTTACCTAAAGTTTAATAAATGCTAACAGTTATCAAATAGTAACAAATAATAATATCAAACTTTTTTCATACATAATTTATAACAATATTTTTTAAATAGTTTAAGATGTGCTAAACATGTAGTGGTGGCTAAATAGTAGTTTTTTTAATTATCACAACAAAAACAATTAAACATAACTTTAATGAAATATGAACTACATGTTAAATTTATTTTTAATAATATGAAATTATTTAATTCATATTTTTTTAAAAATTTATGAAGGGATTTTCAGTATTTAATAAATAATAGTAATAATAGACATACCTATATTATTAAAACCTGTAATAATTGAAACAAAAACTAAAGTATTTAGCTATATAATTTTTTTCAATGTGATAAAATAGTGTTAACAAAATTAATAATATTTATTCATCATTATTAACAATTTTAATCATAAAATTCGTGTTAATGATTTATATTCACCAACAATTTAATATACAAATAAATAAATAATTATCATATAGTTAAAACATCACAAAAATAACTTTTAATATTTTAAAAAACAATTTTTAATATTTTAAAACAGATTTGTTATGAAAGCGTAAAGTCAACAAATAAATCAGTTATTTATATAATTAATTAATTTATAAATAATAATGATTGATTTATTAAAAAGAAGGGTTTATTCAACAAATAAATCAGTTATTAATATAATTAATTATTTTATAAATAATAATTATTAATTAGTATTCTGTTTAAGTGACTTTTTAACATCAAATTTAATATTTTAGAGCTACGAATTAAAATGAGTTGGTATTTACATGTAAATAATATTTTCCAAAATTATTTCATTAATTTTAAACATAAATTTGTTTTTATAAATTAAAAATTAAATAAACAATAATACATAAAGAACTGTAAAAAGCAGTGTACTATAATTATTTAATAATAATCTATATTATAATCGATTTATTAATATTTAAAATATATTTATAATTATTGCATTAAAATAGTTAAAAAAATATTGAAATTAATACAAATTAATAAAAATAAATGAAATTTTACAAAAACCTGTATTTATGAATCCAGGTATAACTTTAAAATCACAAACCAGTTATTAAAGTTTAAATTAATATATAATACATAAATTTTATGATTATTTTTTTATTTTGTTAATTTGTCATTAACAATATGTGTGTGTCACCAATTCCTTAAAAAATGGAAGAAGACAATAATTTATCAGATTTAAAAGCAATTTCCACGGATTTTTCAATAAAAGCAATAATGGCTAGAAGAGAACAGAAAATGTTATTAAAAAATTACAGTTACAAAAATTTGGACAAATTTTCACGAAGACACAAGAAGGAAAAGTTGAAGACATTTGGAGACACAAATAATGGTAAATGTAATGGATATAGTATATATATATATATATATATATATATATATATATATATATAAGTGTGAATCAAATATTCATTTTTTAATTCCTTTATTTTTAAATCAAAATGGCTTCTGTATTTCGTGGAAAAAGAAATCACTTTATTTTATTTGTTATAATACTTCTTTGTCAATCCTGACCTGTCAAATGGCTTTAATATATACACATATATTTATACATGTATTTATATATATATTTTTACGCCCACATTTTTTACGAGATTATAAATTTAAACAGAATCGTCTTCCACTAATCTTCTAATGTTGATGAAATGTTTTTAATATCGATAAGGCTTCTACATAATCGATATATGTATATTGGGATTATGAAAACCGGACTTGTTGCATTCATTAAGATTTAAAATTAAAATAATAAGGATTTAATTGTAAGTTCAAGTAATATTTATTACATAAATTATATTTATTAAATAAATAAGTGAAACAATTTGAAATTTAAATTTTGCGCCGATAATTTTTCTTACGTTGGCATTACTTTTGCAAATGGCGTCTTGTACTTGTCATTTGTCAAAGGCTTGTCAATTAATATGCAAGAGTTTTTTGTTGTTTTATTTGTGTAAATTTTAAAGTTTAAAAGGCTGTTATTAAGTGTATTTTTTGTGCAATGTGTTAATATTAATTTTCCGGTTATAACGACGTAAAATTTGTCAAGGGGGCTTTCGTTTTTAGCAAAATATTAAATGTTTTTATTTTACATAGAAGCCGTTTGAAAGTTTGTTTTGACTGTTTGAATTGTTAACAGAAGTAGTTTTGATAGTTCAAATTGTTAACTAATTTTGAAAATTTTAAATACTGTTTTAGAATGTGATTGTTGTGTAATTTGTTAGTGTTAATTTTCCGGTTATAACAACGTAAAATTTGTCATGGGGGCTTTCCTTTTTGGCAAAATATAAACAATTTTCATTTTCTTAAAGATGTCGCCTAAAGTTCGTTTCGGCAGTTGAAATTGTTAACAAATTTTGTAATTTTAAATACTGCTTTAAACTATTTATTTGTTGTGTAATGTGTTAGCGTTTATTTCCTGGTTAAAATGATGTACAATTTGTCATAAGGGCTTTCGTTTTTGGCAAAATATTAACTATTTTCATTTTCATAAATATGTCGCCCAAAAGTAGTTTTGACATTTCAAATTTGTACCGAAGTATTTTCTGAAAAAATGATTTTTTAGCTGCAAGAGTTGAGGAAAAGGATCAATTAAGTAGTAAGTAATTGTTTTTAGATATTTTTGACCAAAAAATGTTTTTTTAGGGCAATAACTATTTTTTTGACGTTTTAATGTAACCTAACTTTACATAAAAATGATTACCTTACTTAGTTTTAGTATGAAAGACAAAATTAGTAATTTTGCAAGCAGTTTTTTAATTTATTATAAAAATGCTTTAAAATTACTTGTTTTATATTTTAGCTAAATGTCTATATATTTTTAGCTCGTAAATTGCAGAAAAATACATTATTTTCCTTTTTCTCAAGGAAAAACTTTGGTTTTAGAAATTTTGTTCTTTTCTTTATCACAATAAAAGGCGTTAAATAAGTTTTTAGACAAACAATATCAGTTTATCAAGTTAGTTATAACACATGATATAAAATCAGTTTTTTTTATACTCTTGATAAATGCCTAAATTTTTAGAAAATACATTATTTGTTGTTTTGCTCGTGAAATGGTTCTGTTTATTAGAAAATTTGTTTTTCGTATATTTACTTTGTTTTTTTTCTTATATTTTCTCAAGGAAAATTCTGTTATAGAAATTCTATCAACAAAAGTATTTAAATATGTTTTACCCAGATTAACTTATCAAATTAATCATAAAACTTGATTTAAAAAAATTAGTAAATTCATACTCTTATAAATTTATAATTATTCGAAAAGACTTGAAACGTTGATGAAAAAACATAAAATGATAAAAATAGATTTTCTGACAACATAAACTTCTTCTTTACAAAATAAAAAAAAAATTCAACATTTCAAACATTTTTCATCTGACACTTTATCCTGATATCAAAAATTTGCCACCGGGTAGCAGTTTTTCGGGTCCACCTGTTAATTCATCATACATATGTCTTTGAGGGTCTCTCAGACCCTTAATAAGGGTCCAACGAGTCTCGATGGACATAAAATATATTTGTATGAAATTTTAATTTGCTCTAATGGCCCATTCGAAATGTCGAAGTTTTTGATGTCTCTTTTGTGTTTAACGGAATCTTTTTGACATTAAATAGCACAGGGAGGGATTTAGAAAAATAATAATTAATGGTAAAGTTGAATTTTATTTAGTGACTACTTTGGGGTCACAATTTTTGCTTACAAGGGTAAAATATTAGTTAAAATTCAAAGGCAAATTCAAATAAATAATAACAAATAAAAACAAATAACAAAACAAACACCATTCGATTCCTATTGATAAGGAGACGTGCTGATTAGTTTTTGGCGAAGGCAGGCCTAGCCGTTCCGAAGATATGGGGCAAAAAGTGCCAGAAACGGTAACTCAGTTTTTAAGAGAACGGAGCGTTCGATTTGAATAATTCAAAAAACATTTTACTTGTATTAACAAGATGAAGAATTGATCAAATTTTCATGAAGGCAGGTCTAGCATTTTCGGAGATCTAGTAAAAAAATTAAAAAAAATTGCCATTTGGCGGTCAAAAATGATCATTAGACATATGCACAGATATTTTATAGAGTATTAACAATAAGTATAAATTTAATTTACATTCCTATGGGATTCAATGTTTACTCTTTAGGCGGCGACGCGGCGCTTACACTCTTCGATTTTTCGTCTCTATGCAGTTAAAGCAGTACGATTGCTTTGAAAAAAAGTTCAGAATTTCCAAAATATTGCAGAATAAATTTTTCTTTATAAAGTCTTTTTTTTCAAAAAAAGTAAATTTTTGTCAAAAATTTATAGTTTCTCAAAAATCTAATTTTTTTAGAGTAAATTTTTTTCAAAAATGTTAATCTTTTTAAAAAAAATAATTTTTGGTACGGGAAGTTCCAGCAATTTGCCTTAAAACACGATGCCATACGCCACTAGTTTCTCAAAATTTTTGGGTTTGAGGACGAATATTATCATTTTCGTAAAATGCATAATGCCCTCTAAAAATTGCTTTTTTAACTTCCCGTAGGGTAAGTTATTGTAATGGGCCGAAAATCGGAATTGAAAATTTTTACATTTCTCGACGTTTTGAAGGTTTCTGAACATTTTGGCATACTTCAGAAAAAATGGATGTGTGTGTGTGTGTGTGTGTGTGTGTGTATGTAAGTATGGATACAAATTTTCGCCCACGTTTTCGGGCGTACGGATCAACCGATTTGCATGGTTTAAAAAACATTCGATTCCTATTGATAAGGAGAAGAGCTGATTAGTTTTTGGCAAAGGCAGGTCCAGCAGTTACGGAGATAAGGAGTAAAGAATGCAGAAAATAGAAATCGAGTTTTTGAGAGAACGGAGCATTCGATTTGAATGATCTAAAAAACATTCAATTTGTAATGATTGGGAGAAGGGGTTATTAGTTTTTTGCAAAGGCAGGCCCGGTCATTTCGGAGATACAGAGCTAAATGTACAAAAAATGGCAGTTTTTGAGAGAACTAAGCGTCCGATTCAATTGATTCAAAGAACTTTCTGCTTGTCTTAACAAAATAATTGATTTTGGAAAAAAAAAATTGTACCACTTTTTTTTTTTTTTTTTTTTTTTTTTTTTTTAATTTTTTGTATATCGAAAATAATTCAGATTTTATTTTTAATTTCGACTATAGTTCTAATATACTTTAAACAAATAATTTCAACTCTGCAATTCAGTTTATATAATTCTTATAAATATTAGACAATGTTACAATATTTATAATAATCTATTTGAAAACATTCAATATTCTTCGAACATTTCGTTACGGTACGGGAAGTTCCAGCAATTTGCCTTAAGGCACGATGCCACCCACCCCACTAGTTTGTTTATTATTTAATTACCTAAAATTCTGAAAAAAGTTGTGAGTCACCAGAAAATCCTACTTGCTAATTTTATATTTCCTCGACGTGCCAAGTCATTCTGAATCGTTTAGACACCAAAATTGGTAAACATTCGTGAATGCGGGCCAAAATCTATATACCTCTATATACGCCCAATATGTGATTCTCATCCCGCTTAAAACGTGCTCTTGGTTCAGCGTTTTAACAAGGCTTCGAGGCTTACATATAATATTAATTTCCATAATTTCGATACTCTGTGTCTACCTCCGATTTCGACGATATTTTTCAAATTAATTATCCTCACTTATTATTAATATCCTCTAAAAAAAAGTCGTTTTTTCTACTTAAGTATGTATTTACTATTTAGTAGAATCGTAACGTATTTCTAGACGTATATTATGAATAAATTATATTTTTATTAATTCGAAAAAGGAACATAAATTATAATAAAAGCCTCCGGGGCCCCTTTTCGAGTAATTATGATGTTATAGGCTTAATTATGCGACGCGAGCATTTGTTCTTTGACACCCCTGAGGGAAGGAAATAGATGGATAATATATATTTAGAAATTTAAATTTATATTTATACATATATATATATATATATATATAAAACATACATATTTTTCAAAACAAAGTCTAAAGTATTTTTTTAATAAATTGTTAATGTTCTGGAGATAAATTGATTTATGATTTACATTTGATTTTGATTGCTCAGATATAACAAGATAGCAAAAATAATGAAAATTACAGTATTTGTAATAATATATTTGAAAACGTTTAAAATTTCTCGAATATTTTATTACGGTACGGGAAGTTCCAGCAATTTGCTTTAAGGCACGATGCCGTACACCACTAGGATATAATTATTGCACAATTTGTGCAATAAAAAATTCTATTTTACCTATAAAAGTAAGGCACGATGCCAAACAACTAACATAAGAGAAAAGTCCTATCATGGTGATTAGTATGATTTTTTTCTCTCCAATCGGGCAACACTAAACACAAAATGGCGTACATGTCCCCATATATTATTTCTATTATTTAGTTCATAAACAATTACCGTTCGTTTCACGATGAATCGAGATCGTAATCCGTTCTGTGTTTTGTACAAAAATAATTTCGAAAATTCCACATTGTGTGTTTTTCGTGGCAATTATTTACGAATTAGTAGATTGTGATCTTTCATCGTCGACGATGAAAAAAATAGTTAAAAAAATCCATAAAACTATTATCTGTAATGTATACCCACGTATGTAGGTAGTAGGTACTTACATGCCACACACGAATTGTAACGGAACTCTCTCTCTCTTATCTTAGTAGAAAAGTAGATGATAAGATGATTGATAGATGAATCGACGTGACATTTTTTAATTTACTAGTTTAATAATTAATAAAAATAGTTTTTGCTTCAATTCTACAAAGTAAACGTTATGTTCCAAATTACATGAGGAGACGCCCATGGTTCTATTCTAAATTATATTTGATACTAATTTATTAGAAACATCTTATTTAAAAATTATAAAAGTTATAGTAAAAGTAGTAAGATAAGAGAGCAATTTATATTTTTAAATAGCAATTTTTATTATACCATATGATTAATTTTATTTTCAAAATATATGCAAACAACTTGGAGTAATAATTGACTAGGTGTTAGTGGTAATTTGCCTTAAGCAAATGGTATACGTAAAAATAAAGATGATAATGTCCTCGACAGCTTTTTGTATTTCCTGATTCAATCAAATATCCTCAATTCAATCTTGTCACTAAAACTTGCCACTTAATTAAATACACCTGTTTTCAGGTAAGCTTACTTTATTACTTAAGTTGATTAAAGATGTTTTGTTCTATAGTATTCAGTATTGCCTGATTTAATTAAATATCCTCATTTTTAGATAATCTTACTTTATTATCTCATTACTAAGTGCTTAAGGTAATTCAAGTTGTTTTCCTCAACAGTATTTAGTATTGCCTCATTCAATTTAATATCCTTATTTTTAGGTAAGTTTACTTTATTATCTTATTACTAAGTGCTTAAGGTAATTCAAATTGCTTTCTCAACAGTATTTATTCAATTTAATGTCCCTATTTTTAGGTAAGTTTACTTTATTATCTTACTACTAACAATAAGTGCTTAAGTTGATTCAAGATGTTTTCCTCAATAGTATTTAGTATTGCCTGATTCGATTAAATATCCTTGTTTTTTCCTGATTTTATGTAATATCACTAATGTGTGACAAGATTGCAATATGATCTTATTTCTAACCCTTATATTGATTTCAGATTATTTCCTCAATAGTATTTGGTATTGCCTGATTCAATCAAAAATTTCCAACACGATTTCTTCAATTGTCTTAGTATTGCCTGATAGAATAGAACAAAAATATCATACTAATCACAATGATAAGATTTTTTTCTTATGCCATTTCTTCATCAACGTGCTTTACTTTTTTAAGTAAAATAGCATTTTTATTTGGAAAAATAGTAATGGGTACTTGTTTATGAGCAACAAAGAAATGATAAGGGCTGAAAAATATAGAGAATAAATGCAAAAAGTAGGATGAGGTTGTAGGACTGTAAATAAACGTACATCTTTGCACTTGATAAAATTGCTTGAATTATTAGAAATTTTATAGGGTTGTAAAAATTGATGTCTTTGCCTCTTGGCCTCAGAAAATTCTGTTTTTATTAAATTTTTATTAAATTTGCAAATTATTTTAACTACAATTTATATCATATATTCTTGAATAAAGTAGAAATGTTGTACTACCGTCTGGTTTATGCGTTATATGTATGTGTGTGAGTGTGTGTTCGTATTTATATGCTTTTACACAATTAAAGTGTATTTTCTCATTTTGAAATTTAGAAACGCATCATTAAGCTAGTTAGCATGTTTTCAGTGACATACTGCCAACGTATTTATGTTTCTCCACTAAATATATATATCTATATATATATATATATATATATATATATATATATATATTTAGGTATATATGTATATTGTGTATCCTGGTAGGTGCTACATATGTCCTGAATCGACGAAAGATGTCGTAGTCCGCTAATGATGTTACAAATAAAACGTTCGTCACTTTGAATTATATTTAGAAGTAAATTTCACATTCTGTGTGGCCCACGATGAAATTCTAAAGGGCTCTGAAATCCATTACTACTAACAGTAGAATAATAGATAATTTGAAAATTAAATTTTCCGAGGAATTGAAGAAATTCTCGCTATACAGTTATAAAATTGTCGAAATCAATAAATAAATTACGGAACAATAAAATTACTTTTTCACTTTTTCAAAAAGAAAAAAGTATAAAGAGTTTAATAAGGACTTAAAATCGAATTCAAGCATTTTTTTTTAAATTCTGATGTAAATTGATTTACCATCGACAGATATTTTTTCATATGTCTAGTTAAACTTTTGGGGATAAAACTTAAAAATACAGAAGACAATTTTAATCTACCCTCTTGATAATTTGAATCCTTTTAATGTTCGACTTCAGGCACCATAATGTGAAATTTCCAATTAAGTTTAAAGATTTCGAATATAATCTTAAGTGAAAATCACTTTTTATGGACATAGATGCATATAAAATCATAAAATGTCAAAAAGGACTACTACGATATCAATACAATTGCTGAATACCCTATATAGGGAAACAGATTATATGCAGATTGTAATTAAAAAAAAAAATAATAATAATAAAAAGTGATGTATGTTGCCAACTGGACAACACTTCTTAATACACAATAAAATAAATTTATATTCAATAATAAAAAATTAAAAAGTATGTTTTATCCCATCATCACTTCAGTTTCCTCTAATTCTATCAAACCCATTATGACTTCTATCGACCGTGTTGTTTGTATAGAAATTGCCGTCGACATTTTGTACTCCATTTTTTGTCACAAAATAATTATCTTTATCTGCGATTATGATCTTGGAAACGACACAAAACCACATATTTCCACAATATCCACAAATCCCTCCTGTCACTTATCATTTAATGACATCTCCGCCATGGCGTAAACGCCGCCGCCGCCGCCGCTGCCACCAAACCGACATTAATAATTCAAAGCGAACAATTATAATACAAATATAAAAATATACATGTATTATTATTGTTATTATTATTTTTATGACAAAATGTTTGTGGTATGTAGTTGTGTTACTGTTTCGTGTGGGCCATTACACCTGACGAAAAAGTAGGAATGTTCAAAAGTGGTGAATTTTCTGGTCCGATTCATCAAGAAGATAAGAATGCTAATGACCAGCATGGCGGACGGAAAATTTATGAGAAATGTAGGGAGCGACGAAATAAAAATGGAAGGAAAAGTAGCTGCTAAAGAAGTCGAGAAATCCGTGAAGTAAATTTTTTGAATTGTACAGGCTTAAATCAAAGTACAGACAACTTGAACCGATTTTTGCTCGATTTTGAGGGTATCCGGTTGTCTGAGCTATATACCACTAGTTTTTAAGAAAAACTTATATTATTGCTTTGAGTGATGGTTAAATTGGTAAAATTAATGGTTGCATTGGTGAGGCTGATTGTTGAACATTGTGTTTTCCATAAATTTTACCTTCGATCCTTATCAAAGGGTTGATGGCTGAGTTGGAAAACCTGATGATAATATTAAAAAACTTGCTGGTTGCATTGTTAAAACTGTTGCTTTTATTGGTAAAGTTAATGGTAATTGTATAGTTGAATTTGAAAACTTGATAGACATATTAAAAAAATAATCATGTGAGATTTATTAAAACACATGGGGGAGGAGATGGAGGAGGAGGAGAGAGGGATTTTTAACATAAACTTAAAACAAAATTCCAAAATTTTTCAAAAGCGAATACAAAAATTTAACGTTTTATTCTAGGTACTGAAAATACACGTGTTGTTATGAGGAAAGGCTTCAAAAATCCTTAAAAGTTGATACGTGATTAATGTAATCTTTCTTACTCCCCGTTAGTAAAATTGATAGAACTTGGTGAACAGCAGTTTTCTGGAACTTTTGTAAAATTTGGTTAATTTAAAATATTACCAAAGTATCAACAAAGAGGAGAAAGAGGTCCAAAAATCCTTAAAAGTTGATCACGTGTAGAATTGATGGAACTTGATGAACAACAGTTTTCTGAAACTCGTGTAATATTTGGTTAATTTTAAATATCACCACGTGTCACTAAAGAGGAGAAAATGGCAAAAAAATTCTTAAAAGTCGATCACGTGATCAATGGATTGCCCCTTTAATAAAACTGATAGAACTTGGTGAACAAAAGTTTTTTATGTGTAGCATTTATTGGTTCATCATTTGTTGGTATATTTTTACATCATTTTTTGGTGTAAGGAAATCGGTGTAACTGTTTAACTCTCTTTTTTTATTTTCAGGAATTGAATATGAATCTAGTAAAATTTATCTATAAGTTTCTCAAAACAATTTTCAAATTTTAACTATATTAATAAATATCAAACCATTCATAATATACATTAGTATGCTGATTTTTTTAAATTATTTATTTTTTAACACTCGACCCACTGTACTATGTATAGTTCTTATAAAAGAATACTACTCTTTGTGTCACTCGATTCTTTTTCGATTTGTTTTATTCGAATCAGTAACATGATTTTTTTCACTTTAGTTGTTTTTTCTTCTGCGCTTGTTTCACGCTCTGACAGATGTTATTTGGAAATGCCAACTCCACCACCACCATATACATATATTCATACATATATATGTATATACATATATACATATGTATGAGTGAGTTCTTGAGGGCGATACATCAAACAAAGAAAAGCCAAAGATTTATAAAATAATCTTTATTTCCAAACGTTTCGACATTCAATTTAATGTCATCATCAGTGGATCTAAAAACAGTATGAAAATTAGCATATCTAGGTAATTATAATATATGTGGATTGGTAAAGTAACTATACAATAAGAGAAAAATTAACAAATAGCAACACTTAACAACAAATCAAATATAAAAGATAGGAAAGGTAGTAGAGACTAGAATTAAATAAATAATTAAAAAGTATAGGCAAAAATATTTAAGTACACTCATATAAACTTACGCATATATACATATATGTACGTACACATATACACACATATACATATATATATACATATATATATATATACATGCATATATCCATATACACACACATACAAACATATAATACACATATACATATACAGATACAACAATATATACCTATATATGTACACATATACATGTAAGACTATACACATATAAATATACGTATATACATATATGCAACGTGCATGCATATTCACAACGACGTACATGTACATGTATGAACCATACATATACTCATACCTATCTATGTAACTATAGCTATACACGTATACACATACATATACGCATAAACATGTATATACACATATATACACACATATATATATACATATATATACATACATATATATATATATACACACGATACATATATATATACATATGTACATAAATGCTCACAAATATATATATATATATACATATATATACATATATATATACACATACATATATATATATACATATACACATACATATATATATACATATATACACATATATACACATACATACATGCATATATACGTATATATAATTACATGTATACACATATAAATATGCACATATATATACATGTATTATATATACATGTAACATGTATACATGTTATGTATACATGTAATTATATATACGTATATATGCATGTATGTATGTGTATATATGTGTATATATGTATATATATATGTATGTGTATATGTATATATATATATGTATGTGTATATATATATGTATATATATGTATATATATATATATATTTGTGAGCATTTATGTACATATGTATATATATATGTATCGTGTGTATATATATATATGTATGTATATATATGTATATATATATGTGTGTATATATGTGTATATACATGTTTATGCGTATATGTATGTGTATACGTGTATAGCTATAGTTACATAGATAGGTATGAGTATATGTATGGTTCATACATGTACATGTACGTCGTTGTGAATATGCATGCACGTTGCATATATGTATATACGTATATTTATATGTGTATAGTCTTACATGTATATGTGTACATATATAGGTATATATTGTTGTATCTGTATATGTATATGTGTATTATATGTTTGTATGTGTGTGTATATGGATATATGCATGTATATATATATATATGTATATATATATGTATATGTGTGTATATGTGTACGTACATATATGTATATATGCGTAAGTTTATATGAGTGTACTTAAATATTTTTGCCTATACTTTTTAATTATTTATTTAATTCTAGTCTCTACTACCTTTCCTATCTTTTATATTTGATTTGTTGTTAAGTGTTGCTATTTGTTAATTTTTCTCTTATTGTATAGTTACTTTACCAATCCACATATATTATAATTACCTAGATATGCTAATTTTCATACTGTTTTTAGATCCACTGATGATGACATTAAATTGAATGTCGAAACGTTTGGAAATAAAGATTATTTTATAAATCTTTGGCTTTTCTTTGTTTGATGTATCGCCCTCAAGAACTCACTCATATATTTCAACATCAAAATTAACTACTAAATCATACATATGTATATACATATATACATATATGTTCATATGGGCATTTTTGGGGACCTCACACACTTCAAGACATTATAAGCATCTTGTAACAAATGACTGATTGACTACTGTTCTTGCATACCTCACACGATATACATACATATTTCATACATATACATACATATACATATACATTAGGGTGGTCCTTAATATGGACATTTTCGAAATTCTTTGCTCCCAAGGGCTCAAATGGTTCCAAATTGAAAAAAAAAACAATTCTCTGAAAGTTTTAGCTCTTAACATTAACTTTTAGATAGAGCGCACGCCAATTGAAAGTTTCTTATATTTGTTATTAACATACGCCATTAAGTAAAATCTTGCGCCATCTGTGCGCCACTCAAGTATTATGACACATAAGAATATTTACAAACCATTTAACCTCTAATTAAATCCATGTGGGTTGCTTTATAATATTTATTCATTATGGAATCAAGATAATAATTTGAGTTTCAACATCACCAATTAAATAAATATTTTGCTGCAAAATTAATTCTGATTTCATGATGATTAGGATTTAATTAGAGGTTAAATGGTTTATAAATATTCTTATGTGTCATAATACTTGAGTTCACGACAGATGGTTCAAGAATTTACTTAATGACGTATGTTAATAATAAATATAAGAAACATTTAATTATCGTGCGCTCTATCTAAACGTTAATATTAAGAGCTAAAACTTTCAAAAAATTGTTTTTTATCAATTTGGAACCATTTGAGCCCTTGGGAGCAAGGAAATTCGAAAATGTCCATGTTAAGGACCACCCTAATGTATATATACATATATGTATGTATGTGTGTGCATCGTTTCCCTTCGTCGTGTATATTTCAGGACACCCACGTCAATTTTTTTGGAACCTGAAACACGATACTCTCAGTTGAAGTTTCTTGTAATTAGGACATAATTAACTGTTTCACACAACACACACACACTAACACAAACACACTACAAATATTCATATATATACATATATAACACAGTTAGCTTACTTTATAAAATTTGGATTTAAATTAAAAGAAAAAAAACTTCTCTTCAACGATATTTGGAAACATAATATGAAGTATTAATTTCATTATTGCAATAGATAATAATATATGATTTAATAATAAAAACAAACTTTGTTTACAGTTCAATGAATTGCGTACCAATGATTATTATGGTTCAAAAATGCCAAAATATTGCAATGGATAAAAAAAATCAAAATGTTCAAGGTCAATTTTATTCAAAAAATTTAAAAATCTCAAAAATCTATTTTTTTTCAAAGTTCTAAAGAAAAATTGAATTTTATTTTGCAATGGATAAAAAAATCAAAATTTTCAAGGTCAGTTTTATACAAAAAAATTAAAAATCTCAAAAATCTATTTTTTTCAAAGTTCTTTAATTAATTTTTGGTACGGAAAGTCCCAGCAATTTGCCTTCAGGCACGATGCTGTGCATCACTAGTTAATTTAATTTGATTTAAGTAATTTTTAATATAATTACAATTATATGAGTACAAATTTTATGAGTTTCTATGAATTCAAAAAAAAAAAAATCAAAAATTTCAAGATATAATAAAATATTTCACATTAAAAAAAATCATAATTTCAAAAATTTCAAGATTCTCAAAAGTCTATATTTTTCAAAGTACACACAAAACGTTTTAAACGTTTCACGTTTTAAAGCTTTTTTAATAAATTTAATTTTCGGTACAGGAATTTTCAGCAATTTGCCTTAAGGCACGATGCAGTACACCACTAGTTATTTATTCTATTACTAAATGTCCTTTTCTGTAAAGGGCCTCACAATGTCCACGTTATTATTTTTCACATTATCATTTTTTTTAATGCCCAGTAGAAAAAAATCGAGCTAAACGGATTATAATTGTTTGTCTGATTGAAATCGGAACAGAAAGAACGGACATTGCCATTTTATTCATTTTATCCATTTCATGAATTTCCACATGAATGTCCACGATGTGTACTTTTATAATTATATATTTATATTCGATGCGATCCTTATCGAAAAATAATAATCTGCGCCGTTTTGTAAACATCGCCCATTAGGGACTTTGTAGATTGATCAAATATACTGGGACATACATACACATGAGATTTAAAAAAAAAACGAGAAAAAGGACTCTACTATCGAGCTGCCCATACAATAATAAATATATACAAAATATATCTCTTTCTATTTTTTTCTAAACCGTAATTATATATTTTTACTGAGCTCTGCCTGGTACCCAATTTCCTTCCGTTTATGCTCATAAGTGTCAAAATTCTAGAGGATCACCCACGTTCAAGGGGGCTCCTTCTAATATATATGTATCCTCGGAGAAAAAAAAAACGGTGTCAAGAGTCAAAAAAATAGTTACAAACATAATTAATCATTGTGTGCAATGGATGGAGCAGTGGTGGAAAATATTAGGGCCTAGAAAGATGGATTCATCTTTATTCAACAGTTGCGTTGTTGTAATTATTTACAATTTTTTATGGTAAATAAATATTGAACAAAGATTGAAGAAATTAAATAATTTTAGATTGTAATTAGTCTGAAATTGTCGTAATTTATTTGAAATATTTGTTGATTGTCTGAAAATACTAAAGATGATTATCAGAAATACTGGTCTGAAAGTCATTAACGATTGTCTGAATTATAGATTGTCTGAAAGTGTTGCAAATTGCGTAAAAATGTTATCAGTAGCCTGAAAATGTTGTTAGACGTCTAAAAGTGTTGTAAATTGTCTGAAAATTGTGCAGATGGCTCAAAAACGTTATAGGCTGATCAAAAGTGTTGTAGATCGTCTGAAACTCTTGTACATCATCTACAAAACTCACAACATTTTCAGGCAATTTACAACATTATAAGACAACTTACAAGTTTTTTGGATTATCTGCAATATTTTTACACAATATGCAAGATTTTCAGCAATTTGAGCAATTTCAGCCAAAAAAATCAGACAAAAATAAAAAAAAATGTTCAGAAGTTGGACGCGGAAGTTTCAAAAGTAAAACTAGAAATGAGAAATCTAAAAATAATGACTCTCACATCAATAATAATAATAATAATAATAATAATGTGAATAAAAACTGAACAAAATTTACATTTATAAATATATTCATAATATAATTTTATGTGAAATACTAAATATTTAGGAATACTAGAATTCATTTTTTTATTTTTTTTTTAGATTATCCTGAAAGTCCTAGCCAGTCAGCAGCAAGCAGTTCATCCAGAGCATTATCATCAAGTCCTGTGACGTCACATGATAACACAGAGGTAAAAAATAAACAATATTGCCATTAAATTTGCGCAAAATTTTATACCACATATTTTAAATTCTCTTTATTTTTTTAGCATGATGTCTCCTCATCAACAGGCGACGTCTATCCAGGAACGTCCAAAGACCAATCTTCTCCAAGATCATCCAAACGGGAAGATCTGTCTCAAATAGATCCCAAATTGCACGATTTTTGCAACTGTGAAGATCTTCGGCCAGTCAAGTGCCATTTGGAGACCAAGGATCTTTGGGACAAATTTCACGAATTGGGGACGGAGATGATCATCACCAAAACTGGAAGGTAAGGGATAAAAAATTTTGAAAACCAAGTGATAACAATCATATATTTTAAATATATTTAAGTACATGCAAATACTTTGTATTTGTCTAGATACAAAAAATATAAAGATTATTTTTTATAAATTTAGACACATTTGCTCCTAAGTACAAATATCTTAGGCTCACCCTACTTCTTAATAAATCCAAAGTCTGTTTGTTCGAAAACATGGTGGTGTTTTTACCTTTGTCCATGTCTCTGATTCATTTTATACATATTTTTTCTATGTATGTATATATGTATGATTCCATTACAAAACACATCCGAACCGTGAAAAAAACCATAAATACTTTGGTTATACAATAACGTCGACGTTAATATGATATATTTGATAGAGTTTCTTAATTTATTCGCCTCTAATTAGCTAAATAATTTCAAAATTAACAATTCGTCATTAATTAGGACTAATTAGGAATTGTTGCATTTAAATATTTTGGCAAGAGACGACTAAATGAACTGTTAGATGTGATTTACGACGAAACAGTAAATTTTGGTAATGAAATTAGAACGAAAAAATAATAATTAAAAATTTACTCACACATTTATTTATATATATATATATATATATATCCAATTGGCAAGTTGCTGCTAAATACAAGGTTTTTTACTTAACTTTTTCGTCATATAATAAACTAAATTAATTTATTAAAATATGATTATTGTAAAATTATTATTTATCGTTTTATTGAAGATCCAGAAGGATTCTTCTGGAGGCAGGTGTTTTCGAATATTTTATTTAAAAAGGTGTGTTATAATGTGCTAAAAGGTAACGCAAATTATAAATTATATATATATATATATATATATATATATAAATACATTTATAAATTTATAATGAGATTATGCATGCCAATAAGAAACGTCCATTAGCACTTGTATAATTATACATTTATAAATAAATTTATATATATATATATATATATATATATACATATATACATTTTGAATAGTTAGTAGTCTAAAACATTTTTCTAATTTTACGTTCTGACACTTGATGTGTGTCATCATTCAGCAACTCAAACCACGACATAAACAATAACTTATATATAATAGCAGCAAAAATATTTTTTTTTAATTATATATAATAGCATCAATTTTTTTTTAATTTCAATATAAAAAACAACGCTTAACCAATTATTAAAATAAAAACTAAAGTAAACTTAATACCTCATGGGCAAAAAAAAGCTTTTGACCCTTTGTGTATGCTTTCTCCAAAACGGCTTTACCGATTTCCAAAATTTAGAAGCTATTATGTGTATCTTGATGAGAGCTAGTTTTAGTAATTTTTGCACGACGATCAGCCAAGCAGTTTTTTTGTGATTAACAAAATTGTGTGAAATTTTACGCCATCTATTTTAAGAATTCAGAAACTGGTCGAATAATATTGATTGTAATTTAGAAAAATCGGCTGGACTGATTATACAAATTTGAGATCCATTGGATTAAATTCTATACGAAGGAAAAGTGGGATATTATTTCAAAATCGCGTAGAAACTTTACATTTTTAATTTGTACATTTTTGTAGAAGCGCAATTTGAATAAAACAATGGACGGTTGCTAATACGTCAAATGTCAAACATTGTTGACAGATAATGTTCAATTACGTTTAATAGGATGTTTTACGTGAATATTATTTAATAATGATTAAATTGTAGTACGTAGTTTAGTTCGTAGAAGATCTGAAACTATAAACTTTTTTGAAATGTTAATATGAAAATGCACTTTTTGGCATAGTTTTCTAAAACATGGTGCTCTGAAAGATCTCATTTGTATAATTATATACTCATTGGCATTTATAAAACATCTCGGTTATATTATTTTTTATTTATGTTATTTCAATTCAGTACCTAAGGGTATCAATCAAAGGGACATTTTGTCCAATAACATTTTCCCAGTTATAATTTCTCATAATTCATCGAAAAATAGATAGTAATATATGAAGATCCGGGGTTAAAAAGGTCCACGACTGATGTGTCAAAAACCAGCAAAACAACAATATTTGAAAGTAGAGGGAAAAAGATGTATAACGAGCTATAACCTTGATTCTTATTACTTTGCTATCGGAAGATAAAGGGTAATCTTTGAAAATCCATAATACTTTTTATTAAATTTATTTTAATTCATCGAACGTTACTTGAAACTTTCCAAAAAGCAGGTCAAAGAAGAAATACTTAATTCATTTTCTATTTCTCCTCGTAGAAATTTAAAAATGTTGTATAAGCTCAGTAGTATTATTTACAATTAAACACAAAATCCAGAATCCAAAAAGAATCTGAAAAACTTGAAACGTAATCAGTAAGCCGAAATACCAAAAAAGACTTGGATTGGATTATACCATGTTTTCTATAGAAAGTGTATAAAACTTCCAGTTGACAAAATATAGACAAACTAATGGGGTTTATAGTTTTTATAATAGCTCATAGTATATAGAATTCAAACAACACATTCTTATACACTTAAAGTATAAATATTTTTGATTCTCTAGAAATTATTTAGAATATATACCTTACTTAGCAAAACAACGTTTGCCGGGTCAGCTAGTTAATATAATTACAGATAATTTTTTCAATTAGAAATTGTAATGTTAAGATTTAATTGAAAGCGAAAACTCTGTTTTTGAAATTAACAGTTGAAAGTTTTATCTATATCTTTAAATCTTAATTTCGGTTGATTAAATCAATTATCATATCTATCTAGAAGTTTTTGCAACTTGCCTTAGGGAAAAATGCCAATTACACTTAACTTTGAAATATATCTAAACATTAGGGCAAAAAGCCACTTACACTTAGTTTTCAAATACACTGCGTTTATTTTTATCGCGTGTGTACGTATGTATGTTTGTGTATCCATTACCATTCTCGTCCCCGGATACATAAACGCGGAGGCGTCAAATTCTCAATCCTAGCAATTACCGCCGGATTATCCCTTCTCGCCGCTCGATTCGGGCTGCAAATCTCCCAAGCCCATCGCTCTCTCTCTCTCTATCTCTTACGATTCGCATCGCTTCGTCCCTCTCTTCGGGCACGTCTAGAGAGGGTCCTGGAGAGCGGCAGCTTACACAACAACAAAAGGACATAAAATCCCCAAAACTAAACTAAATTCTGCTCTAGTAAATATGAACGGGTATCTTAATCCTGGGGATTCGGCTGTGCGGGTAATTGAAATGTGATACCATAAAGGAGAAAAGGACATAGGGTTGAAGGATACGATTATCTAATTATTATTATTTTTACAATTAATTTCGAAGACTTTCGGAGTGGTGGATTTCAAAGAACAATCATTTCGTCGATTTTTTACCGCGATGCTGCGACGAATGTCCTGAAGATGCGTTTAATACCGTGTCGAAACGTCGGCGTCTGTTAAACAAACACCGAGCGTCAATAATTATTTCAAATAAATCAAATCGGCTTCTTTTCGCAACGAACGCCGATATGTACGAAAGGAGAGTTTTTGCTGCTACTGTTGCAAGAGTCGGAGGAAGAGTGTTTGGTTTTAGTTTTTAAAATAAAGGAAAGATCAGAACTGAACTTATGTAATGCTTTCATCTTTTGTGTGGATATTACCAACTCTCTACATTCTTCTTCCAAGGTAATTCTTTGGCTAGGGTAATTGGTTCAACAGTACTATTTTAAAGTAGAGGGCAACGACTGTACTGACAAGCAAACTAAAGAAATTCATAGAACTTAAAAAAATGAACTCGACTGACGAGCAAACTAAAATGATTCTTGGATTTTCAAAAAAGGACTCCACTGACGAGCAAACTAAAATTATCTCTAGAATTATCTCTTTATATTTAAAAAAAGATTCCATTGACGAGCAAACTAAAAGGATTCATAAAACTTCAAAAAAAACTCTACTGACGAGCAAACTAAAATTATCTCTAGAATTTCAAAAAAGGACTCTACTGACGAGCAAACTGAAATGATACATAAAATTGCAAAAAAGGACTCTACTGATGAGCAAATTGAAATGGTTCCAAGAATTATTAACAGTACTATTTTAAAGAAGAGGGCAAAAATGTATTATCAAATCGCCTTAATCGCTATCAGTAGATGATAAACCACAATGTCAAATTTCTAGCAAAAATTATTTTTTGTTGTTAGTTTTTATTTATTGTGAGCACTGTTAGTTTAATTTGCAATACCTAAATATAATTTTTAAGTATGCGTTATTTAATTGTTTTTTAAGATGTACTGTTATTTTAAGTTATATCCAGTGCTTTTTTATATACGAATTTTATAATATCTTAAATATGATTGGGGTAAAAAGAACCACACAATCACTAAAAAATAGTACGAAATTGTTTATATTTGATATGGCGTATTTTTAACTTCCCGTAGGGCAAGTTATAGTAATTGCAAAAAAAAAGAAAATGAAAATTTTTATATATCTTTACGTTTCAAAAGTTTCCGAATATTATGGCATAACCTTAGAAAAAATGGATGTATGTGTGTGTGTGCGTGTGTGTGTGCGGATACAAATTTTCGTCGACGAATTCGCGAACACGTATCAACCGATTTGAATAATTCAAAAAACATTCGATTCCTACTGATAAGGAGACGTGCTGATTAGTTTTTGGCAATTTTTTCCATCAATTTCAAAATTTCCCAAAAATCTAATTTTTTCTAGATTTTGCAAAGTTATAATTTGCAATTATACGGGAAGTTCCAGCAATTTGCCTTAAACCACGATGCCATACACCACTAGTTAACTTTCCGTAGGGTAGTTATAGTAATGGGCCGAAAATCGAAAATGAAAATTTTTGCATTTCTCGACGTTTTGAAGGTTTCTGAACATTTTGGCATACCTCAAAAAAAATTACCCAGGCTAAGCACAGTCTAAGCGCCACTCTGGTACAAATGTTTACCCTAGTGCGTTTAGACTGTGCTGGATGTACTGGAGCACTTTTTCAATTTTGTGAAAACTATTGAAAAATGTGAAAATGCCGCCAAGCTAAGCACAGTATAAGTGAAATTGTCGAACAGAATTATTTGCAAATGCGTTTAGACTGTGACTATACGGAAGCACTTTTTCATTTTTGTGTAAATTAGGCGACTAAACTATTTTTTTTGAAATTGAATTCGAAATGAAATGACGATTGTTAATGTTCTGGAGATAAATTGATTTCTGATGTATGATTTACATTTGATTTCTTCAGATAAAACAAGATAGCAAAAATAATAAAAGTTACAGTATTTGTAATAATATATTTGAAAACGTTTAAAATTTCTCTAATATTTCATGACGGTACGGGAAGTTCCAGCAATTTGCCTTAAGTCACGATGCCATGCACCACTAGTTTACCTTTTTTCCAGCTCCCTTACTATCTTTTCCGTGTCCCTCGGAGTTCTTTAGAAATTTTCGCAACGCGATTGATTTACGAGCGAAACGAAACGGAATTGAGATGTTCGCATTTCGCATTTCGCATTTCATACTAAACAAAATTCTGATTATTCTATTCCATTCTCAAAAGATTACAACAAACATTTATTACTATTACTATTACTATCTATTGCTACCTGTGATAATTAAGGAATATTGCGAATTTAATTCAATACGTGGCGTCAAAGGCCAAAGTGGTAATGGAAATATCGAAAATTGTATAGTCTTTGTAAGATGCAAGGGTAATAATAATTTTTAGTATATTAAGTAAAATATTTATGGGGCTACTGGAGAGCCCCCCATCATTCGTATTATCGTTCGCGTCCTCTTAGCTAAATTTTTATTGACTTTTGGCTCCGCTTTTCGAGATATAACTCGTTAAATGGCGTTGGGGAAAAGTTTTCCATGTACTCGCTTTACTTTTATATAAAACCACACACAAACACATACACACATATACAAATATATTTGTGAAAATATTATATTATGTACTCCGACGAATTGATATTCTCGCACACACTTTTGTGGTGTACGGTCAGAGGCGAAATATTTACAAAATTTTAATAATATAAATAACTAGTGGTATATTTATATAGTGGGAAATAAAATTTATTTGATGCCCCTGAATCTATGATGCAAAATAAATAAAAACTTAAGGATGAATATGACAAACGTATTACTGAAGTTCGCATTGTGACTAAGGCCACATTTTTAATGTTATAATTTTTTTAAAATAAAGTTAAAATATATATTATATAAAATATATAATGTAAGTCGCCATTTGCCTTAAGGCTCGATTTTATTAATAAAAATTAATATTTTGCTCATTTTCAAATTGATGGTATAAATGTTTTAAATTCTTATATTTTGAAACCACTTTTTGCAGGTCTATAATACTTTACGATATTTATAGAAATTTTGAACTCTATCACTGTGCACAGTTCCATAAAAATAGTCAAAAAACGTCAAGTCAAAAATTTTCAAAAATGTATTATCGAGCTTCATAAAATGAATTTCAATTTTTTAAAAAACTTTGCAGCTTTTACTTATTAGAAATAGAAATAAAGGCAAACAATTAGCAAACAATATTATTGTAGTTTGATTAATTTATGTTTTCATATTTTTATGCATTTAATCAATATATTACATTTTTCAGTATAAAAAAGACACATTCTTTTCTATTTGCTCTATATTATTCAAGTAAAATTCTATAATATTGATTAAGATAACTATGTATTTATTATATATATTAGTACCAAAAAATTGCAACAAAATTGATTTGACTTTCATATTTTTATTGGTTTATCTAGCATTTTATTCTTTATCTAACATTTTTCAGTATAAAAAAACACATTCTTTTCTATTTGCACTATTCAATTAGAGTAGAATTAGATCAATAATTATTAAGATAATTATGTATTTATTAAATATATTAATCCCAAAAATTTGAACAAAAGTGATTTTTTTCACTAGAATCATATATTCACGTATTATTTTCTGGAATCGTCTTAAAGTCCAGTAAAAACAAAAATATTTGCGTGTTGAAATTTTTCGAAAAAAATTCTATATTTTAAAATCTGGCGTTTTAAAAAGGTCCAGTCAACAAATAGATTTTTGTACTGCTGTAATTCCAAAACATCTTAAATTGATTTTATCAAAATTAAAAATATTTGCATTTGCATTATCTCAGTGCATCCATTTTTGCCTCAGTTTAAAATAACTTCAAGGCAAAAAGTAACAAAATTTTTATTTTAGATTCTACTTAAACTAAATGTTAATAAATATTTACTCAAAACCCTCAGTGCACAAATCAGTCTTGCAAAAATTAATATAAATAAAAAATGAACGAATGAATGAGTGCGTATATTTAAATTCTAGCACTTTTTTGCTACCAATTTTACTTTTTTTTGAAAAATATTCATAAGATTTTATTTTGGATTTTTCATCAACTAGTTAACAGATATTTATAGAAAAGCCTCAGTGCCCAAATTTATTTTGTGTTTTCTTCAAATTTGTTCCAATTCATCCCTTGGATCCACAAATACCACAGCCAAACTTTTTATATAGACTCCGAACAGTACATAAGACCCAGAAGGGTGTTCTGTACCGACCCCCCAGGCACATAATATACCCTCGAAGTGGGGGTTGTATGTATGTCTATGTTTGTATCTTCGCCCTCCACTTCGACAAGAGTATATAATGCTATGTAGCAGGCTGCCCCCCAAACCAATTTTAGCGCTTTTCCAGTTGTACATAGCGCGAAAACACTTCTTATCAGAGCCTGTTCGGAGCCCATTTGTTATTCTGACGCGCCCCCATGCTGAAAACACAAACATATATACACATAGAAACAGACACATACACATATGAGAATAAACATATATGAGTCTAGAAAATTGGAGAAAATGTACTATGAAGAATTTAAAATTTTAGCTATTACATATATGTAACATGTATGTTACATATTAAAAGCTTCAATATATTTTGTCACTCATAGTTTATTTATCACTTTTTAATTTTTTGCTTCTTTGCTTAGTAGTCTTAGTAGTCTTAGTAGTCTTATTAGTGTGTATAATAAATGTATAATAAAGAATTTAGAAATATGATTGGTAAAGGGCTAATTTGCTCTTTTAGAAATTGAAGAATTTAGAACTTGAAGTTAGAACTTAGTTATCCTAATTCTGTATCTCTGCTTTCAATTCCATTTAATTTCTATTTGCACAAGTTGTTCATCAATTGCATTATTTTTCTTCAAATTTACAATTAGTCTTTTCAGTTTATAAACTTTCTTTACTAAATATGGATTTTTTTTCATAGCCTTTTCTACCCTTCCACGCTTTTTCCAAATATAGATTTTTCAGCACAACATTCTAGTAATAGTTGTCTGTTTCCAAATATAGAAAATATATCTTTTTTTACGAATTCCAATATTTAGTCTGGTTTTAAGTAGTCTTTCTTTAAATTTTTGTACTATTTGTACTATTTGAAATTTCATAACAATTTTCACAAAATTTGATGTTTGACAGAAATAGAATGTACATATTAACTTAACATCTCCGTGCAATTTTAATTTCTACCTAATCATAAATATTTCCCAATTTGTATTTTTTAACTTCCCGTGGGGCAAGTTATAGTAATCGCAATAAAATCGAAAATGAAACTTTTTATATTTCTCCATGTTTCAGAGGTTTCTGAACATTTTGGCATACCTTAGATGTATGTGTGTGCGTGTGTATGTATGTGCGGATACAAGTTTTCGTCGACGGTTTCACGGATCAACCGATTTGAATGAATCAAAATACATTTGATTCCTGTTCATAAGAAGACATGCTGATTAGTTTTTGGCAAAAAAGTTCAAAATTTTCAAAATATTTCAGAGTATCAAAAAATGAAATTTTTCAAAAAGGTCAATTTTTTTGAAAATCTTTAACAATTAAAAAAAAATCTTTTAAAGTTCGAAAAAAAATGAATCTATTCTAAAAATTTTATTTTTTGGTACGGGAAGTTCTAGCAATTTGCCTAAAATCACGATGGCATGCACCACTAGTTAATTGTTAACTGTTCCTCCAATTTTTTGTTATAATTTATTTTTGTTAATCAGAACTTTAATGTCTTATTTACAAAATTGATATGTACAAAAAATGAAAAAAATAATGAAAAAAGTTATAATAAAAATAAAATGAAAACAGTAATACAAAAATAATAACATAAATGAATATTCTTCCAAATGTTGAAGTTTTGAGAGTTTTGTATCAAAATGCAAAAATAAAAACATATTTTTTTAAATTTGTTATTACTTTTAATTTGCCTTCTCTATTCAATTTAATTCAAAACAGTTTATTTCAATAATTAGTCATAAATATTGCATTTTGTAGATTTATTACTTGCTGGCTTCGGCGAGTCCCAAGCTTTTGTTTTTAACCCGACACGAGGCATCGTTTTAGGTTAGCTGACATTTCGGCTGCCCCGGAAAATGTATTCGTAAAATTATATGATTAATATTAAATATGATTATATTTGTATCAACATGTTTATTTAAACAACTCTAACCGCTTTATATGAAAATAATTGTTACCGATATCATAATTGATATGCATTTTATATAAATTTTTTCAGTTCGAACGCCGAAAATAACATTTTTTGTACTCTCTTTAAATTTTAGGTTGTCATTTTAATTAGTCATAAGTACATTCACTTTTTTTCTACTTTGGTCGAATTTTAATTTAATTGTCAGTGTCTAGCTTACAATTTTCATCCCTTTTATGCATATTTTGGTAAAATTCTTAAATTTTTTAATTATTTATTCATATAGGCGCCTAGCATAAACAAGAAGTTTTGTGATTGATATATGTAATATACATACATTATACTTTTAACAAATATGTACTCTGCTCTTATTTGATCCTTTTAATAAATGGGCGATAAAATAGCACAAAAAAGCAATCCATTCTCGTAGTCCTTAGGGTTGATATTAGAGGTTTATCTGTAGATTTTGGGTACGGAACTGTAAAAAGTCAAAACGATATATTGTGAAGCGAATCGTGAAAGCGGTTTCAGACGTGTAAACGCGCCGAAGCAAATATATACGTAATATATATATACATATATACGTATATATATATATGTACATATATATATATATATATACGTATATATATATATGTACATATATATATATATACGTATATATATATATATTCTAGTATATATCCCCAGTACATTTGTGTTCGTAGACGTTTAAGTGCTACAAATCTCTTGGGGGCTTTTCAGCGCCATATTGCCGGCGCGTGGAAAGCCCCGCGGAAAATGGCGATTGTTCCTACCCTTATGTACAATATATACATACAAATGTATATATGTATATTTATACATGTATATATGTATATACAAAAAGGTATATACACATTGAACGAAGGATCAAGCGACCTAACACCCTCAAATTTATGCTCTACGCTTTTGCTAATAGCCCTTTGATACATCTACGCATACTATATATATATATATATATATATATATATATATATATATATATATACTAGATGACCCGACAGACGTTACCCTGTATCCACGTCTACAATTCAAAAGTTCTAATTTTTTTATTATCCTATCCTATACTTTTTAATATACTATTATGATGTCCAGCCTTTGTGATTCATTTATGGTCTTAGCATTAGCATTATAAGAAATTCAGAAAAAATAATATAGTATCTGCAGTAAAGGAACAATATCACACTTGATTTTACAACATAACATAATTGCTTCAATAATTTAGTCTATAATTTTCATATTCTCATACAATATATTGTATTGCTTTTTGGCACTTATAATTTCCAAAAGATATTTAATAAACATTATTACTTAAGTTCCAATCTTAGGTGAATTAATTTGAAAAATCTAATTCATATGAGCACTATTTCAATCTAAGATCAACTTGCTGAATATTCCATATCCAATGCCAAAAAAATGAATTTTTGACACATGAATCAAAATTCTAAATCATTTTATTAATAAGAAGTAATTAAGTAGAAATATTTTTATGTATTGTTGAATAATTCAGTAAAGTAAACCCAAAAATGCGACATGCATAAGTTTAAAAAAATAATGTATATGCAATTTTAGACTTATTGCGTTATTTATTAAACTGAATTAGATAATTGCATCTGCCAAACATATACTGTTGACTGTATCTTAAATTATTTTAATTTCTGGCACATTCTGCTGCTTTTCGGCAATAATAATGTAGACATTACATTTTTCTTGTATGTTATATTCTAATATTATCTAGGCTCAAAATTTCAGCTAAATTCAAATTTCAAGTGACATTTCTAGCAGTTGACAGTTCAAATGTTTTTAATATCAAACAATAATAAGTGATCTGTTGTACTTTTTGTCATTTCTTAACTATATTTCTATAATCACAAAATACTAAAAAAATCGCTAACACCTTTCATTCAACCACATAGAAGAATTTTATGTATAAGATGATATATTTAACTTCCCGTAGGGTAAGTTATTGTAACGGGCCGAAAATCGGAATTGAAAATTTTTACATTTCTCGACGTTTTGAAGGTTTCTGAACGTTTTGGTCTACTTCAGAAAAAATGGATGTGTGTGTGTGTATGTATGTATGGATACAAATTTCCAGTCACGTTTTCGGGCGCACGGATCAACCGATTTGAATGGTTCAAAAAACATTTGATTCCTATTGATAGGAAGAAGAGCTGATTAGCTTTTGGCAAAGGCAGGTCCAGCCGTTTCGGAGATACGGAGCAAAGAGTGCAGAAAATAGAAATCGAATTTTTGAGAGAACGGAGTATCCGATTTGAATGATCTAAAAAACATTCAATTAGTAATGATTGGGATAAGTGTTTATTAGTGTTTGGCAAAGGCAGGCCCAGCCATTTCGAAGATACAGAGCTAAATATGTAAAAAATGGCAGTTTTTGAGAGAACTAAGCGTCCGATTTAAATGATTCAAAGAACTTTCTGCTTGTCTTAACAAAATAATTGATTTTGGAAAAAAAAATTTGTTCCGATTTGAATGATCTAAAAAACATTCAATTAGTAATGATTGGGAGAAGTGTTTATTAGTTTTTGGCAAAGGCAGGCCCAGCAATTTTGAAGATACAGAGCTAAATGTGCAAAAAATGGCAGTTTTTGAGAGAACTAAGCGTGCGATTTAAATGATTCAAAGAACTTTCTGCTTGTCTTAACAAAATAATTGATTTTGGAAAAAAAAATTTGTTTCAACTTTTTTTTTCAAATAATTGTTTTTGTATATCGAAAATAACTCACATATAATTTTTAACTCTAACTATAGTTCTAATATACTTTAAACAAATAATTTCAACTTTGCAATTTATTCTAAGTTTATATAATTTATTCTTAGTTTCTAATTTTCTATAATCTAATTCTAAGTTTATATAATTCTTATAAATATTAGACAATGTTACAATATTTATAATAATCTATTTGAAAACATTCAATATTCCTCGAACATTTCGTTACGGTACGGGAAGTACTAGCAATTTGCCTTAAGGCACGATGCCACCCACCCCACTAGTTTAAAAATGTCTGGTATATGTATTATTAAAAATGTATAATTTATAAAAATGTATAATTTATCTTCCAGGCGAATGTTTCCGACCCTCCGAGTGTCCTTCTCCGATCTGCCCCTGGCGTCGTCGTCCTCCTGCACCAGTGGCGGCGGCGGCGGCGTCCAGTCCTCCTCCGTCCGCTACGCCGTTCTCCTGGACGTCGTAGGGACCGACCTGAGGAGGTACAGGTACGCCTATCACAGATCGTCGTGGCTGGTAGCAGGAAAGGCGGATCCTCCTGCTCCTGCTCGACTCTACCATCATCCTGACTCTCCATACAGCGCGGAGCAGCTGAGGAAGCAGGTCGTCTCCTTCGAGAAGGTCAAGCTGACCAACAACGAACTGGACAAGAACGGACAGGTAAGGGGACAGGGGATAGATGAAACATAATAATAGATCTAAATAGAGTTTTTGAGTTTTGGACTGTTAGTCGTCTACTTGTACAATCGAATCAGTTGCATCCACTACTAGTGTCCTTAAAATCCATTCTGACTAGAGATGGGTAACTCACTCCGGAGTTATCACTCCGACACAACTCTTCCCTCGGAGTGAATCCGAGTGGAGTCGTTTCACAGAATTTGTCATATCCGACTTTCCTAAACTGGTATTAAATCTGTTAACTTGTGCAGACTTTTACTGTTTTTGGCGTTTTTGCTTTGGGAAGGAAGCGGTCGCTTTCTCGTTTGCAACTAGTGTCTTGTTTCATTTAACAATTTTACTTTATTTTTCAGATAATTTTGAATTCAATGCACAAGTACCAGCCACGTATACATTTGGTAAAATTGCCTGCAAAAACCAGATCGACCAACATTCTTCCTCACGACCTGGAAAATTCTGAACACAAAACCTTTGTTTTTCCGGAAACTGTTTTTACTGCTGTCACTGCATATCAGAACCAATTGGTAAGTCATTTGTTTCAAATTTATATATATATATATATATATATATACATATATTTATATATATATATATATATATATATATATATATGTATATGTATATACTAGCTGACCCGGCAAACGTTTTTTTGCTAAGTAAGGTATATTCTAAACAATTTCTAGAGAATCAAAAATATTAATACTTTAAGTGTACAAGAATGTGTTGTTTGAATGCTTTGAATACAATGAGGTATTATAAACCCCGTTAGTTTGTCTATGTTTTGTCAACACAATCAAACTGGAAGTTTTATACGCCTTCTATAGAAAACATATGGCCTAATTAGTAATCAATCTAAGTATTTTTTGGTCTTTCGACTTATTGATTGCGTTTCAAGTTTTTCAGATTCTTTTTGGATTCTGGATTTTGTGTACAATTGTAAATAATACTACTGAGCTTAAACAAAATTTTCAAATTTCTTCGAGGAAAGATAGAAAATAAATTAAGTATTTCTTCTTTGACTTGCTTTTTGAAAAGTTTCAAGTAACATTCGATGAATTAAAGGAAATTTAATAAAAAGTATATATGTAGAGCAGGGCGAGACACAAAGGTCCAATTTGACTTTGAGAAAATATAAACTATATTATGAAAACCATAACAATAATATTACAACAAATAACACATTTCAAGCGAACAATCATCTGACTACGTTCAGTACTACTGCCAGCTACTTCATCATTGTAGAAATGTGCTTTTTTGATGTCTTTCAAAAATTTGTTATCTAGACCTTTTTACCCCATAGACGGGGTAACTTGGAACGGATAGGTAGCAAACAGGTTTAATGTTTTATTTTAATTTTAAAGGTATTTTACAAAATAATTACATTTTTAACTAATGCTAAAAAACTACCAACGGAAGAAAGTACTTTTATTATGGATTTTCAAAGATTACCATTTATCTCCCGATAGCAAAGTCATGAGTATCAAGGTTATAGCTGGTTATACATCTTTTTCCCTCTACTTTCAAATATTGTTGTTAAACAATGCTTAACTTTATTGGTTTTTGACACATCGGTTGTGGACCTTTTTAACCCCGGATCTTCATATATTACAATCTATTCTTCGATAAATTCTGGGAAATTATAACTGGGAAAATGTTATTCGACAAAATGTCCCTTTGATCGATACCAAATTTAAGTTCTGAATTTAAATAGCATAAATAAAAAATAATATAACCCTAAAATGTTTTATAAATACCAATGAGTATATAATTATACAAATGAGATCTTTCAGAGCACTGTGTTTGAGAAAAATATGCCAAAAAGTGCATTTTCATATTAACATTTCAAAAAAGTTGATATTATGAGTATTTAGTAACCCTTGCGGCCAGTTTAATAACGTTTTTGTCGACAAATAAAACTACAAACAAAACTACTTAGTACAATTTAATCATAATTAAGTAATATTCACGTAAAATATCCTATTAAACATAATTGAACATCATCTGTCAAAAACGTTTGACATTTAACGTATTAGCCACCGTCCATTGTTTTATTCAAATCACGCTTCTACAAAAATGTTCAAATTAAAAATGTAAAGTTTTTACGCGATTTTGGAATAATATCTCACCTTTCCGACAACCTACTGATTGGCACGAATTTTTCAAGACTAAAACTGGCCAAATCGGTTCAGCCGTTTTTGAGTTTTAGCGGATCATTTTATCGAGAGCTCCATTTTTATGCATAAGATATATATATATATATATATATATATATATTTATATATATATATATATATATATATATATATATTCATGTATCAGTTATCCTTTTATCAGTTGTTCAATCTAAATACCACAATCCGACGTCCAAAATCACCATACATCCATCAGATATAAATATATATAAATTGGGGATTATGATTCCATATTTAGTGGGATCCTTATCTCTCGTCATCTCTCAGTGAAGAATCCTTCTTGAAGGACCTTTTATAATTCCTGTTCTCTGCTTTTGTCAAAATTCGAATCAAATCTTATTGGGAGGTATTTTTTTCTATCAGGTGTGATCTCGTTTGACAAATGGGAACATAAATTCTTAGTCAATGACATATTACTGATCTCATCGGATAAGAAATAAGAAAAGTCTAACTCGTACACTGAAGGTAGAGAAATCTTTAGTAGAAAATTGTTTTTTTTTACAAAGCAAACTTCAGCGTTTTTAAAATATAGGACTAGTGGTGTATGGCATCGTGCCTTAAGGAATAATATCCGGAACCAAAATTAAAAGTTATTTGCAAAAAAGTAAAATAATGTACCAAATCCAAATTCTAGTGTCCACATTTCAACTTCGAATTATTCAAAATTTCAATATCCAAGTGTAGATAACTGCTTTTACCAAATTTTAGTAAATTTTATCTAGTTTTTACTAATTTAAACAAATTATAATGTCCGGAACCAAAATTAAAAGTTATTTGCAAAAAAGTCAAAAATGTTCTAAATCCTCAAAGTATTGCAAAGTATCAAAATACTAAGGACGTATTTTAAGTAAAAATTATTCAAAATTTCAATTAGCAAGATCATTAAAGTATTAAAAAATATTTATAAATAAAAATAATTAAAATTAATTGATTTTTCTGTAGTAATTTCGTGGAGACAACTTTATCAAGAAAATAAATTACTTTGCAAAATTATTTTTAACTTAACTTAACAAAAGAATTTTTATGTTCTTGTGTAAAATTTTTAAACGTTGTGTCTTATAAATATATATATATATATATATATATATATATATATACGTGTATATATATATATATATATATATATATATATATATAATACACATTTGACACCTGTTTTTCAGTTATGACATGTTCTAAGAATGTTTTCTTAAATATTTATCTGTTATTCTGAATCAGAGGAACACAAAAGGAATACACATCGAATACTCGTATATAGAATTTTGATTTTTTTCCAAATATATACATACATATATATATAGATGTATGTATACATATATGTATATATTTTACAATTTTCTCTTTCATATCCCGAATATTGATTTCAAGCAAAGATAAACACGCCAGACTTACTGACACCGAATTTTTTTTCATTTTTTTTTAATTCATCTCCTGTGTTCGATTCAAAAGTCAAAAGTTCTGACTAATTTTGTGGAAAAAAGTCCTGAATAAAACGAGGATAAAAAGGATAAAACATCAAGTAAGGATTGGACTGGTTTAATAATAAAATAGCTTAATAATAAAATTGTGATTGGGAATAGGAGTTAGAAAAATTGTTTAAAAAGTTACTGATTTACTTTTGTGTTAATTAATTTATATCTGAAATGAGTATAAATATCCAATTAGTATTAAAACAGTCCAGACAATATCAGGATAATAAGGATAACAAAATCTAGTTAAACGATTAAGATCTGGGGCCTGGGGGTGTACATTAATAACAAGAGGTTTTTAAGGGCTGGGGGGTTTAAACAAAAAATTACGAAATATCACGTGGGGGAGGAGAGGCATAGTAAGATATTACGTGTATTTATTTTTGTAATTTTAAAAAAAATCCTAACATTTTCAAAAAAAAAAGAAATAAAAAAAATTACATTCTTTTCTCGCAACTAAAAATACACTCTATGTTTGGTGGCGCAGGGAGGTTAATTTTGAATATCACCAAGGCAGAGGGGGTAGTAATTTTGAATATCAACAAGGGAAAGGGGGATTCAAAAATTCTTAATATTTGATATTCAATCTAACTTCTTTAAAATAAGCTTTGAAAATAATAAAAGCCATTGATGTCTACATATTTGACACGTTAAGGTAAGAGATCAGGGGGCGTCCATTAATCACGTCATCGTATTTTTATGGATTTTTTGGACCCCCTTCCCTCTTGGTGATACGTGGTTATATTCAAAATTACGCTCTTCCCTTACCAAACATCAAGAGTATATTTAGTTACAAGAAAAAATTGTCAAAATTTGATTTTTTTTGAAAATGTTTGTTTTTCTTATTTTTAAATCGGGATTATTTGTCAAATCCCCCCTACCCCTAAAAACTTTGCCTAATGAATGGATGCTCCCTCAGCCCTGAGGTTTTAAGACAGTTCTAATTCATTTTCAATAATAATCATTTTTGTCTTTATGATAATTCCCTGATTTTATTCTGTAATGGGTTAATTTTTTTATAATTTTTTTATAAATACGGTTCTGTATCATTATAAATATGAATTTCTGGAAGTCCACATGACATGTCGATATAATAAAATAAGAGAGCGACGTCACCGGATTTTTTTCCAGTTTTTATCTGATCTAAAAGATCGGGGCAGACGCTCGGGCACCGATCTTGAAAATATCCCACAAATTAGATAAAAGGATATATATATATATATATATATATATATATATTCAACAATTATAAATAATTTAATTTGGCCAAGTGATCGATTTTTTTTTAACAAAATGTCTTCACAAAATTAATATATAATCTATAATAATTTTACTTATTTATATTCATAACCATTTTTTAATACTTTTATATATTAAATTACAAATTATTATAAAATAATGAAACAAAAATTATTTTTGATATATGTTCCATATTCAGGTCAAGACCAAAAAATTTTGATTATATGATGAACAATATAATGGGAAGTAGTTACTGATAAAAAATATACTTTAACGCATGTAATTCAAGATTAACCAACTATTTCTTATTATATTGTTTATTATAATAAAAAATATTTTCAGATGAAACGTGATTAGTTCCAAACAAATAACTCTTGATAACAAAACTATAAACATTATTATAATTGTTATTATTATAAATACATATAAAAACTACTCTAAAATGAAAATGCATACATATATGCATTATGCAATTTTTTTTAAAATACAAATATATAAATTTTGATCACAATATAAACTAGCTGTAAGTGGAATTCTGTCTTAAGGCAATTAGGGCATCGTGCCTTAAGGCAAATTGCTGGAACTTCCCGTACCAAAAATTATTATTTTCTTTAAAAACAATTAACATTTTTGAAAAAAATTTACTTCGAAAAAATAAGATTTTTGAGAAACTATAAATTGGACAAAAAATTACTTTTTTTTGAAAAAAAAAATTTTTTTTTTTTAATTTTTTAAAAAAAAAATTTTTTTTTTTAATTTTTTTCTTTGAACAAAAAATGTTTTCTTCATTTTGACATATTTTGGAAGATCTGAACTTGTTTTTCAAAGCAATCGTACTGCTTTAACTGCATAGAGACAAAATATAAAGCACGTAAGCGCGGCGTCGCTGTCTAACGGGTAAACATTGATACGGAACCCATAGGAAAATAAACAAAATTTATACTTATTGTTAAAATCTCTATAAAATATCTGAAAAATTGATGTGCATATGTCTAATGATCATTTTTGACCGCCAAATGGCGTTTTTTTTACTTTTTTCGTTAGATCTCCGAAACCGCTAGACCTGCCTTTATGAAAATTTGATCAATTCTTTATCTTGTCAATACAAGTAAAATGTTTTTTGAATTATTAAAATCGGACGCTCCGTTCTCTTAAAAACTGATTTACCGTTTTCGGCACTTTTTGCCCCGTATCTCCGGAACGGCTAGACCTGCCTTTGCCAAAAACTAATCAGCACGTCTCCTTATCAATACGAATCGAATGTTTTTTGAATTATTCAAATCGGTTGATCCGTGTTCCCGAAATCGTCGACGAAAATTTGTATCCGCACATACATACACACACGCACACACACACACACACACACACACACACACACACACACACACACACATACATCCATTTTTTCTAAGGTATGCCAAAATGTTCAGAAACCTCTGAAACGTAAAGATATATAAAAATTTTCATTTTCGATTTTTTTGCGATTACTATAACTTACCCTACGGGAAGTTAATAATACCAAGAAAATAACAATTTAAATAAATCCGAGAAACATTTGCAAATTTTGATTTAAAAAAAATATACTTTGGTGATGTCAAAAAAGTTGTTGAATAAAATGGGCTCAAAACTTTAATAATTTCATCCAAGGAATGTAGTAAAAATACTTGCAAATATTATGTATGTGTGAGTGTTTTATTATATATATATATATATATATATATATATATATTTCTTATGTAAATTTGTCCATATATGTATAATACATAAGAGAAGTTAGTTGGCTACCTGCTGCACACTTAAGATTTATAATCCATCTCTCAACAAAACAAACAAAAATATACACACTTTTATACAATACAGAGACGAAATAAATCAACACATGAATAATAATAAATAAATCATATAAATATACATACATGTGAAATAAATTACTATAAACACATTAAATTAATTGTCAAACACTGTCTTGAAGACATTTTCATTATTATAATTCATATTGAAGTCATAGTTATTGATTTATCTATCAACGTATAGTAAAATGTATCATAAAAAGATTATATAAATTATTACTAAAATGAATTCATATGATTAAAGGGTGTCAATTAATCACGTGATTGATTTTTTAAGGATTTTTGAACCTGGTTTCCTTATGGTGATTTGTGATAATATTCTAAATCACCCCCTTTCCCACCATACAACACGTGTATTTTAAGATACCAGAAAAAATAGTTTTTTTTTAGATGTTTGGATTTTTTAAATAAAAATCAGGTAAAAAATAAATACACGTAATGTTTTACTATACCAATCCATCCCCCTTATAATATTTTGTCTCCCACCCCCTAAAAACCTGACATCATTAATGGAAGCCTGCTTAAGTCTAAATAATTATTTATCCTGAAGATAAATAAAAAGCTAACGACTAATAATATTATGCCAAAATTTTAAAGTTGATGTGTACGAAACTTTTTACAAATGCTATGCGAGCTTTATATTAAAATTAAAAGATAATTTTTCTAAGCATTCTGCATATTTTTATATTATTTCAATAAAAATAAATCTGAGTTTTGAAATAGATATTTCAAAAATTCAAATTTCAATTCAATTCAATTTCATTTTTTTAAAAAACAATCTCAATAAATATTATTATAACCTACATTTTTTTAGTATCTTGCAGTATAAAACACAAAAGTTTTAAATATTAATTTTATTATAACTTCACTTGGTCCTATTTAGGGGCGCTACGGTGATTTTTTACTTAACCTGGATCGACCGTAGATTTCAGGTTGCGCTGTCGAGTTAGCCGCACCAGTTTCGCCTGCCTGCGGACGGCAATACTTTGAAACTAAATTATTGATGATTAGATGCTAAATAGTTTATTTATTTATTAAAGCGAATGTATACAGTACACTTGAAATAATTACAATAATATTTATCATTTAAATTCGTCCCTGTCCGCGTTTAATGTGTGTTTTTAACACAAGCAAGAAGATGGTGCAAGAAGCGAAGTGACAAAGCTTCCAACATTATAATGCTAATGGGCTTCGGTTATTTTACATTATTGTATTGGTAACTGTTATTATACCGTGTAATATATACATTATATATATATATATATATATATATATATATATAATATGTATTATAAAGCACATGTGCGGATCCCCATGGACATATCTCGGATATGGTGGACCTCCCGTGGACTTTTCGAGGAACGGACACATTTTATAAACTAACACCACAGTAAAACACATTCATAATATACATTTATAATATATATATACGTGTATATATATATATATATATATATATATATATATGTATATATATATATATATATATATATATATTTATACTATGATTTTTAAATTTCCGTGCTAAACACCTCCTGAAGAATAAGACTGACCATATCCCCAAAACATTGATTAAAATAATTGAAAAATTAAGTACATATTTTTTTGAGGAAAAAGGAGTATCTAAAAGTTAAATAATTAACTAGTTGAAGGTATCATTTAGCCTTAAGGCAAGTTGCATGAACTTCTCTAAATGGGATGTCCAAAATAGGATGAAGTACAAATTCTTATTACCGTTTTGTTTTCGCCATCGCGAAATCCGTCCATTCCGTCCATTAAACGTTTCTCTGCCATGTTATACATATAAATTGATTGTTTAAAATAATTAAGAGAACAATCTTAATTACAGCTAATGGGCCACCATCACGACACTCCAAGACGAGGATTCATATTATATTTTCATATTTTATTCGATTTTTTTCTCCGTTCGTAAAAAGCGAGAAATTAATGATACGGAACCGATGCAAACCGACGGACTAATTTTTTCTTGAGCAGCTAATACGATTTTTTTTGATAGCCGTGACTAGATCGAGGAGAAAATTCGATATGGTCGTTAAATTGTTGGCTACATGAGGTATTATTAATAATGTTTTTGGAATGGAAGATGGAGATAAAATCGTTGCCTAATTTACAAAAAATTGAAAAAGTGCTCTCTATAGTCACAGTCTAAACGTATTTGCAAATAATTCTGTGCGACATTTTCACTTATACTGCGCTTAGCTTGGCGGCATTTTCACATTTTTTCATTCATAATAGTTTTCACAAAATTGGAAAAGTGCTCCAGTACATAAACTGTCTAAACGCACTCGGATAAACATTTGTACCAGAGTGGCGCTTAGACTGTACTTAGTCTGGATCATTTTTTGAATTTTTAATCCAAAATTACAAAAATATTTTATGGAAAATAAAAAAAAGATGGAGAATTTTTTATCCTCAAAAGCAATTGTTTTGTCAATACAAGCAGAAAGTTTTTTAGATCATTCAAATCGGACGCTTAGTTCACTCGAAAACTGCCATTTATTGCACATTTTGCATTTGGAGAATGACTCTGTACTGATCAGAGACATGGACTCTAAGGCTGCTCAACAAAATTTAGCTCGAAAAGAAGTGAAAATAGAGAACTCTACTTACGAGCATATTACAAAGCAACATAGAAGATAAAAATAAGATTCTTCTATGAAAAATACGATTGAAAATAAATGATATGACGAGCTAAGGAAAAAAATGGTAGAGAGTTAAATTTGAAGAATGACTCCTCTGTGGATCAGAGACATGGACTCTAAGGCAGCATAATGAATAACACACAGGTGAAAAGAAGACTCTACTGACGAGCAATTTACAATATAAAAGCAGGATTATGCAATGAAAAATATGATTTTATTATTAAGATAACTGAATATCTATCTAAAAAATAAAAGGTTTCTACAAGTGAATTAAAGAAGAAACCAATGAAATTCTAATTTTTGGGTATGAGTCTGTGTGGATCAGAGACGTGGACTTTCTAATGCAAATTAATAAAACTTAGATCAGAAAAAAATTGAGAAAATGAAGCTGTTGAAAGTGAAGAAAATGACTCTACTATCCAAAGAAAACTGGGGTTGAATTATATTAAAAAAAAGGTGACTTTAGCACAATGTCATTGAAGGTAAAAGGGACAAAATGGATAAAAATATATCTGATGTAGGAATTTTGGGAAGTAAAAAGTGTTCTCACATCTTGCACCTACCTTCTAGTTGAACACTAATAATAATAACAATAAATATATAAATGCTATTTTTTACTAAATAAATTAATAACAATCCATTTCATCTGATCTTTTATACTAATTTTTTTTATAAAAATAATATCATTGCAAACAAATCCATTATCATCCTGCATTCAAGGCCAACAAAATCTTCCATTGACCAAACTTCTAGAGACCCTTTTAAAGCAATCAATTTGCCTACATAGTAAATAAAACCAATCCATGTCTCCAAATATTTCCTCTTATTGTTCTCAATTTTCCGATCCTCATCAGGATTTTTTTTAGATATAACCATTCCATCCATTTTCTCAATTTTCTGATATTTTGGTCAAAGGATAATTGAAAAAAAAATCAGATTTCTGTTCTTTCGTCCGAAGTGGGATTTTGGCTTTCTCCCATGGAAATGCTGATTTGAACATGGACCCTCATGACGTCAATTAGACTTTTGGACCAGGCCACGATAATTGTCATAAAAACCTCTAAATCGAGATGCATATAGAAAAAATATCTGCAAGGATAACAGATAAAAGATAAGCTGTAAAAATTAAAATTTAATGAACAAGTTTTTGGTAGTGGTTACATCTCACCTTATAAATATCCAATAAAAATCATATAAAATATCTTAAGAAATATTCATTTAATTTGTTTAAAAAATACATTTTGTTTTTTCCGTTGACAAAAAATTTAGTTGTCAAAATTTTCTACGGGCATTTTGGCGAGTCCGACTCTGACATTATTGTGCAAGCGACGTATAAAAAATGGGCTGCAAAAATTAGGAAAAAAACTTCTGTACTTGCCATAATAATTATTATTAGAAAATGAATTTAATATTTTTTTATAATTTGTAAATGTATTTTGTGATTTTTTTTTGGATTTTACAAAGTTTTTTGTTGTTTTTGTTAGTAAATGTTCTGTTGACGTTCGGTGTCAAATATTATAAATATACTAGCTGTACCAGCAATTTCATTCTCGTGGAATTTAACAAAAAGATAAAAAGATACAGCTAGTTTTTGAATTTTTATTTTAATTTCTATTTTTAACTTCCCGTAGGATTGTCATAGTAATGGGCCGAAAATCGAAAATTAAAATTTTTGCATTTCTCGACGTTTTGAAGGTTTCTCAACATTTTGGCATACCTCAGAAACTAAATGAATGTGTGTGTATGTATGGATACAATTTTTTGTCCACGTTTTCGGACTCACGAATCAACCGATTTAAATGGGTCAAAAAACATTCGATTTCAATTGATAGGGAGAGGTGCTGATTAGTTTTTGGCAAAGGCAGGTCCAGCCGTTTCCGACATACGGAGCAAAGAGTGCAGAAAATACAAATCGAGTTTTTGAGAGAACGGAGTATCGCATTTGAATGATTTAAAAAACATTCAATTTGTAATGATGGGGAGAATAGGTGATTAGTTTTTGGCAAAGACAGGTCATGCCATTTCGAAGATATAGAGCTAAATGTGCAAAAAATGACAGTTTTTGTGAGAACTAAGCTTCCGATTCGAATGATTCAAAAAACTTTCTGCTTGTATTGACAAAACAATTGCTTTTGAGGATAAAAAAGTATTACATCTTTTTTTTATTTTCATAAAATATTTTTGTAATTTTGGATTAAAAATTCAAAAAATGACTCGGGCTAAGCACAGTCTAAGCGCCACTCTGGTACAAATGTTTACCCAAGTGCGTTTAGATTGTTTATGTACTGGAGCACTTTTCCAATTTTTCGTGAAAACTATTGAAAAATGTGAAAATGCCGCCAAGCTAAGCACAGTATAAGTGAAAATGTCGCACAGAACTGTTTGCAAATACGTTTAGACTGTGACTATACGGGAGCACTGTTTCAATTTTGTGTAAATTAGACAACTATTTTTTTTTTTGAAATTGAATTTGAAATAAAATGACGATTGTTAATGTTCTAGAAATAAATTGATTTATGATTTACATTTGATTTGCTCAGATATAATAAGATAGCAAAAATAATGAAAGTTACAGTATTTGTAGTAATATATATGAAAACGTTTAAAATTTCTCGAATATTTTATTACGGTACGGAAAGTTCCAGCAAATTGCCTGAAGGCACAATGCCATGCACCCCACTACTATTTATTTATTTTTAGTATTGGTTCCATTGAAAAAAAAAACAATATTTGCTGTTTGATTTATTTCTTGGACTAATACAAGAACACTGTTGGCCTTTTTTAGGTTTATAGAGAGATTTGACTTTCTGTTAACCATAATTAATATTTGAAAAATAAAAAAAATCTGCTAATTACAAAGAAACGGCGTAGCCAATCATCGCACAAAACTTACAGTTCCTTTCTTTGTCGAAGGGCTTTTAAAATTTTGAAATCAGAAAGGTCAGAATGCAGGTACAGTATGTACACACGTATGCACACACATACTTTTGTCAAATTTGGTCTCAAACTATCGAGAATGACTTGAAATGTGGGAAAAACATAAGATTAAAGTAAAGTAAGTAAGTAAGTAAATCTGAATCCCCCAAAGATTTACTTTGGGGGATTAAAAAAAATTGTTTTGATAGAAGTCGACTGAAGGTCAACGTTTGGCTCACACTCATACTTATTCTATTATTCATTGTCTATTATTATTTGATCCTCGTGTCAGTGTCAGTGTCAGTGTTCTCCTTTCGCCTTTCGTCTGTTCATCGAGAATTGTGCAAAATAATCGTCGTATCGAGTCAGTAATTGCTCCGGCAATCCATGGGCAATCCGTTCTTCAGAGTGGAGACATTTAAATCACTGTAATCTCGTCATTGTCCCATCAAGAGAGACTCCGGAGACTCCGGAGACGACGATTTTGCACTCGGCAGGTCTGCAATTTCCACGTCCGACGAATTGACAATCAAATGTCTTCGGACAAACAAACAACGGACTATTTAGTTATTCAGTTGGTTATTTGCAGGAAAGGATCGGGGAAAGGTCAAGAGGAATCGATCGATGGAGACATTGACTGAGGGAGACCAGGACTATTGGCGAGTAGCACTACTAATATTGATCATTATTTTTAACTTTCCGAAGGTTTAAGTTTTCATCAAAAATTTTGATTTGCTAATTTTATGTTTTCTCGACGTTTCAAGCCTTTCTGAATCGAATGAGACAAAATTTCGAAAAAGTATGTGTGTGTGTGAACAAATTTTTGACCTTTTTTGACGTTTTCTCCAATACGGTTGGACCGATTTAAAAAAATCAAAAGCCATTCGATGTATCTCGATGAGGCCTAGCGTTTATCAATTGTGCGCGACGATCAGCCAAGCCGTTTCTGTGTAAATAGCAGAAAAGTTTTCGTCCACGTTTCAGCCTGCAATTCTGAATTGATTTTGAAAATTCAAAAACAGTTCGGAAGATATTGGTTGGGAATCGATCTGATTAGTTTTTCGTAAAGATTCTTTGGCACAAGTTCTTGTAATTAACTGCTGAAATTTTTTTTTTCAATTTTTATAATTTTTTTTGGCGATAGATACCTTGGTCTTATAGATCATACTAAAATATTACAGCCCTGCGACAAGTCGTTTAATTTCAAAAATTCGTCAAAATTTGCAAAAAGTAGTATTGCCTTTATTTAGCGTTTGTCAAAATTAGACCTTTCGTCGACGTTTTCTCAGAAACGACTAAACCGATTTCAGAAATTTAAAAACCATTTGATGTATCTCGATGATTATCATTAGAGCCGCTTCTTTGTAACTACCGAACCGATTTTAAAAAAATCAAAAACTGTTCGAAAGATATTAGTTGGGAATGATACTGATTAGTTTTAGGTGAAAATCTACCAAGCCGTTTTCTTTTACATTCAAATTCTATTTGAAAGATATTGTTTGGAAATTGTGCTGATTAGTTTTGGCTTAAGATCGGCCGAGCCGTTTCTTCGTCATTGACCGTTAACAAAATTTTTTTGATGAAATTTTTTATGTTGATAGACTTCTTGCTCGTAAAAAACGTACTAAAATTTTACGGCAAGTAGTTTAATTTTAAAAATTCATCAAAGATGGAAGAAAAATGATGAAGTCAAAATTTGTGTCAAAAGTCGCTTTTATGATGTGATGAGTCAAATTTTGAATTCCTCAAATGTATAAGCCATTTTTTTGGAATCACCAAAAAAATAAGTCTGCAAACTCATCTAGTTGTGTAAAAAATTTTACCACTAATTTAAATCATTAAATAATATCAAAGGCTACGTACATTACATGATGATTATATGTGTAATGGGCAGTTGAAAATTTGATCTAAATTTTCCAATTTCGGTCGATTAAGTCAATTATTACAAATTTCAGTTATTTCAAGCTACTTGCTTCAAGGCAAAATGCCATGCTTCAACTAGTTTCAATATCCATTTTTCGTATTTCCTTTCCTATCCATCAAAGTCACCTCGGATGCTCCGATTCGACACAGGTAGCCCCCTTGTGGCCCCTCAACAATTTTTTGTTCTTGAGCAATCTCATTAATACTTCTCATCTTTTTCAATAATCATCTTTTTCCACGATTAATTTCTTCAAATTAAAATAAATAATGAGCGACGATTTATAAAAGTTGAAATTGTTTAAGAGCAGCACATCTGTCTATATATATACAAGGTCGACAAAAAACCATGTGTGGCATTTTTTCGAAGATAAATTGGGATAGTTGTAAATATGAGGAGATTAGATGGTTGGAAATATTTTATATAAGAAATAAATATATATATATATACACATATACATATAGTATGTTGATAAATAATAAGTAATTAATTCTGTTTGTTTCAGATAACAAAATTAAAAATCGACAGTAATCCATTTGCTAAAGGATTTCGAGATTCGAGCCGTTTAACGGAATTTGAAAGGTAAGAAATTAATATTATTAATTTATATATATATATATATATATATATATACTAGATGACCCGACAAAAGTTGTCCTGTAACCCACGCCTACAATTTTTTATTAACCTATACTAATATCTATCGTTTACATAAAAATAATAATTGTTGTTTTTTAAATTACATTTCACACCAAAATGCATATACATTATATACATACAAAATTATTATCATTGATTAATATTTGGCTTTTGAAACATCCTTCTCATTTATTTTAGGCATTTTGTGGGATTTATTCTATTGAGCAAATCAAAGAAAGCAAAAAATTCTAGCATTGCATTAATAAATGTAACACTGGTACTTCATGTTGGATTATCATTATTTAATTTTTTATTATTTAAAATATCCAAAATTGCATCTTAAACTTCTCTTAATCGATATCGTGAGAGCCGAATTGTATGTATTCATCTCTACTTTCCCATTTGTTGTTTTAAAGTGAAATTTTTGACGTATTTTAAAAATATTGTAGAAAGATTAGTAAAAAATGCGAATTCGAATCTTGTGTTGGCGCCCCCTAAATCGTGCACTCGCATTTTTCGCATACATCGCATTAAAGGTAGGATCGGTCCTGATTAATACTTAAATTCATATTTTAAGTGAATTAATTTGTCAAATCCTGTCTATATGTGTATCATTCAATCTACCATACATATACTGTGTCTTATATTATTTTAATTTCTGGCACATCTCTGGTGCTTTTTGGCAATAATAATGTGTACATTTCATTTTTCTCATTCATAATCATAAATTTATTATACATATTCTAATATTGTCTAGGTTCATAAGTAAATTGAAATTTTTGGCAGATGATAGTTTTCATTTGTTTTCAATGCAAACATTGCACATACATCCCAGTACTTCATAATCACATACATCCTAGAAAATTTCCTTAACAAACTTCAGAAAGATTTATCAAAATCCGAATAATCGTTTAGTAGGAGTATACAGTGAGTGCTTGTAATTTAATATGAACTTTATATAATAGCAATAAAGCTCAAATTGATTCTACGTTTTAGTTAGAAAACATTTGTATGTGTAAAAAATGCTGTTTTTAGGGTTTTCCAAGCAATTATTCGATTTTTTCTCGCCAAATTGGCCAAATCGGTCCAAGCGTTGTTGAGTTATGCGCTTACCAACACATTTTGCGATTCATTTTTATATATAAGATATTTATTTTTTATTTATTTATTTATGTTATATTTTTATTTACAATGTATGTTATATGTTAGTATAGAACATATTGGTGGTGGTGCATGGTGCATAGATTAGCAGAATGGTGACAGCCTTTCGGAGTTAGTCGCTCATAAAATTGTCATTCGGGACATAAATCCAACTTAATTAATGTCCAACACGAATTTATTGCCCACCATGAACAGACATCACAACACACTCACACAAAACATACACGAATCGCACGAATTTATTTATAAACTCAAAAACGACAGAGACACATGAAAAAAAAATGAAAAAATAATACTTGCTTGATTAGTATTTATTCGAAAGAAATTTGTTGGTAGTAAACTAAATTTTTAATATATGGTTAGTAGCACTACTATTTATTTATTGCCCTAAGTTTGCATGTTTTTCCTGAAACTTACATTTGATTCCCTGTGTTTTCTCTTCTACTGCAAGCCATTCATCCACCTGCACATTTATTTGACCTTTCAGTCCTTCTACTTTGCCTTCAATAACATAGTGACATAAAGCACTTTATTTTTTATTAATACCCATTTTCCAATTACGTAATAACACCCAGTCCAACCCAGTTTCCCTACAAATTATGATTTATTGGATGAATTCTATAAATTTCTCGTTCCAGAGAAACTATGGAATCAATGTTGGCCGAGCAACATTATTTGAGACATCCTGCTCTGAGATCTTTTCCAGATTTCGATCTGACCAATCAGAACGTAAGTGAAAATTTTGTCCATATATGTATATTAGGGTGGTCCTTAATATGGACATTTTTGAATTTTCTTGCTGCCAAGGGCTCAAATGGTTCCAAAATGATAAAAAACAATTCTCTGAAAGTTTTAGCTCTTAATATTGTCTTTTAGATAGAGCGCAATTCAATCAAAGTTTTGTATGGAAATAGCATGGAAAAATTTTTTAGGCATAACTTAGCGACAAATGAATTAAAAGTGAATATTCGTGTCATTTTTTATTGAAAATTCGATGCTCTGCAAATTTTTTTCATACTATTTCCATACAAAACTTTGATTGAATTGCGCACTATCTAAAAGTTAATATCAAGAGCTAAAACTTTCAGAGAATTTTTTTTTATCAATTTGAAACCATTTGAGCCCTTGGAAGCAAGGAAATTCAAAAATGTCCATATTAAGGACCACACCAATATACATATTTTTAATTATTTTCCAGTTGACCCTGGAAGAAAAAGCCCTCTTAGCAGCCCGTTCTCAACTTTTCCTCCGCGCGTACACTTACCCACCGCCGACTCTCGGACCACAGTTTTACAACCCTTGGACTAACCCGTATCTACAATTCATGAACAACATAAACCATTTGAATCAATTGCAAAATATGAATTTACCAGGGTTGACGAATTTTCCAAATTTGGATTTGGAGATGTATGAAAGAATTCTGAGCGGTGGTAGTAGGAGTTATGATGATGGTAGAAGATTTTTGGGGGTTGGTCGAGATTTTGCAGTTAGGGGTAGACAAGGTCTTGATGGTACCGGGGAAAAATGTTCTGATACCAATAGTGAGCCAAGTGTCTTTTATAATAAGTCTGCACGTTTTGAATCTTTGGAAGTTGATTCTGATATCAGGAACAAAATTAGAAACGAACAACAGTTCAAAAATAATCTTGAACCATCACTTGTCCACGATGATGACTTGCCTAAAACAACCCTATTGTGCGAGACCTATAAATCCAACAAGGATCTTACAAGTTCTCATTTTTGTACCAAAAATATACATTCTAAAACTTTTAGATCAAATTGTCAAAGCACGTGCAAAAATCAAGGATCTTCAATTGTCGACGAAACTAACCTCATGGACGTGAATTTTGGTTATTTCAACCACCACAATGCAAGTTTTAATTTACCAGATCGAGAAATTCAAGACAATCAACGTCCAAGATTATCTTTTAGGTACAGAAGAGCCCAGGATGGTGATTTGATTAAAACAAGTCATCATGACAAGGCTGATGTTAATTTTAAGGAATGTGCAAATCTTTATTTTGATGACAGAAATGCGAGTTTTAATCGTTTGGAACAAAATAGTGATAGCAGGATCAAAATCAGACCTCATACTTCTACAGGCTGCACCAAAATACATCCTCATGATGAAGCTCAAGACTTCAAAAACTCCGAATTTTATCATAAAAGTCGTAACTTTTCAGGAGTTCCAGGAGATTCTGAAAATCATAGCAGAAGCCAAGAAATTGATGTCCCTGAAAACAAAAGAATTGCTTATTGCGATAATATTAGTCCTGAATTAGATGATGATCAACATATAAAATTTAATAAATTTAGACAAACTCCCAAAGTTGAACTAGAAAGTCCAAATTTATTAGAACCAAATTACAGCAAAATTCGTTTGCAAGAAATACGAAAAAATAAATTTGCATCTAAATTAGATGTTGGTGATTATAGAATAAACTATTCTGATACAAGTCCTAATAAATTTGGATACACTTCTGACGAAGACTATTCAGCAAGTGGAAAAATAAGTTCTAATGACTTGAGTATCAATCGAAACTTTTGCACCAATAATTTAGAACAAAATGATTCTTTGCTAATACCATGTCCTGAAATGTTGCAAAATGATTCTAGAACCAAAATTTGTCCCGATCAAACTAATTTTGGGCATGTTTCTTCTGAACCAATGTTTAGGTCTAACCTGGTACCTATTAGGGCAACTATAAATTTTAATGACAGAACTGAAATTAAGACCAAAATTATGGATTTGATCAACAAGGACCAAGATAATCAGAACAAAAATCAGATATTAAATACAAGTACTAAAATAGATACTAGTAATTTTGAAAGTACAACTGAACTTGACTTTAGGTCAAATTTGGATACAAAAATTCAGGTTAAGGATGAATTTCAAAGTAATGATGATTTTATTAAAAATACAAGGCCAGACCCAGGTTCTAATATAATCCTGGATAATATTAATGATCCTGATTTATATTGTGATAGCTTCAAAAGGCCCAAAGTGGCATCTGGTGACAATTTAGTGAAACGTGATGAAAACATTTGATTTAATAATTTAAATATTTATTTGACAAATTGTATAGTTATTAATATAATTTATTGTGAAACATATTTTGTACATACACGTTGCATAAATAAATAAATAAATAATAAAGTTTGCACTTTTGTTCTGGCTTTTTGCATAATTTTGCAACTGTTATGATGTGAAACGATTAAGTCACGTGATATATTAATATTTTTACATCTAAATTCCATCTCATTTTACATCTAAAAAATTGATTATGTTTAAAGTTAAAATAACAAAATGTTTTATTATTTATAACTGCATCTACATTATGCATTTTTATTAATAATATTATTTAAACATTATATTTACATTACACCTGTCATTTAAATTATAAGTCTAAAGAGCCATCTAAAGAGACAACATAGTGAAACGTGATGATTAATTTTAATCATTTAAATATTTATTTGACAAATTGTATAGTTATTGATATAATTTATTGTAAAATATATTTTGTACATACACGTTGCATTAATAAATAAATAAGTAATAAATTTTGCACATTTATTTTGATTTTTTCACAATTTTGCAACTGTCAAGGTGTAAAACGATGACGTCACGTGATATATTTATATTTTTACATCTTGGTCTTGAGATTCCATTTAAATTCATTATATTTAAAGTTATTATAATATTATTTATAACTGCATCTACTATATCCATTTTTATTAATAATAATAATATTTAAACATTATATTTACACCTGTCACTTAAATTATAAGGCAATTTCTACCAAAGATTTTTGTCAAACTAGTTTTGCGACAAATGTCACTAGTGTTGTCTTTATAGTTCCTCATAAATAACTTTTATATCCTTTTAGTGTTAGATCTGTCATCTGTGTGTTTTTGCGACATTTTAAATAAAAATAGGTAAGATTATTATAATTTTATATAGATGTTTTAATATCATAACACGATGCAAAGACTCGGTAGTCGACAATTATCAGAACAAAATATAATTGTTGTTAATAAATGAACAACATAACCTCTAAAATTTGGCAGACAATTTATATAAAAGACACATGGTTTATTTTTAAGGTTTACTACATCGGTTCTAAATGAATATGTCAGAAAATTATAATTATAAATATATTTAAAGTAAATTTTGAAGTATAAAACAATATATTACATTATTTATCAAAACATATAATTTTTTTCCTTGATGAATATATTAAATAATAACATTAATACGTATAACCAAAATGGCAAGTCTGCTTTTGATAATATTATAAATTCAATACAATTTTCATAAAACAACCTTATACTATAACCAAAATGTAAATTAACTTTTATTGATTTTTGCAATATTTTTCTAACAACAATTAACTTTAACAACTTACAATAATTACATTTTTACAGGATGTTATAGTTATCCATTTTATTTAATATTTCCTAGTATTGTTAATAATTAATATATATTACTTTTCTAAATAGTAGTGTTAGTAGTGTTATGTTGTGAAGTGTGTCCTGGCCTCTTGGACTAAGCTGGTCGCTGACAATGGTAGGAAGCATGCAAAATATTATTTTATATAATTATATATATATATATATATATATATATATTTATATATATATATATATATATATATTTAGTCTTGAATTTGATGTTAACATAACATATTTTATTTGAGTTAAAAAGTCAGACGTTACATCAATAAAAAATAGTATAAGTTTTAGAAATTTATTAAATAACCATACGTTTCGGATCGCATCTTAGCCTTCATTCAGTGACAGTGAATATAACTATAAAAATTAAAACTATATAAATAATATGTAACAAATTTCAAATAAAAACAATAATAATAATAAAAGATACCTACAAGCCTAATATAACAGATCAAAACATTATTATTCTATGGTGTGGTTTTTGTTTAAAATTTCTTACATATTATTTATTTAGTTTTAATTTTTATAGTTTTAATGATTGATTTTATAGTCAATTAAAAATTAATTATATAATCTATGCATATTTTTTATAAATTGATTTTTTTTAGTTTCTATTAGGTTTCTATTAAATGTATATTGTGCGAAAATTTTTGCAAGATTATTCTATACCGAATCCCTAAGGAAAAAAAGTCGTAAATACAAATTATCCTTACATAAACAAGTTTTCTCACAGCTTGGAAAAACATCATATCATCCCCTTGCAAATATATATATATATATATATATATATATATATATCCATTTATATTATACATTTCTACGTAATCGATACGATTGGGAAAAATGCGGCTTTTATTTTGTGGGTTTGACTTGAAATAAGAATGACATTAGAATCAGTCAAACTGGTGGCCGACGGGGCCCCCAGGGACATACGCGGTCAGGATAAATTGTAAGGGGGCTCAGTGATAACATTATTACTTACATTGTAAATTTATATATATGTATATATATATATATATATATATATATATATATTAATAAAGTCTAATAAGCGGGAATAGCATCAATAATAAAACAGAAATTTCCTTTAAGTATCCTAGCCTTCATTCAGTAGAAACTAAAAATAAAATTTATAAACTAAAACATTTGAATTGGAAAAAAATATAAAGAGTATGAAGTACTTACAATTAGTTAATCTTAGTTTTAAATTAGAAAATTCAATAATTCATGGTTTCAGGATATGGTAATGCACTACACTATGTTATACAAACAGTATTTCACAAAATACTGTCTCAAAAAATCACAATTAGATAATGTGCAATATATTAACTATTTACTGGTTCAAGACATAATGGACATGATTTTTCAAAAATATTATTTCCAAATGTGTAGAATCTTGGTTCAGTGTGGAACTAGTAGCGTATCTTTTGCGCCTAAAACAGCAAATTCCTGTAAAAATCTAGTAAGACTTTGGCAATTTTCCTCGTCGGCAATAAATCTCAATATACAAAATTGCACATTATCTAGAGAGCTTCCTTTTCCCTTTTACTAACATGACGTACACGTGACGTGACGTAACGCCAAGAGGCGCTGGCACGTGACGTACTAATTGCAGTACGATGGGCAGACGACGATCACGACGATCACGACTCATTTTAGCGAAGGGCAGAGAATTAAATTCAATCAAATCAAATCGAAACGAAACGAAACTAAACTAAAACACATCCGAGACGAATTCATTGCTCTTTCATTGGATAATTGAAACTTGAAATAAATTCTCAAATTTTCCACACTTTCAAAATTTTTGGACAAATTCATACATTTTTATAGGAATTTAACATATTTTGTAATGTTTTATAACGTATACCAAGTTATTAAGCGTTTTTTGGAATTCCTTACTATTTACTAATTTTCATTTCATTTTACAAAACTTCAATTGTACTTACAAAACTTTCTATCATTTTGCAACCTTTGACATCATTTTGCAAGATTTTTGTTTGTAATATTTTACAAGGTTTTGTACGATTTTTTAAAACTTGATACTTCTTCACAAGATTTTATACCCTTTAACTTTTTTTTACAAAAATTCATACATGTTTGAATCGTTTAACAACACTTTGTATCATCTAACAAGACTTTGTACCATCTAACAAAACTTTATATCATTTTGCAATACTTTGCATCATTTAACAAGGTTTTGCATCATTTAACAAGGCTTTGCTTCATGTTTCAAGACTTTGCATCATTTTTCAAGACTTTGCATCATTCAACAAGACTTTGCATCATTACTCAAGACTTTGCATCATTTTTCAAGACTTTGTATTGTTTTTCAAGACTTTGCAATATCCAATAAGACTTTGTATCATTTTTCAAGACTTTGTATCATTCAACAAGACTTTGTATCATTCAACAAGACTTTGTATCGTTCAACAAGACTTTGTATCATTTTTCATAACTTTGCATCATTTCACAAGACTTTGCATCATTTTTCAAGACTTTGCATTATTTTCCAAGTCTTTGCATCATTTTTCAAGACTTTGCATCATTTAATAAGATTTTGCATCATTTAACAAGACTTTGCATCATTTTTCAAGATTTTGCATCATTTTTCAAGACTTTGCATTATTTTTCAAGACTTTGCATTATTTTTCAAGACTTTGCATCATTTTTCAAGACTTTACATCATTTTTCAAGGCTTTGCATCATTTTTCAAGTCTTTGCATCATTTAACAAGACCTTATATCATTTAACAAAACTTTGTAACGTTCTTCAAGACTTTGCATCATTTAACAAGACTTTGTATCATTTAACAAGACTTTGTATCATTTTCCAAGACATTGCATCATATTTCAAGACTTTGCATCATCTTTCAAGACTTTGCATCATCTTTCAAGACTTAGCATCATTTTTCAAGACTTTGCATCATTTTTCAAGACTTTGCATCATTTAACAAAACTTTATATCATTTAACAAGACTTTGCATAATTTTTCATGACTTTGCACCACTTTTCGAGACTTTGCATCACTTTTCCAGACTTTGCATCACTTTTCAAGACTTTATGTCATTTTTCAAGACTTTGCATCATTTTTTAAGACTTTGTATCATTTAACAAGACTTTGTATCATTTTTCACAACTTTGTATCATTTAACAAGACTCTGTGTGATTTAACAAGACTTTGTGTCATTTTTCAAGACTTTGCATCATTTTTCAAGACTTTGTATCATTTTGAAATTGTTTTTATTATATTTCAGACTTCATATTAATATTTAAAATTTCATATTAATTTTTATAACTTTGTACCATGTTGCAAGACTAAAAACATTTCAGTTTACAGTTTTCATTTGCAAAGTACCAAACGAGTCAATATAATAATATTTTTAATACTTTCATCAACTCAAATTTCCCTTTCCTGTGAACAAAGTATTAAAATAAGTTTTATTTTATGTCATCCCCAAAAATGCACTTGTTATAGTAATTCTACCTCGACTTTCCCACAAATAAAAGCGACAAGTGTTGCAAATAAACTTTCCCACAGGATGCACTTTCCGAAATTTTTGACACTTGCCGGAAGATTCGCCCCCGAATTCGAAAAGGACAAGTCACCCCAAAGGGACTCCGAAATTATATACGATATATATAAATTGAGTTTGATTCTTCTGGTGTGATACAATGATGATTCGGTGAAATTACCGCGAAATTCAAATTGAATTCGAGTCAATGACAAATGGTTTTGCGAGGGCACTTGTATATATATATATATATATATATATATATATATATATTAGGGTGGTCCTTAAAATGGTCATTTTCGAATTTCCTTGCTCCCAGGGGCTCAAATGGTTCCAAATAGATAAAAAACAATTCTCTGAAAGTTTTAGCTCTTAATATTAACGTTTAGATGGAGCGCAATTCAATCAAAGTTTTGTATGGAAATAGCATGGAAAAATTTCCAAAAATTTAAAAAATGTTTTTTAGATGTAATTTAGCGAACAAATGAATGATTAAAACTCATTCATTTGTCGCTAAGTTATATCTAAAACATTTTTTTTTAATTTCCAAAGTTTTTTTCATGCTCTTTCCATACAAACTTTGATTGAATTGCGCTCTATCTAAACGTTAATATTAAGAGCTAAAACTTTCAGAGAATTGTTTTTTATCTATTTGGAACCATTTGAGCCCCTGGGAGCAAGGAAATTCGAAAATGACCATTTTAAGGACCACCCTAATATATATATATATGTATATATATATATAAATATATATAAACGTTGACCGGAAGGAAGATTTATTAAAATTATTTATATCACTAATATTTTTTTTTGTTAAAAACACTCATTTTTTCGAAAATATTTGTAAATGTTTTTGACTTCACAAGACTTTGTGATTACATTGTGTTACAAAGTCTTGTGAAGTCAAAAACATCTACAAATATTCTCGAAAAAATGAGTGTTTTTAACAAAAAATATTAGTGATATAGATCTATAAATTATTACAGAATAAACCTGATGATAATTAATATAATTAATTTGATTAAAGTCAAATTGGACGTTTGCACCTCGCCCTGCTCCAAATATATACTTTTTATTAAATTTCCTTTAATTCATCGAATGTTACTTGAAACTTTTCAAAAAGCAGGTCAAAGAAGAAACACTTAATTCATTTTTTATCTCAACTCGCTTCATTTTTCATCTTGGATTGGATTATACCATGTTTCCTATAAAAAGTGTATAAAACTTACAGTTTGATTGTATTGACAAAATATAGACAAAGTAATGGGGTTTATTGTTTTTATAATACCTAATTGTATACAGCATTCAAACAACTCATCCTCATGCACTTAAAGTATTAAATACTTTTGATTCTCTAGAAATTGTTTAGAATATACCTTACTTAGCAAAACAACGTTTGCCGGGTGAGCTAGTATATATTATATATATATATATATATATATATATATATATATATATATATTTCTCCTGATTCTAATTGAATATCCGTCCATAATGAGCATGTAATTTGATTCGATGCCCGCTCCTTGTGCTCACTACTTACTTACTTAGTTGCTTACTTACTTACATCAACCCCCAACAGCTCCCTTTATCCCTTCATCCCTTCATCCCTTATCCTCTATTCTATTCCATTCAATTCAATGTTGTATCATTACTATTACTATCGCGACACTAAAAGTGCCCCCTTGTCTGTCCTCTACGGAACAGATTTATTCGCACTAAAATCACTACTAACGGGGCAACCGCCCTTAACAAAGGGAGAAAAGTTATATCGACTGGAAATAGATTGTTGATATATAAGTATTGTTTATAATAATATAATTTGTTTTATAACAAACATGACGTTTTGAGTCTGATTTGTCTTAGTATTAGAGCAAATTAATAAACTAGTGGGGTGGGTGGCATCGTGCCTTAAGGCAAATTGCTGGAACTTTCCGTACCGTAACGAAATGTTCGAGGAATATTGAATGTTTTCAAATAGATTATTATAAATATTGTAACATTGTCTAATATTTATAAGAATTATATCAACTGAATTGCAGAGTTGAAATTATTTGTTTAAAGTATATTAGAACTATAGTCAGAATTAAAAATAAAATCTGAATTATTTTCGATATACAAAAAATTAAAAAATAAAAAAAAAAAAAATGGAACAAAAATTTTCATTTCCAAAATCAATTATTTTGTTAAGACAAGCAGAAAGTTCTTTGAATCAATTGAATCGGACGCTTAGTTCTCTCAAAAACTGCCATTTTTTGTACATTTAGCTCTGTATCTCCGAAATGGCTGGGCCTGCCTTTGCGAAAAACTAATAACCCCTTCTCCCAATCATTACTAATTGAATGTTTTTTAGATCATTCAAATCGGATGGTGCGTTCTCTCAAAAACTCGATTTCTACTCTCTGCACTCTTTGCTCCTTATCTCCGTAACTGCTGGACCTGCCTTTGCCAAAAACTAATCAGCACATCTCCTTATCAATAGGAATCGAATGTTTTTTAAACCATTCAAATCGGTTGGTCCGTACGCCCGAAAACGTGGGCGAAAATTTGTATCCATACATACATACACACACACACACATCCATTTTTTCTGAAGTATGCCAAAATGTTCAGAAACCTTCAAAACGTCGAGAAATGTAAAAATTTTCAATTCCGATTTTCGGCCCATTACAATAACTTATCCTACGGGAAGTTAAAAATATTAATGTTATTTATTAAAGTATCATCACAAAATTAAATTCAGATGCATGAACAAGTTTTTATATTTATTGTAGGATATTGTGTATGTTGATTTTTCACTATTCATTAGTATTAAATTATTATATTCATTAGTTAATTAGCTTTTTGCAGATATTCTTGTTTATTCGTATATTTTGTAGTTATTCTATTTTATTTATTCGTATTTGATGATTTACTAAAAATTTTTTACGTTAACTCTTTTTACGAATTTACTATACTTTATTATGAATGATAATATTTTTTTGTTGATCTTTATGTCACAAAGTAGTTCTTAAGCTTTATAAATAAGTACATTGATTTTTAAAACATATTTTTAATTTTGTATTTGGTAATGAAAAAGATAGTTGATAAACGCTGACTAAGATATGTGTGAAAACAAATACACTCGCAGAAATCATTTTTATGATAAATTTATAATTCATTTTATTTATACATTTTTATTAGCTTTTAGTATTTACTTTTTGGGTTATTATTATAAAAAAACGATTTGATCACGTGACCTCCAGTGCCTTGTTTTTAGTAATTGTGAGTACGGATTTATAATCAAATTTTGCAACAAATTCATGATTTTATTTGTTTAATATTGATTTTACTTGTGATCACATATACTCTATATATATATATATATATATATATATATATATATATATATTATATAAATTACAATCGTGTAGAGTTCACAAACGGAGTTAAAGACATATTAGTTAATTTTTCGGTTCAGCGGATTTGTAACCATAAAGCACATCTGCTCAAATATATACGTAAACACTTATATATACACACATACATATATATATATATATATATGTATATATACCTTAATTCTGTTTTTATGGAGCATTACAAGAAACTTTTCCGAAGAAACCATAGCTCACAAGTGATTTTCTTCGACATAATTACAATTTTTCACCATCGACTTATATGAAAAAAATATGTTTACTTCTTTGGGAATTTTATGAAATTTTGCATAGTTACAGAGTTTAATGCCAAAAGGAGTCTCTTAAAATATTATAGGCTTATGAGAAACGTTTTACCTTAGAAATTATAGTGTTTTCAGTCGTTAAGTTGGAATGATTCTGGAATTACTATGTATTTTCGTTATGTTTAAATTAATGGACCGATTCCGCCCTATAACAGACCGAAGTTATTGTAAGGCTATGTTATGAAGAACTTCTATACTAAATGTTGACAAAAGCCATGTGGTTGCTGTGCAGTCAGGCGTGTTTCTCAGGTTGTCAGATAGAAAACCTAACCTAGAAACCGCACTAATATCAAAAAAACGATTTCAGATAACAGGGTCTTTCTGACTCAGCTTCATAACACACGAGTGACGTTGCAATTTATGTGTAGAAAGTCTGAATGCACGGCAAATATATTACATTTTAACAGTAATCAGTATGATTCAGTAGCATAATGTATGGAAGTTGAAGCGTAACATGGCCTTGCCATAACATTTTCCTTCAGCAGAATCAGTTCCTAAGTTTTCAGATTAGTACTGGAATGCTTTTTTAAGTCCCAGTTTGCTATATTTACGTTTGAAATTTCTCTAATATTTCATTACGTTACGGGTAGTTCTAGCAATTTGTCTCAAGGCACGATGCCATGCACCCCACTAGTTTATTTATTTATTTTTTGGTGTATTTTTACTCTGTTTTTCCCTGAAAATTTGTTTCGACACTATTTTCCTTTCGCATTTTTCTCGTTTTCTTCGCAAAAAGGTGACATACGCTCCAGGATGACTATGTATTAGCGTCACGTATGTAACGGGTGACACTTCAATTAATTTTGCGTTTCCAACATTCTGCGAAGTGTCCTTTTTTCTGGTGTTTTATTTTTTAAGACACTTGTGGGGATGTACGACCAGAAAAGATACTAAAAATCCGTAAAATATTTGCCAGGATCTAATTTGATAAAAATGGAAGTAAGTAGAAAAACAAGGTAATAAAAAAATTAATAGTCATGCATGAATGTAAATAAAATTTTCTATATTTTTAATCAAGACTCTTGATAGTTGACGACGAATAATTAAAAAAAAACTTCTTGGTTTTTTAGCACTTATTGATTTTTTGTTCAAAGCTCAACACACACACACACACACATCGAGTGCGAACTATTTTAAAGTTAATATTAAGAGCTGAGAATTTTTATTAATTTGGAAGCATTTGGGGGTAAAGAAATTTGGAAATATCCAATACTATATATATATATATATATATATATATATATATATATATTTGTATCTTGATGAGGGTAGTGCGCGGGGGCGTAATTCAGCCCTCCAGTTGTGTAGCCCTAACCCTAATTTGCTATAAATTAACCCGTCCACTCTTTATTCGAATGTCAAGCGATACACTTCACCCTAATTTATATTTGACATCTAGTTAACTACTCGATTATACAATTTATATATACGTGTATATATATATATATATATATATATATATATATATATATATATATATATATATATATATATATATATATGTATATATATATACACCCACACACACAGAGATATAATAATACATGTGCTTCATAACGGATCAGAGACATGGACTCTCAAAAAATGTACTTGATGTTACATGATTTAGTCGTGTTGAAGATAAAATAGAAGAATTAGAAGAAAGTCTCTACTATCAAAAGGAAACTCTGAGTTGACATATTGGGAAGAATGTTATTGGAGGTGTTTTTGAGATCTGAAAAGTTTACAACAGGATGTTGATGGTGGACAACTTGAGGAAGAAGCAAAAAATAAAGCATTTCAGTACTGATCTGAAAATTTTAAATTTAAAAATACTCCACCAGTTTACTTGAAATGTCTTGATAACGTCTGCTAAGTGCGAGGATCGTTAATTATTAATTAGAAATTATTTTCTTAAATAACTTTATGTTTTTTATGTAAATATATGCTTAATAGTCTAATACAGTTCAGTTTTAACGTCCTACTACACATTATTGGGTCTCATAAGCTTATCAAAAAAGACTTTCAGAAATTGATGCAACACAATATCAAGGAGCTCCTTGGAAATAAACTTCATCCTTCAAGTATCAACAATCAATAATGCATTAGTGCAATAAATATTAATTATTAAATTAGGCATTCAATTAGTGGGGCGCATGACATCGTGCCTTAAGGCAAATTGCTGGAACTTCCCGTACCAAAATTTGTTTTTAAAAAAAGATTAACATTTTTGAAAAAAATTTACTCTGAAAAAATTAGATTTTTGAATAACAATATATTTTTGACAAAAATTTACTTGTGAAAACTGAGTTACCGTTTTTGGCACTTTTTGCCCCATATCTTCGGAACGTCTAGACCTGCCTTTGCCAAAAACTAATCAGCACGTCTCCTTGTCAATACAAATCGAATGTTTTTTGAATTATTCAAATCGCTTCATCCGTGTTCCCGAAATCGTCGACAAAAATTTGTATCCGCACACACACATACACGCACACACACACCACATACACACATCCATTTTTTCTAAGGTATGCCAAAATGTTCAGAAGGTTTTGAAACGTAAAGATTTGCGATTACTATAACTTGCCCTGCGGGAAGTTAAAAATGTTGTTCCTAGTCAAAAACAAGCTTTGTCCTTCTATTTCAACCTGACCAGATCAATCCTCGATTTTCTGGTTCTCGTTAATTTGATTATCTCCCTCTGAACCATCCAAGTGTGATCTTAACATATTATTTATCCACCACCACCAGCACTCCTTTTCCCTTACTTTTCCTCTTTTCCACTTTTGGATTCTTTGGATTTCGTGTCAGAAAGTCAAATTTCACGGTCGGTCAAATTGGTCGGGGGGTTGATAGAGGGTGCTTTTCGGGGGTGCCCGAAGGGGTGATCAGATTGCCCCTATCAAAGAGGATGAGATCAAGACCGAGTCGATGGAAGAGATATTGAGTCGCTAGTGCAAAACGCATAGAGCAATTTATAAGTAGACAGAGGGGATGTAGGTGGATAATATATATATGTATATATATATATGTGTATATATATATGTATATATATGACGAACTCCGTTTTGCCACCAGATGCTTTCGTAAAAAAAAAGAAGAAATTTTTGTTTGTTTTATATTTGAAAAGGAAAAATTTGACTTTATTACACAACAGTAATGAATTCATTTTGATTACAAAAATGAAGTGTTTTTTAGTTGAACTTCTCTAAGTTAATGAAAGTGAATCCGCAAATTATCCGTTTCATTGAAGTGCTCTTTGGTAAACCACATTTTTTGTTTTTTGGTCTGCCGTTAACACAAACAAAGCGGATGGTTTTTCAACTCGTGAACAGGCAACGTATAACTGCCCATGTGGAAAACAATGATTTTCTAAATAATCTATTTGAAATTTATTCCGCAAACACTAAGCGACTGGCCTTGCGACTTGTCATTGCGAACGCAAGGCGAACTGGAAATTGCAATCTTTTGAAGTCAAACGGAAGACCAATCGGAATCATTGGTATGTCATCAAATCGCCAGCATTGATTGAATGGTGAAATTCAGTGCGTGTAGGTACATCATTATTCTTTGCGGAAAGAATTGCTGCCAAGAAATCAAGCACAATTCTGATAACTCTCACTAATGTCATTACTCGAATTTTTAATTACTGTATGTGAAGTTCCAGCAAATTGCATTAAGGCACGATGCCATGAACTAATTTTCTTAGCTATAAAGCTTGCGAAGCCCGAGACCTTTCCAAGGAATGAAAAATTGTCGAAATCGGCTCGTGCGTTCTGGAGTTAAATCGTCAGGAAGGCAAACCCGACTTATTTTTATCTATATGTAGATATATATATATATATATATATATATATATATATTCATATGTACAAGGTATAAATATGCTGAATCGTTCTCTTTTAAATGCATTGGAAACTTTAGCCGATATAACAATAGTTACAATCGTTACAATTCAGTTTCTGAGTTTTTTAGTTTAAAATAAATCTAAAGGATTTTGTTAAATTTGAATACTAAGAGCAAACATGCTTTAGAAAATCTTTTTTAAAAAATCAAAATAACCATTTAAACACAATATTCAATATAATTTATTAAGAAAATATGAAAATTTAATTAAATTAGAAACAGGATTAGTTAAAAGAATTAAAAAATTAAAACTAAATATATTTTATGAAGACATTTTTTTTAATCTAAATTTTTACACATTTTTTGTCTCAAACAAAGTTTGTCTGAAAAAAAAGTCTATTTTTTCAAGATTTGATCTTTTCGTCGGGATTTGTGCGGAGATTTTTAGCTGAATTTTTTGAATAGCAATTCAATATTTGTTTTTTAAAAAAATCAAGTTCCCTATTTTTACTCGAATTTGATTTAATTGTATTAATTTTAGAGATGGGATTTGTGGCGTGTTAGTGATATATATTCATATATTATATATTCATTATAATTTATTTAAAAAATATTATTTAAAGATTTGATATTTTCGTCAGGATTTGTGCGTAAAGATTATCAGCCGATGGCGATTTTAAAAAAATGGCAATTTAATAATAATTTTAGAAAAAAATCAAGTTGTCTATTTTTACTCAAATTTGATTTAATAGAATTGATCTCAGAGATGGGATTTTTGGCATGTTAGTGGCAGTATTTTGAAAAGGATTTTAAAGGATGATAGGTGGCCAATGACCTTGGGTGCTCTTTGGAAATGCTTTTGTACCGCGCAAGGAGTCTTCGGCAGGAGACTATTTTGTAAAACTGTATGAATATATATGTATATATATATATATATATATATATATATGTGTGTATATATTATGTGAGCATTTAATTTGCTCACAAGAGAGACCTGTTTTATCGGCGCTAATGGGCGTTTCAGTAATTAAGAAATGGTTGCGCAACGACTATCGCAAAGATATTAGCAATTAGCGGATTTTGCAAAATGCACGCACATTTTTTACATGTATCATTTATCATAAATATAGGTGTTGCTGCATTCTTCATAAAAAAACGCACTAACACACTGACAGACAGAAATTATACATATTAGGATTTTTAAATTTCTAAACTAAAAGTCTCAATTTTTTCTTCAAAAAATTATTTAATTAATTTTTCGGGGACATGGGATGACTCCTTACACCCCATCATGACAACATTCAGAAACTATTTATAGGCAAAAATTTTCAAAGAACTCAGGTACCTTCATAACTAAACTCTCCAAAGACTCTTCTAAATCATTGGATAGACAAATTGCAACAATAACAAATATAAATTAAAATGGGACAATATTTGAATACGCATTTTTTTTTAAATGTTTTAGTTTCAAAATTATCTTTTATAATTAAGAAAAACACTTAATTAAGCGCTCGTGCAATTAACACATCTTAAGACAGGTTTAAGAACGAATCAATATGTATGGGAGAACATTGCAGAGGAGTCTTGAGTTTATTAATAATTTCCAAAACTTTGCATTTGAGATATCGAGTTGAAATTGATATTATTTGATAGATAAAACATGTAAGAACATTATGGCAAATTTTAGGAATTTTAAAAAATTAGAACAAATAAAAAAATATTATTCAGTGATACAAAGTATACCTATGTGTTTTGTGATGTGATTGGTTTTAAATATTGATAGAACCGTTTCTGCAAACTTTATGCAATTATAATTTACACTAATTAGTAGATATAGTATTTAAGAATGTGTTTTGTCAAAAAATAATAATTTAAAAAATTCAGCAACATTTTTGAAAAATTAGTCTAAAAATGCAACAGAAAACGTAGATTGGTCAAATGTGTATTTGTTAGCTACATTTTTAATAACATTTGAAATACTTATTAAAATTTAATATTTTATTTGGCGAATTTGTATAAAATTAAATAATCTACAATATTGTCTAACATTAAAAGTTTCTACAGCAACTTGATACACACATAAATCACTGCAAAAAACAAGTCTCAATGAATTTTCAAGCCAATACTAGGTTTAAAATGAACCAGAAGCCAAAAATTTGAATTAAATTTTATAAACAAGATATTTAGAGTTCAGTATTTCTTACAAGTGCTCTATTACCCCCTTTTCCTCTATTTCGGTCCTTTGATGAGCCGCAATTTCCAAATGATAAACTATCACGCGATACAAGTCAAATGAGAAGAAATTTGAACTAAAAACGAGTTTCGAACAAATTAACAGAAAACATTTAATGGAGATTACTTTAACAACTATAATGAACTGGAAAAATAGTGCAAAAGTACTAACTGCATACACTGGGAAGAAAATGTTAGAAAAGATATATGAAATCTGTGAAATGCATTTTTATTTCAGTATACAAAACTGTGTACTTTATACATCATTCTTAAATCTTCTAGTTTTATCATTATTTTTTTTAATGATTTTCATATTTATTTTTGAACTTCCCGTAGTTTAAAAAAATGAAAATGAATTTTTTTATTTGTCTTTACGTTTTTTTAGAATTTTTATACAAAAATTTCAATAATATCAAAAATCGAAATTTTTCAAAATTTTCAAAAAATGTTTTAGTACAGGATATTCCAGCTATTTGCCTTAAGGCACGATGCTCGATGCCATGCCCACTAGTATATAATTTGATTTTTATAATCATTTATTAAATTTATGTATCAGTGAAGGAAATTCGTGGATCCTAACTACATTCTAGTACAAAAAAAACAGTCGAGTCTTTTGTGGATTTCTACTCTAACATCTTTCTCCTGAACATGACACCTGCAAAGTAGTCGAAACGTCCGTCGTCGGCACGTATGTCGTTTCTTTCTCAGTCATAAGAGGCAGTGATTTACGACCTACGAGCAATGTCGGTGGTCGGACGAAAGACCGATTTTTTTTTTGCTAATTTTTTTTTCAAAAATGCTTTTCTTTGTTTTTGCGTCGTTCGTGCGCAACGAGAGAAAAATTTAGTGATCCTTGTAGTAGGCGGGTGACACAGGAATTTGAATAATATCATATTCTAAGGGCGGGTACACATGGGGTAAAGGACATATTAACTTAGACTTAGTAGCACTTTTTTGTCATTGATAGTTATTTAAAGTAATTGAAAGACACTTTTAGAAATTTTTTTTTTCTCATTTGAGAATTAGCTAATAATTGATCAATATTAGTTTTTACTTTATAAATAGTACAGGACGGGGCACAAAGGTCCAATTTGAAGTTGGGCGATTATATTGTGAAAACCAAACCAATGATATCTCAACAAATAACCCATATCAAACAAACAATTATCTGACTATGTTCAGTATAACTTCCATCATGTGTTTTTTTGCTGTTTTTCAAGAATTTATTACCTGTTTGTTTTTACTTCATAGATCTATTGTCATATTTTCATTTTATAGAGATTTTACAAAATAATACCAACATTTGATCAACCAATGCAAAATATGAATTTCTTGGGTACATTTTCTACAAAGATAACACTGTAAATAACCTTGATCTGGTATTTTGCTAAGAATGTTCATTAGCAGAGGTGGAATAACTATTTATTTAACTTATCTCCTGTAAAATTGCTTTTTTACTTAATTTACTCTATTATTAATCACTTTTTAATTTTTACACTTTTGCCAAGGTAAAAGTTCAGTTGGTCCTTTTTACCCCATCCACGTGTAAGCTTTTTTTCATAAAGGTTATTCAAAAAAACAACTGTTGAATTTAACTCAAAATTAACAATACATCTAATAAAACATTCAAAAAACGTGTACTTAAAAAATTTATTAAGGTCTTGTAATCTAAACAACAGTGCTCAAAACAAAAAAAAACTAACAACGAAAAAAAAAACTTTTTGTATGGATTTTCAAACATTGTCGTTTTTCTCCCGATATCATTGTCGTAAGAATCAAGGTGATGATTAGTTATACATCTTTTGCCCTCTACTTTCAAATATTGTTGTTAAAAAAATCTTAACTCTACTGGTTTTTGAGATATCGGCGATGGATCTTTTTACTCAAGTATAAAAGTACAAAATGGAGTAAGTGACATTTTTTTACATATGGATTAGAATAATAACAGAAATCAGAACTAAATAGTTTTATAAGCTTTCATATTTTAAGTGAATTAATTTGTCATATCCTGTATTAATCTGCCATACATATATTGTATCTTTTTATTATTTTAATTTCTGGTACATCTCAGCTGCATTTTGGCAATAATAATGAAGACATTTCATTTTTCTTATTCATAATCATAAATTTATTATACGTTTTCTAATATTGTCTAGGTTCAAAAGTAAATTGAAATTTTTGGCAGATAATAGTTTTGTTTCAATGCAAACTATGACATGTCGTTTTTTACATTTATTTTCATTCATTTCTGCAATATTGCACATACATTCCAGTACTTTATAATCACATACACGCGGTAGTTTCTTAACAAACTTCAGAAAGATTTATCAAAATCCGAATAATCGATTAGAAGGAGAATACAGTGAGTGCTTGTATAGTAATATTATCTACGTCTTTGCTTGTAATTTAATATGAACTTTATATAATAGCAATGAAGCTCAAATTGATTCTACGTTTTTGTTAGAAAACGTTTGTATGAGAAAAAGAAAATGGGGTGTTTTTAGGGGTTTCCCGGCGATTATTCGATTTTTTCTCACCGTAAGAACCATCATTGGACATCAACGAACATTTTAAAAAAAGAATGGGCCAGATTGGTCCAGGCGTTTACCAGCATATTTTGCAATTCATATATAAGACGATAAAAATTTCAATAAAAGTCAGTGTCACTGCTGCTTGATATCAGATTGTCTGATGCAGGTATCAAACATGACATAACTTAAATGACATTCAGTGAGCTTGTTTCTGAGTTCATCTTAAAATATTTCTGATTCTCGATTCTATCAAGTGCCATATGTTGCTACTTATCCAAATATATTTTTGTGCAAAAATTTTTAACTTAGCCATTCGAACCCAGCCTAATCCCGTTTTCCCCCGTTCTCCTGTTTAAACTATTTTTCTCCAGTTTCTCTTGTTTTCTCCTCCAACACTTGTCGTTGACGCTGTTCGCTAATTAAGTGCACGTTTTGCCTCTTTTCGGCCAAGTGTCACACTTCATGTGTGGTCGAAGGAAAAAAAATTACATATTTAGGAAATAGGAGTCGCATAGGAGAATGAAAGAAAGATGACACAATTGATCGATTAGTTTTTGAAAAAAAAAATCATATTTTTTAAACACCTAATATTTAATAAAATGCCATATATATAAATAGTGTCCTCTATGGTGTATAAATAGGGTCCTCCTTGTGGATGGAGTCGTGAGTTTGAATCTCACTCTGGACAACCTGCATCGGGCAGCAGCGATGTCTATTTGCACTTGAAAATATAGATGAAAAATATGTTTCCATTTAAAAATAAGCCCATCTAAGACACTGCGGTGCAAAATGGCAATGGGAAATCTCTCACACTATTCTTCCCTTCCCTAATCTAATTACCTACTGTTGCGGGGGCACACCTTGCTTTTTTAACATTTATAAATTTGTATATACATATATATATATATACATACATATATATATATATGTATATGTATATGTATGTATATATGTATAAATTATAAATATATGCAAGAATTTATTTGTTAATGAAATGACGAACACAATCTAAGTGACAGATCTAAAGCGTTTAAAGTGTCATTCGGGATTTTGCATTCGAATATTGATATACATGTATGTATATATATATATATATATATATATATATATATATATACTAGGTGACCCGATAGACGTTGCCCTGTACCCACGTCTACAATTCAAAAGTTCCAAATTTTTTAATATCCTATCCTATACTTTTTAATATCCTATTTGATGTCCTGCCTTTGTAATTCATTTATGGTCTTAGCAAAAACCATATAAGAAATTCAGAAAAAAATAATATAGTATCTGCGGTAAAAGAACAATATCACACTTGATTTCACCACACGACATAATTGCTTCAATAATTTAGTCTATAATTTTCAAAATCTCGTACCATATATCAGTCGCTATTTGGCAATTATAATTTCTGAAGTATATTTTTTTACTAATAATTTAATAAACATTATTGTTTGTGTTCAAATCTTAGGTGAATTAATTTGTAAAATCTAGTTCTTCAATCTAAGATCAACTTGCTAAATATTCCATATCCAATGCCAAACAAATGAATTTTTGACACTTGAAACAAAATTTTAAATCATTTTTTTAATGGGTAGAAATATTTTTTTGCACTGTTAAATAATTTAGTAAAGTAAACCAAAATGCGACATGCATAAGTTTAAAAATGTATATACAATTTTGGACTTATTGCGTTATTTATTAAACTGAATTATATAACTTCATCTGCCAAACATGTACTGTTGACTGTATCTTACATTATTTTAATTTCTGGCACATCTCAGCTACTTTTCGACAATAATAATGTAGACATTATATTTTTCTTCTATATTATATTCTAATATTATCTAGGCTTATAAATTCAACTAAATACACATTTCGAGTGAATTGACATTTTTAGCAGATGACAGTTAAAATGTTTTCAATGTCAAACAATGATATGTGGTTTTTTGTGCCATTCATTTCTCCAATATTACTATAGTTTTATCGTTTATTAAATCTTAAAAAATTCGTTTGACAAGTTCTGAAAAGAATTATCAAAATCCGAATAACCGTTTAGGAGAAGTATCAAATAATACACCCGTACAGAATTTTATATATGAGATATATATATATATATATATATATATATATATATATATATAATTTTATTAACAACATAGTTAGTAATTTTACAACGTACGAATTGTAAAAATTCCTTATCGGATTCTCAAAATCATCGGCGGTGTCGTTCACACAAGAACTGTACGAAAATATTTTAATAAGCTCTATAGGGGAAATCGGGGCACATTTATAACACTATAAACCAAATGTCTTTCTATCAGTAAATCCAGGAATATAAGCTTAATACACACAACACCTTGATAAAATATTTTTACTTTTATTTTAAACACAAAAATTGTTTGATGGATTTATGCAAAATTAAATTGCATTCTTTAAAATCTCTATCTACTCATAAATCAGCAAAATATAGTTATACACGTCAAGATTGAATTTGCAGAGATTTTTTTATTTAATTTTTGAATTAATTTAATGAGAGTAATTGATATGGTAGCTTATTAATTTTTTCACAAATGCAATGAGTTACTTTCATATAAGTTTTATAATTTATTGATTTTTGTAAAATTCATTAACCCTAACAATTTTTGTGAGCATAAGAGTACTCTATAAAGGAGTTACTTCTATACCATGTCATTTATCCCCCCGGTCTCCTGTATGTATAAATTAGTATGTAATCAAGTACTTGACACGTTGCTACTAGTTTTTACGGAATTTTCCTTTCCTGTATTTAATTATTATTATTATTATTATTATTATACGATATGTAATAAACGATTCGAGGTGTGAATACATTTATTGTAGACAAAACCGCATCTCAGGAAGCTGACGAAAAAAAAAATTAAATAAAAACTAGAATTTGAATTTAATAAAAACTAGAATTTGAAGTCATGCAACTTGCCTTTGATAAAAAAAATACTAAGAATAAAAAATAATTTTTTAAAGGGATTCAAATCAGAATCTAATGTGATTTTCAAAGGAAGTTTTTGGTTTTGGACATAGATTGCTTAATGTTGTTTGTTTATATATTTAATTTAGAAATTTTATGTGGAACACCTCGAAACGTTTGCAAAGTTATTTTAACATAATTTTATATATTTTTAAAATAAGGCAAAAATTTTTTCTCCCAACTACTTTAATAATATTGGCGACTAAAAAAGGAATATATGGTGTGCAATATAATTGTATACAATCCAATAACATAAAATTTTAAAGTTGAATGATAAAGTGTATTTAACTAATGTACTTGTGTACAAAGACTTTTTTGACTTTAACATTTGAAAAAACTGAAATTGAATTAATTGAATGAATGCCTAAAAATTATATGAGTATAAGCTTGTATGTATTACAAATAAGTACATGCATCCATCTAATAATTAAAAAAAATCTGAATCACTTTCAAAAATATTTGAGTATTTTATACACTTCGAAACCCAATTTAAATGTACTATATGGGTAAAATTCACCAAATATTTAAAATATACTAAAAAATAACAAAAAATTGGTGAAGAGACGTATTTATAAAAGTGTACTAATGAAATTTTATACTAAAATTAGATATGACCACCAAAAATGTTGCTTTATTAACAAAATTTACCTAAATTAGTTGATACCGAGTGTCCCATGCAAACCAGTACGCTGATTTTGACGCCAACCTGGATCTACCCCTCGTTTTAGGTTAAAGACGTTTTACGCGTACCGGTATTACATGGGACACTTGAAATCGACTGATTTAGGTAAATTTTATTAATAAAACTTAGTAAAATTCAACTTTGTTATTGTTTATTGTTATTTTTAGTTAAATTCTTAAAATTAAATAGATGTAAATTTAACCTGTAACACACGTTTTTTGTTCATTTTTCGTAGTTTTTGCATTTTTTAGATACTTTGTTAAAACGTATAAAAGACTTATTAATTTTTTTTATTACCATAACTTTAATTCTACGGCCATATCAAATTTCAAATCTCCTAAACGTTTCCCAAAATCCCCAGCAAATGCGTTTATAATTATTTTTCTGTCAAATGAAACAATAATCGCTACGGGTCCGTTTGTTTCTCCTTAAGCACCTGCTTGCTTAATCTTTCACAAAATTTGGGCGTAAGAGATCTCCGATGTTAGATTACAGTTTATTATGTCATAATTAGAATTTCCTAAAAGTTGATTAGCATACAATAATCATATGCTCCATGAGCACCCATCAGTGAGAGCACATTAGAAGTTAGTGAATTAAATCATAAAGGAGCCTCCTTGGATTGTACGGGACTTTTTTTGGTAATTTACGGAACGGTAATAGGATGACATAATACTTTCCGTAGGGTAATTTACACTACCGACTAAAACCTCTGCTTTCGTCGACGTTTTCGAGAGCACAAATCAACCGATTTGAATGATTCAAAAAGCAATCGATTCTATTGACGTGCTGATTAGTTTTTGGGAGAGGCAGGTCCAGCCGTTTCGGAGTTACGGAGCAAATACAATCAGAACAGAACAATAATATCTCGAACAATCAGAACCACTGGAAATCCATGTTTATACGTACTGTAATTTATTAACTTCCCGTAGGGCAAGTTATAGTAATAGCAAAAATATCGAAAATGAAAATTTTTATATATATTTACGTTTCAAAACCTTCTGAATATTTTGGCATACCTTATTGTTACAAAAAATGGATGTATGTGTGTGTGCGTGCATGTGTGTGTGTGCGATTTGAATAATTCAAAAAACATTCGATTTGTATTGATAAGGAGACGTGCTGATTAGTTTTTGGCAAAGGCAAGGGAAGCCGTTTCAAAGATATGGGGCTAAAAGTTTCAAAAACGGTAACTCAGCTTTTAAGAGAACGGAGCGTCCGATTTGAATGATTCAAAAACCATATTACTTATATTGATGAAATGAAGAATTGATTAAGTTTTTGGAAAGGCAGGTCTAGCGGTTCCGGAGATCTAGTAAAAAAAGTAAAAAAAAGCCATTTTGCGGTCAAAAATGATCATTAGACATATTCACATCAAATTATCAGATATTTCATAGAGATTTTAACAATAAGTATAAATTCCTATGGGTTCCGTACCAATGTTTATGCGTTAGACGGCGACGCGGCGCTTACGCGCTTCGATATTTCGTCTCTATGCAGTTAAAGCAGTACGATTGCTTTGAAAAAAATAAAAAAGACATTTTTTTTAAAAAAATTTATTTTTTTTTTTAATTTTTTTTAAATTTTTTTTTTCAAAAAAAAGTAATTTTTTGTTCAATTTATAGTTTCTCAAAAATCTTATTTTTTCGAAGTAAATTTTTTTCAATAATGTTAATCGTTTTTAAAAAAATAATAATTTTTGGTACGGGAAGTTCCAGCAATTTGCCTTAAGGCGCTATGCCTTAATTGCCTTAAGACAGAATTCCACTTACAGCTAGTTAAATTTTTCAAATCGGTTCATCGTTCATTGTTCTAGAAATGAAATTAACTCATGCATAGTCAGATTGTATGTACCCATGTCCTTTACGGCTTTCTTTCAAATGTATCAATTTCTGTTTTCGAAATATATGAAATAAATGAATAATTATGAAATTTTTTTTACAATATTCAACAATATATTTTCAAAAAAATGCGGACGGGGACCGGACTCGAACTCGCATCGATCAAGCCAAATGGTTGTAAATTCGTCTCTTTAGCGACTGAGCTACATCGACACCTTAAATTGTCGATGTTTTTCATTTATCTCACAAAAAAGTAGAAAAGTTAAACTATACTCTCCCTCATCCTCGGGGATAAGGAGGTCCGGCTGCTCTTGGCAACTGAGCCTATCGGCCCAGCTGTACCCCCTCACCACGATAAGGTGGCAGCCACGAGGGGGGGGATGGGAGTCAGGGGGAGAGACGGGATTGCACACTCACACTCAGACTGTGATCACCGACCGAATTCCAAGTCGACGCGAAAGCCAGGGGAATCGCACGAGGGACTCGACCCCGACAGTCGCGGACTCAAAGAACCCGACGACGAGCACCACATTCACACCATGCACACACTTACACCATGCCGCACGTAAGGCAGACGCAGGCCGAATTCCGAATCGACGCGGGAATCACGGGAATCAACCAGGAGACTCAACCGAGTGACGTCCGCGGGACTCGAGGAACCCGACGGCGAAGCCCGCCGCCACACAGTTTGGCAGCTCTTGCTGGCCGGCCCGACTCGAAAGCTCCGGGCACCACGTCGCGATCGAACCGCTCCGGCCCTGGACACGAATTTTTGTTCAGTGGGTGGAACCCTTCCAGCGTTCTGGTCAACGGTCTTAAAGCCTGGGCCAACCAAAGACCTCACAGAAGTGGCCGAGTCCGACGATACCGTCGCCGAAGCGGAGCATCGTATCGTAAGCGCAGTATTTTATCGCGTGCATAAACATCGCAAGACGATGACGATCTAGTTCGAAGGACAGGCTGCCCTCTAGCGTCACTGATACAGTCATATTGTATGTACCCAGTACCCATTTCCTTTACCCCTTAAATGACTGTATCAGTGACGCTAGAGGGCAGCCTGTCCTTCGAACTAGATCGTCATCGTCTTGCGATGTTTATGCACGCGATAAAATACTGCGCTTACGATACGATGCTCCGCTTCGGCGACGGTATCGTCGGACTCGGCCACTTCTGTGAGGTCTTTGGTTGGCCCAGGCTTTAAGACCGTTGACCAGAACGCTGGAAGGGTTCCACCCACTGAACAAAAATTCGTGTCCAGGGCCGGAGCGGTTCGATCGCGACGTGGTGCCCGGAGCTTTCGAGTCGGGCCGGCCAGCAAGTGCTGCCAAACTGTGTGGCGGCGAGCTTCGCCGTCGGGTTCCTCGAGTCCCGCGGACGTCACTCGGTTGAGTCTCCTGGTTGATTCCCGTGATTCCCGCGTCGATTCGGAATTCGGCCTGCGTCTGCCTTACGTGCGGCATGGTGTAAGTGTGTGCATGGTGTGAATGTGGTGCTCGTCGTCGGGTTCTTTGAGTCCGCGACTGTCGGGGTCGAGTCCCTCGTGCGATTCCCCTGGCTTTCGCGTCGACTTGGAATTCGGTCGGTGATCACAGTCTGAGTGTGAGTGTGCAATCCCGTCTCTCCCCTGACTCCCATCCCCCCCTCGTGGCTGCCACCTTATCGTGGTGAGGGGGTACAGCTGGCCGATCGGCTCAGTTGCCAAGAGCAGCCGGACCTCCTTATCCCCGAGGATGAGGGAGAGTATAGTTTAACTTTCTACTTTTTTGTGAGATAAATGAAAAACATCGACAATTTAAGGTGTCGATGTAGCTCAGTCGCTAAAGAGACGAATTTACAACCATTTGGCTTGATCGATGCGAGTTCGAGTCCGGTCCCCGTCCGCATTTTTTTGAAAATATATCGTTGAATATTGTAAAAAAAATTTCATAATTATTCATTTATTTCATATATTTCGAAAACAGAAATTGATACACTTGAAAGAAAGCCGTAAAGGACATGGGTACATACAATCTGACTATGCATGAGTTAATTTCATTTCTAGAACAATGAACGATGAACCGATTTGAAAAATTTTAAAAGCAGTCGACTTTTATTGATAGGAAGATGTGCTGATTAGTTTTTGGTAAAAGCAGGTCCAGCCGTTCCGAAGATACGAGGTAAAAAGTGCCAAAAATGGCAGTTTTTGGGAGAACTAAGCATCCGATTTGAATGATTGAAAAAACTTTCTGCTTGTGTTGATGAAACGATTGCTTCTGAGGAAAGATCTTTTTTTTTAATTAAAAATAAAATTGGACACACACACACATATTCACACATACACACAGACATACATCAATTTTTTCTGAGAATATATCAATATTTTCATTTTCGTTTTTTTGCGATTATTATAACCCTACGGAAAGTTAAAAATTAAATACTTTTTTGTTAAATTTTACGTGGACGATATCTCGGATAGAGATAGATAAGATAAAATAAAAGTTTTTTTACAAATACATTAGCATCCTGTCAAAAAAAAGTTTCGTCAAAGTCGGTCCCAACGTTTCGAAAATTAGCCCAAACAAGCAGACAGACAGATAAAAATTTAAAGAAACGTTAATTTTCTACGTGCAGTTTCTATTTTGTATACATATGTATGCACTAAAAAACGACCAATTAAATTTTACAAACAGACACTTCAATTATAGTTTGTTTCCCAAAGCCTCCTGCAACCGTGTCAAAATTTCACCCACCCAAAAACAAAAGCACCCGTCCACTCCATCAAATATTTCCTAAACCTCCACTTTTTTCAATGTCAACACAACATTGCAAAATATTTTTGTACAGATCACCATTTTCTATTATTTTAATAGACTTCTGAAAACAAAGTGTCAAAATCAAAATTTATCAAGATATCGTGTTAAAATGGTTAAAAACCATTCGATCCCTATTGATAGGGAGATGTGCTGATTAGTTTTAGCATTAGCTAGCATAGTATAAGTGAAAATGTTGCACAGAGTTATTTGCAAATGCGTTTAGACTGTGACTATACGGGAGCACTTTTTCACTATTGTGCAAATTAGACAACTATTTTTTTTTAATTGAATTCGAAATGAAATGACGATTGTTAATGTACGATTTACATTTGATTTGCTTAGATATAACAAAAAGATGGCAAAAATAATGAAAGTTACAGTATTTGTAATAATATATTTGAAAACGTTTAAAATTTCTCGAATATTTTTTCATTACGGTACGGAAAGTTCCAGCAATTTGCCTTAAGGCACGATGCCATACACCACTAGTTTTTGAGAAAATGTGGCACAATTGTCCTTCGTACAACCAAATTATCAACGCTTCGTTCTTGTTAACAAAATATTGTCAATTGTCAAATGTCAAATCTAAAATCCTTTGTAATTTTATGGTGTACCTGAACGCAAAATATTTTGACTCTAATTGTAATGTCTGAATAGCACTCTGCGGGCAAAGGACCCCCTAGAGGTCCTTAAAATGGTACAGAGTCCTTTCAAGGAATTTTGGCATAGACTATTGAGGTTAATGTATTTTTGTGTTATTTGACACTTTCATGGTAGATTTTGTGGGTGTACATATATTTTGGAAATACTTGGAAAGAATTTGTTAAATGTGTTAACCAGGATGTAAGTTTAATTTTGGTAAAGTATATATACATTAGGGTGGTCCTTAATATGGATGTTTTTGAATTTACTTGCTCCCAGGGCTTTAAATACTTCCAAATTGATAAAAAACAATTCTCTGAAAATTTTAGCTTTTAATATTAACTTTTGGATAGTCCGTGCTCCAACCAAAGTTTCTTATGGAAATAACATGAGTAAAAGTGAATAAAAATTTTGAGTACAACATTGTATTTGCTTATTTTGATCATGAATAAATAATTTACAACAAAAATTTGATATATTTTATAAAATAAGTATTTACTTAGTGAGAAAAAGAAGTGCGGACTATCTTAAAGTTAATATTAGGAGCTAAAACTCTCAAAGAATTGTTTTTTTTATCAATTTGTAAGCATTTGAGCCTCTGAGAGCAAGGAAATTTGAAAACATCCATATTAAGGACCACCCTTATATACACATACAATTGTTGTAATATTTAGAGGTCAGAATAAATTGATAATAAACTTTTTCTTCTAATAATACAATTTTTTATATGTCTATGTCTAGTTCCACCCATTTTTTATATTTTATTCGTCAAGGGAGACCTCACACGTTTTTTTCTTAAAAAAAACATGAATATTTTTCTGTCATTTTTTTAAAAACATAATTATTAGGGTCGTTAGCGTTTTTAAACATTTTGACGCGAGCCCTTCGAATTTTAAATTAGGAGAAACATCTGTTTAAGGGTAGTTAGAAATGTATAGACACACACATATATACATATATATGCAAATTTCATATTCACACTTATATATAAAAATATATTCTAAGACTTTTTTTTAAAATGCTATAAATTAAAACTACTGAATATATTCTATTTTTTTCATTTGAAAGTACAATTTTTCAGGCTAATTATAGAAAATGATTTAAAACTAAAACTATGCAAAAACAAAAAGACTTATATATTGTTAGAACAAAATTTTGAAAAAAAATCGTCCATGGCGGACCCAAATTTTAAATTTTTTAACATGTTTTTATTAGTTTTTTCACACTGCAAAATTTTATTTATATTTTTTTTTAAGTTTAATTTTTGTCTAAATGAAATAAAAATTATTTCTATGATTTCTTCCATTTTTTAACAAATCTTTTCAAATTCTTCTAGCCAAATTAGAGTCTAAAACTATTCCAAAAACTCATAACTTCTCTCGGTTCGAATAATTATTAAGGATTTCATTATTTTTACGACCAGTAAAAAATGTAATAAAACTTTTACTGTTTATTTTTATATATTTTCGAACAGTAGCCATCGTTGAGAGGATCGCCAATTATACAAATTAGGCAAAAGAATTTTTTTGTTTTTTTATTTTTCGGTTTTGATGTCTAGACTCACCTTAAGACATATTATTTAGTTTAATATATAAATAAAAAATAATTATTATTTAGAAACTATATAATGAATATATACTATAGCTAAAAATATTACAAATTAGACACCAATTTTTATATTAGAATAAATTTAAAACTATACTCAATCATTTGTATTGTAGTATTCATTTTTTTACTTTTTCTTGTATATCTGTTTAGTAACTCGCGCAATATAAATAAGATATTAAGCAAATTTGTTCAAAATTAAATTATCTATATTTTCTAACTTTATAGACCCCTACTGCAACTCGGTATACTTTAAAATTACACTGAAATTAATCTGAGTACGATTGGAGTACTTTTTTTGTTATAAAATTTATGAACCACAAACCATTCGATTAATATGTATGGATTACTAGAGAAAATACTTTAAAAATGTTTAAATTATAAATTTTAAGAACAATAAATTTTTAGAACATTTTGGTATACTCAAAAATTAATATTTAAAAGTACAAACTTAACCTGAATTGCAGAAGTTCTTCTACTTTGCCAGTTGGCTTTTACTGTTTTTTAATTTAATTTATTTAAAATTTAATAATATACAAATATATTTATTTTTAAGTTAACTTTAATATTTTTCAAATTTACTTAATTTTATTTAATAATAAAATTTTTATAATTTTTGAAAAAAATTATAAAGAAAATAAACCTCTCACAATTTTTACATGAATTTCAAACAATAAAATAAAACTCACACAATTTTTATATAAAAAAAACAGGAAAATTTTGTTTAGTGTTTTTATTCCAATTTGTTTAATTTTAAAGTTTAATTTAATTTTAATTTTTTTATATTTGTATTAAAAAAAACTGAAACAAATTCCATATTAATTTTTTCATAATAAATAAAACCACAACTTTTTCAATCCAATATTTTTGTATAATATATTTCTAATATATATAATATTCAATAATTATTATATTTATATAATAGTTTTTAATATACACAGTCAACTTATAAATATTACGATCTAGAATTATTTACACGATTTTTTTTAGCAACAATTAATTAATAAACAAAATTTACTTAATAAAAACACAGACGATTTTTTTTCTCAATAATTTTCTAATAGTACGTTGTACAAAATTTTGATAAAATGTCAGACAATCACATATTTGATAAATTTACATTGTTTAAAAATTAAAAGTAAATTTTTACTAAAATTTTTGTCAAAAATTTGTAAAAACAGTAAATATTTTTTGTTTTACACATTTTTTTCGCAAAAGCTTGTTATTTTGTACACAATAAATAATCACACGATATTTTTTACATATTTACAAATTAAATTGATATTAATTGAATTAACTAATGAATTCATTTATTAAATTACAATTCAAATAATTATTATTGATAACTAATTAGTATTGACAAAAACTAACAAGTATTTACAATAATTAAATAATCCAATAATATTGAAAATAATTCTTTGATATTGCCAATAAATTAATTAGTATTAGAAAATTAATTTTGATAAAAAGTAATTAATTTTTATTGCCAATAAATATTTGGTTTTGAAAATAACTCATGATTAATTATTAACAAATTTGTTTCATTACTACTATCAATAATTATTAGATTGATATTGCCAATAATTAAATAATTATTAACGAAAATAAAAAATTATTTAACTGGTATTGATACTATTATAATTTTTTATGTAAAATTAATCGGTTTTTCAACTTACACAAATCTTTGGCTCATTTTGAGAAAAATCTCTTGAAAAAAAAGAAAAAATCGGCGGATTTTGACATAGCACATTAATGATAGAAAACTAAATTAGGTAATTTAGTGAAAAAATTAGTACAGTACTTTTAATACACAAAATATATTTCCCCGATCAATTTTCGCTTCCAAAAGTCGTAAAAGCGATATTTACACGACTTTTACGATTCGTCGTTCAAATTCTCGATTTCACGGCAAATAAATCAAACTTAAATACGATTTCTTTTCCAAAATAAACAATAAACATTAAAAATGTCACCGACATCGACAATTCTTCGTAAAATACAAATAAGAAAGCAAACATTATTAAGAAAGAGACCTCGAGCGTGGCGAGCGGAAAATTGCCGTGAAATTTTTAAAAGGACCTTCTCGACGTGTGCGAAGGTTTGGCCGAAAATAATAAAAAGGATAAAGGATATTGTGAGGATAGTTCTGTGGCATGTTGGTTAAATATGTGGCTAATGTTGGGGTAAATTTTAGACATATAGGACAAGTCGTTTGGGTACAAAAAATTGTCGAAATTTGACTTCAATTGCAAAATTTTGAAGGTTGAAAGTGCGTATGTCCGGGATATTTTAAATATAACAAAAAGGATAAAGGATATTGTGAGGATATTTTTGTGGCATATTGGTTAAATATGTGGCTAATATTGGGGTAAATTTTAGACATATAGGACAAGTCGTTTGGGTACAAAAAATGGTTGAAATTTGACTTCAATTTCAAAATTTTGAAGGTTGAAAGTGCGTATGTCCAGGATAAATTAAATATAACAAAAAGGATAAAGGATATTGTGAGGATATTTTTGTGGCATGTTGGTTAAATATGTGGCTAATGTTTGGGTGAATTTTAGGCATATAGGACAAGTCGTTTGGGTACCAAAAATTGTTGAAATTTGACTTTGATTGCAGAATTTTGAAGGTTGAAAGTGCGTATGTCCAGGATATTTTCAATATAACAAAAAGGATAAAGGATATTGTGAGGATATTTTTGTGGCATGTTGGTTAAATATGTGGCTAATGTTGGGGTAAATTTTAGACTTATAGAACAAGTCGTTTGAGTACCAAAAAATGTTGAAATTAGACTTTAATTGCAAAATTTTGAAGTGTGGAAGTGTGTGTGTCCAGGATAATTTAAATATAAAAAAGGGTAAAAGATATTTGAAAAAGTTTGAATTCGTTAGGATAGAGAAATACTGCCTTTTATACAATTATTTATTCCTATTTTGATTTTTCATGCTTGCTACGTCAAAATCCCCAAAAATTTCTTCACAAAAACCCCCAAAAAAAAACAAAAGTATCAAACTTTCATTTTTAAAATCTAAAGTTCCGTACCAATTCAATTTAATTAAATTCTCCAATTTTCTAGCACGTCTAAGTACAAATCACAAGAGTCCACTACATTTATATTTACAAAGCACATTGATATAAATAATTAAATATAAATATATATTACAAATAAATAATTCAACTCTAATAAGTTGATAGTCTTTAGGGTCCAAAGGGGTACTGGACCCTTATTTTTTTACAACACAACACTTGCAATAGCTAAAGTTTTGTTTCACTGATATAAAACACTGTACAATATGTATTAGAAATACATAGATCAACTCAGTTTTGTTAAGGGTACTTTAGACCCTTAATAAAAAATCTTAATGCACATGCAGAAATTTATTTTGGTATAAGTCTTTTTGTTCCACTGATACAAAACACTGCACAATTTAATTTTAGATCAAAATTGTCTATTTTGTAGACAATGATGGCCTTTGATAATGTCGCTGAAAGTTTTTCAGGTTTTTTGAAGCATCATCACCAATTTTTAGATGATTTAGAAACAACCTTTTGAATTAGTAGTTTTCCCATCAATTTCTGATCATTTTTGGAAAGCAGATACAATGGATTATCAATTGAGGTCAGAGATTTTCAACATTTTGATCAATTTTCTGTGGTTTTGTCGACATAATTTTTTTTACAAAACTTGCTACAAAATTGGCAATGGATAAATCATTAATTCAAAGAATCAATGATTGCCTTTCAAGTTGTTTTTCTATATCTCTCGCAATAAGAAATCATCACAATAAGAAATGTCTTCAATACTTTCCATTGTTATGATATACTTTATCCAAGAAATTCAACTATTACCAATAATAAGTTTACTATCCTTTCCCCTATTGTCAAAAATAGAAGTCAGTTCTTCCAGTTGTCTAATATTTTGGTCACTGAATCAACAAAAACTTTATATATTTTTGACGTCATCTTAATTCTTTGATCATTTTTCTGTAGTTTTGCTGATATAAATTTTGTACAAAACTTGCTACAAAAATTGGCAATAAATCATCATTTCAAGAAATTAATGATCGACTTTCAAGTTGTTTTTCTATATTTCTGGTAATAAGAAATCATCACATTAAAACTGAAAAATTTGGTAGTTCCTTTGATTTGGTAGTTCTACCAACGAAACAGTCTTAAATCCTTTTTATTGTTCTAATATACTTTATCCAAGAGATTAAATTTTTTGTGGTTTTGCCGACACCAATTTTTTTTTACAAAACTTGCTAAAAAATTTGCAATGGATGAATCATCAATTCAAGGAATCAATGATTGCCTTTCAAGTTGTTTTTCTATATCTCTGGCAATGGGAAATCATCACAATACAATAAAAGATGATCCAAAAATGTGTTCAAACAAATTTTGGTTGATTCTTCGACTTTGATCAATTTTCTGTGGTTTTGTCGACATCCATTTTTTTACAAAACTTGCTAAAAAATTAGCAATGGATAAATCATCATTTCAAGAAATCAATGATTGACTTTCAAGTTGTTTTTCTATATCTCTGGCAATGAAAAATCATCACAATGAGAAATGTCTTAAATCCTTTCCATTGTTCTAATATACTTCATCCGAGAAATTCAACTATTATCAATAATAAGTTCACTATCCTTTATCCTATTGTCTATTCTGTCCCCCAGGACTCGACGGATTAGGATAAGGACTATACCTCTGTCCCAAAAACCGGCTCTGGTTCCCACTCCTCAAATCGCTAGCCACCGGACTAGGGCTCCCACTACTGCTAGGAGTCCCCGGTTCCCTATTAGGGCTTCTATTACCCCCAGCACCAGCCCCCAAAGCCCCAAAACCAGGACTCCTCGCCGCAAAGGCCGATCCTTGCTGCAAATACTGATTCTGCGTCCAAAAACCAGCCAAAGAATTCAGGGCTCCCAAAGTTTGCAACCTGGGGTAAAAAAATTCCCCGTACGGCCCATTTGTGGCTGTCGATGTCCTCTGTTGCTGTTGCCATAACATATGGGCCCTTGCTTTTTCCAGGATCGATTCGGGGTCTGTTTGGCCCTGGTTTTGGGCCAGGCTTTGGTGGGCTAGATTCTGGGCCCAGATCATGTGGGCTCTTGCTGCTTTGTCTAAAATGCTGTCTTCTTGAGAGTTTGATGATTGGGCTAGGTTTTGTTGGTGTTGGGCGATTTGTTGGCTCAGGGACTGGTGTGTCGTTTGGGCTGCTGCTAGATGGTAGGGCGAGTGCGCGTGGGCTAGCAAGGAGTCTGGGAATAGACGTAGGGGTGAACGGAGGTGCTGTTCTAGGAGTAAGGCGTCCATTGGGTCTCTGGAAAAGAAAAAATCAAATTTGTAAAATTGTGTGTATGAGAGAGTTATCAAGGTTCAAACGAGCATTCTACTAAACGAATAGAGATAGGATTTTTAATTTTTCTACAGAAACTACATAAATTATGATGAAATGTATCATGGTTATTTGGTATACACGTATTTTCTCCTATTGTTTTTTATAACATAAGTCAACTATGCTGAAGCTAAAAATAGCAATAAAAATTTTAAACTTTCCGGGGATGTTTGCTATTTTAGAGTATAAAATGAAATTAAAAGTTCTATCAATTTTTCTATCAACTATGATGTAGCTAAAAATGACATTTAAAATTTTAACAAAAATGTTTTTTGGGAATTTCATACGTTTTGGAGATCTTTGGTATTTTCAGAACGTAGAATGAAATTAAAAGTTTTATCAATTTTTTTATTTTAAATATTGGATACGGTGCAATTATGATGAGCTCTTCAGGAAGTTTTAGTTTATGTGCATTAGGGTGGTCCTTAATATGGACATTTTCAAATTTCCTTGCTCCCAAGGGCTCAAATGCTTCCAAATTGATAAAAAGCAATTCTCTGAAAGTTTCAGCTCCTAATATTTACTTTTAGAAATAGCATGAAAAAAATTTCAAAAATTTTGCAGAGCTTCGAATTTTCACTTTTAATTCATTTGTCGCTGAGTAAGGGATCGTTCAAGTATCACGTAACGAGATTTATTACAATTATTTACATATATTATTTATATATATATATATATATATATATATTTGTGTGTGTGTGTTTGTGTATGTGTGTGTGTCTTTCTCTGTGAGAATCCGAGGTGTAAAATAAGGTGTCGATCCCTCCAGGCCTTAAGAGGTGTTAATTTTTTTCTGACATAAACGATTCCTCTCTTAATATATTCCCGTCGATAAATTTCATTGATGTATTTATATGCAATATCTCAAAAACAACGTCCTTTATAATATAATATCTTTTACCGAACACGTTTCGGCCAGATTCACAAAACGAAATGAATCAGTGAAGTACCGACGAAAATTATAAAAATAATTGAAAGTAATTAGGATAAAAGATCATCGCAAATCAACTGTAGTGTCAATTTTTCTCACACAAATCTTCTCTAAGAGCAAATCGCCTCTAAAAACTCTTAGAAACGCTAAGTCAATCTATGTGGTCTCATCTGGTCTAGTCTAATATAGAAAAAAACAACAAAATACTTTAAAGCCAAAATTATTTTTGACAACTTTTAAAATATTAATTTTAGCTCTTACACAGTTGACTTATATTCTGGAAGTCAAGGTTTGAGAACCCTATCTCTATTAAATTAAAAGAAAATCTGTGAATCTCAATTCTTGCTAATTAACGTATCAAGAAGTTCAAGCAACTTGTCTTAAGGCAACTCCGGTACTTAGGGGGCGTCTATTAATCACGTGAGCGAGTTTTTAAGGGTTTTTGAACCCTCCCTACCCATTGGTGATACATGGTGATATTCAAAATTATCCCCCCCCCACCAAACATCACGTGATAAAACTGTAAGATTTTTGATTTTTTTTTGAAAATGTTTGTTTTTTTTAAAAAAAAAAGTCAGTTATAAAATAAATACATGTGATATCTTACTATACTCCTCCCTCCCCCACGTGATATTTCGTGATTTTTAATCAAACCCCCTAAAAGCCTCACGTGATTAATGGACGTCCCCTTACAACTATTTCGACTATTATGTCCTAAATACGACGGATGTTTCACCAAGAACAAGTTTAAATTCGACGATTCTTACCAATATTACGGTTACTGTTTAATAATATTTTCATTAGTCGAATTAATACTAAAGTATTTATTATTACTTGCTATGATCACGTACGAAAGACGAAATGATTCGGCAATCGACGAGCAAAAGTCCATGTGTGTGAATGAATGTGCCGATACTCGTACGAAACGAAACGAATGCGATGATTGCACTGGGATAGTGTGAGGCAAAGAGAGACGGTGAGAGTCTTGCGTTCGAGCCCTGTAATCACGGACGCGGCTGCCGACAACCGGCCGAAGGAAAAGAACAGTGGAGGACATTGGCATTGAGACGAGTCGAGGGTCACATTTGGATATATAAACTAGTGGTGCATGGTATCGTGCCTTAAAAGGCTAGTTCCTAGAACTTCCCGTACCGCAATTTGAATTTTTTTGAAAAAAAATGTTTTTTTTTATTTTGAATTTTTTTGAGAATTATGAGCACTTTCTCAAAGCAATCGCGCTGCGTAGCTGTTTTAGAGACAAAATTTGTTAATTTGATGTGCATATGCCCGATATCATTTTTGTGTGCCAAATGGCATTTTTTATTGGATCTCCGAAACTGCTAGACCTGCGTTTCCAAAAATTCAATCTGTTTTTCATTTTGTCAATACAAATTAAAAAATGTATCCGCACAGGCATACATACTACACACACACATACATCCATTTAAATAAAAAAAATTGCGATTTTCGATTTTTGCGATTCCTATATATAATAGCCTACAAGATGTTAATTGATCTCTAACAATTAAAATATTTATAAATTAATATAATGAATTCTAACGATTAATTAATTAGAAATCAATTTTTTCACTGTGCTCCAATTTCCGTGATATTTTTGAATCTCTTGAACCAAGTCAATTCTAGATGAAATACGATTAATTGTAATTTTGGTGGCACTCATAAAACTATTTGATTTGAAGGAAAAAAAAGACCTTTAACAGTACTCATTTTATTTTAAAGCTTATTTTGAGCACTATAAAACCCCATAGAATATATAAAACGTACTACCTCGCCGCTAGATGGCTTCAAATACAACAATTAAATTTCAAACGAAATAAAAAACGACTTTGCTTTTTCATATCGATCTTAATATTGTCCCTAGGACACGTTATAAAACACCGATTTATTAAGATTTAAATTGATATAATTTTGTTCATGGCATGATTTTCGTTAAAATGTATATTTTTGCAGATATTTGCAAAAAACAATAAAAAGCGCCAAAAAGAAACAAATTTTCAGTAGTCGGTAACTTGATGTCAAAGGAGTCTAAATTATTTTCACTTTTGAACTTGAGAGTAAGATGAACCTAATTCCAAAAATTCATACAAATTGGAGCACAGTATAAAAAAAATCAGACCCAAACCGCTTCATTAACTTGGGTAAATATTTCGTATCCAATGCCAAACACATGAATTTTTGACACAATGAAACTTCTAAATAAGTTTTTACATAATGAGTAAATTTGGCAAGTTTGTACAAATTTAATAATTGAGTTTCATAAATTAATATATAGATTTTATATTAAGTCGATACATATCGAAAACTTTATGCCACTTGCATCTGATTATTTGATGAATTATCTTGAATTTCTTGAAAAAAATATGAATATAATTATAGAAATAAAAAATATGTTATAGAGGCACTTTTTTAATACTTTAAGAACTTAAACTATTATAAGATAATTTATATTATTAAATCTACGTTTAAATTCCAAATGTATCTTGAATTTCTAAGGCATTTGAGTTTAGTAGAATTTTTTTTTGACTGGTCTTGAGAAATCTGATTTGATTTAATTTAAAATCTATTTAGAAATCAATAACAAAAAGAATCATATAAATTATATGTGTAAATTTAAGTTGTTTTAAAGTATACCGAGTTGCTGTAGGGTTTGTGATGTTAGAAGAAATTGTAGAATATTTATTTTATTCATTTTTGTCAAATATTGCTTTTGAATTGGATGAGTACTTTGAAAGTTACTAAAGTCAATCTTAAGTAGTATATGGGTCCATAATTATACTTTCAAAAGCGAATTAAAGTATATCGAGTTGCTGTAGGTCTTTGTAATGTTAAGAAAAGATTATATAGCACTTAATTTTAAACAAATTTGTGAAATATTTTAATTACGTCGTACAAACCGTTTGAAAGTTACAAGGGATATAATAAATAAAAGCACCGCCAATAAATGAATAGTCAATCATAAGTAGTACATGGGTCCATAATTCTACTTTCTAAAGTATGAAAAAAAAATCTGTTTAGATATTATAATAATCATTTGGGTATTTAAATACATATCCTAATATAAATTATAACTTTTTCACGAAGAATGTGTAACATTTTAAAAAATCTGCAACGTTTCAGACAATTTATAATATTTTAAAGGATTTGACTCAAGATTCTTAATTTTGAGACAAGAGACCTTTTGAATTAAATCTGTACCGTCAATACAATTTTTCTTTTTCTTCTCAATTAAATCTGTACCGTGTTATATAGTACTTTTTTCTTCATTGCTCAAGTGAGAATTTGCCCCGAGGAAAGAGTGAAATCTGTACCGCCGCCGCTATTAGTGATAATTAGCCGACGCGCACGCATCGTCCGACCAGCACACCAATACAATTTTACATTTAGATTAAGATAATCGTCTCGAAAAGATTGAAATTAAAAGGAAATCGATGAAATACGATCGGTAATAGATCGACTAATTTATTTTACACAAAAATTAGCCATAATTTTCAATGTAAACGCAGTTTTTTAGCGGCTTTCCGACGAGCGCACTTGTTCTGCAATTTTGGACGAGAAAGGAATAATGGAATTTTAGTAAGTTGCGGGATTAATTTAATCGTCTGTAAAAAATTAGCAATAAAAGGATATTGATGAAATTCGATCGATAATTGATTGATAAATATATTTTATGCAAAATATGTACATTTATTGCAGATTTCCGACAAACTAAGTTGCAAAATTTTGATAGCACCCTCGAGTGCTATTGTATCTAGCTGATATGTCACCTTTTTTTCTAAAGCCTTTGATGAGCTAGGATAACCAAATATTTGCATATAACTTTATAATTGTCTATTTAAATATGCGATTTATATAAGTATGTTTTAATATAAATATTTTGAGGAATTCATATTTTTGTGCACCCACGCGCTTTTGTACCCCTTCGCCAAGATGCATCTCTTCCTTTTTTTAATAATCGATTTTTGATAAAACTTTCTGAAAAAACAATTTGTATCAGATCGTTAAAATCTAGGTATTTAATTACTGGATTTGTCTATTTTGATATACAATATAAAAATATATATACTATATTTATTGATAGTTATATTACGGTCTACGTTTTATTTGTGACAAAATTTTTGAAACCATATTGGTGAAATTTTCATATAGTATTCTACAATTTATGCATTTACAAAACCAACATAAAAATTAATGTTCTATTATAAATATTTTGGGTAATTAATATTTTTATCCAAATGTGCACCGGGACGCTTTTGTATTCATTCGACAAGTCATGCCTAGATTTGACTCGGTTCCAATTAAGTTATTAAATAATACTTTAAAATCAAACAAAACAATTTTAATTAGGCAATATTATTAATACAGGCTTCCATAATCAATTCATGATTTTTTTAAAAGTCTGATACAGCATTTTATGTCTTAGAAGAGTTTTTAGTCCGGTTATGGAAGTGAATTTACAATTGTACATTTAGTATCGAGATTTTCCAGTTTTCCTTGAATTTTATCACTGCAACTCGCCCGTAGGCCACACCGTTCGGAATTCAAAGTTGCGATATATGAAAAAAAAATTAAGAATTTTGAGACCTTTCTATCGACGTATAATACTTTATATGTTTTCTTTGAAAAAATATCGAATAGTGTGGATAGTTGCTGGAATTGACTGTGTTTTGGTTGATTTTATTTTTTACTTTACTCATTTGTGGTTTAAAAATATTGTGCAACAATTATATTTATATAAATGTTACTTTCGTACCTTTTGGCAAAGTTTCAAAACTTTTACCAGCATAAATGTCAAAGGTTACATTTTTGTCAGATTTGGTAATGGTTTTTTTGCGAATTGAAATAGAAAGTTCCAAAGTGACTTCCAAAATTATTAAGGGGCACAACTAGTGTAACCGCCTAGAAAAAGATGATTTTTAGGAATTAATATTAAAAAAAATACTTGATAAATCATTTCAAAATTTTACGGATACATTTACACATGTTTTAAGAATACATAGTAAAATATTTGAAGAAAAAAATTAAATATTTTTTAAGTTATCGTCGATCTCCAACGGCGTGAAAAAAAGGCCCTTCACTGCTGCAGTGATTCCGGCCTTCTACGTGGATGAAATTTTAAAAGAAAAATTCTCGTTAAATTAGATAATCTTGTCTGTAAAATGAACTACGATAAAAAACAAAAAATCAAAAATTGACAAAATGGCGGCGTTTTTTTAAAAAAAGTCGAATTTTACCCAAAGTTTTGGTCGTTTTTGGATTGCCAAAATTCGATTTTTGATCCGATCAAAAAATCGATCGTTTATTTTATGAACTATATATAGAACATGTAAAAAAAATTGATAGTGATGGGATCATTTGTTTTTGAGTAATCGCTGCAGCAAATTCAGAAAATGCTGTTTCGAGAAAAACGCGTTTAAAGATGAAACGATCGTTATACTATACACTATATATATACTGTTTAAATGGCTGTGACTCAAAAACTATTTAGGATATCGATTTAAAATTTTGGTATGTTATTTTTAAAGGAATAACCTATCAAAGTATGAAAAAATTGAAAATTTGTTTTTTTGAAAATTTCACACTAGTTGTGCCTCTTAAGGCACAGCATAGAAGTCTAGAAAATGTATCTCCTTCGGCAATTTAATTAATTTGTCCAAAAATCATCTATCCCCCGACCACACACCACTCGAACCTCTTCGTCTATCCATTATTTTGTGTTGGCATTTTTTGGCGTGTTAATTTGTCTCGATGGATTTCTTTCTTACGTCCATCGGGGTCCCTTGATCTCTTCAGTGTTCTCTCTTGTTCCCTCGGTGTCTCTGACTCTGAATGTTTCCTTCGTCGGCTCCGAAGAAAATTACAAGGCGCCGAGAAGTAATAAGTTCAACGGTGTGAGGTGTTCGACTTCTTTTATACCGAACACGCCCATTTCTGTCAGGCAATACATTTATATATAATATTCAGTCGGGGAAAAGGGAAAACTGGGGAAAAAATAGCAAATACTGGAAGAGAAACCAGGGTAAACTGGTTGGCCTGAAGGAAAGATCTTCAGGGGAGGACAAATGTATATTGACACCAAAGGAGAGAGTACTCTATTAATGCAATATTCATTAAAAAATATAGTAATAATACTAAATTTTTGTTTTTGATCTTTACGAATCAGAAATATAAGCTGCTAAGTGAAATCGCAGTTTGCTTAAATTATTATCATCTCCCAAACTTCTTAAGGTATCAAAATTAATAACAGCATAAAAACAAAACTTTTCAAAGCAAAAAACACCTATAATATTGTCTATTATTACGCCTTTTATTATAAATGATCTCAAATTGCCCTCGGGGCCAAAAACAACTTTATGGCGCAAACTTTTAATTTTTTTTCGCTTTATTGCGAATCTAAAAATTCTCTACGTTGTGTATAGACGAATAACATATTTCAAAATATTTTTTTTGCTTGCTCAACATGTTTTTTGCTGAAATTCATAAATTGCTAAAGGTGTGAACTACCACGCCTCTGCAATTAACGAACTTTCATTAAGAATAACGCATTCTGATGGGAGAAAAGAATTAAAAAAAAATTGAGAATAAGATGGTAAGAAGAGGAATATTGGATGTGGATTTGTATTTGGGCACTGAGGGTTTTGGACACAAATTAAGATTTTAGGACGAAACTTTGGAGAAAATATGAAGAGGAGGTTGTATCTATATGAAAAAATGAAACTTGTCAATTTTGGAAAAAGTATGTGAGTTTGTATGTGAATCGATTTTCGACCTTCTGTCGAGGTTTTTTCAAGGAACTGCAGGACCGACTTCAAAAATTTAAAAGCCCTTCGATGTAACTCTTTTTTTTCGATGTAGACTTGGGTCAACTTTTTGCATCTTCATATAGGGTTATATTTTCAGATGTTATAAATATATTTATAATATTGTTTCATCCTTCAGTGTTCGTGTTCAAATCCGCTCTTTGAAAATTTATCATTAAAACAATCTCCTCTCGTCGTGTATCATTCATTGACCGGCCGGGCGAGGTGTAAAACGCTAATAACCCTACGGTCCGCCTGTCCGCCGGTTGCGCCGATTGCGCCTCTCGGCCGGTCTCGCGAATAGATGTAAAACGAGTAAAAGGAGTAAAAAAAGTAAAATAAAAGAGTAAAAAAAGAAAAAGAGGCCCCAAAGAAGAAGTATCACGAGCAGAGAGTAAAAATACTAAAAATAAAGCGTTTGTGATAATGATACATAAACTGTTCTTGATGATCCGACGAGATCAAAGGGAACGCGACCGAACAAAAGCGCCGCTCGCATACGACGAGATTTATTTATTACGCTTTTGTTTTTAATAATATTGCGATATTTAAAATTTAACACTTGCGTTACTAGATGAAACTAATGTTATGTAATTGACACTTGAAGGGCTTTTATTGGTATAAGCATGCACTTTATAAATAAAATGAATAATTGAAAAAAATATTCTATTCTATTATCCTATTTTTAGTTACGTGTTCATCCGCATAGAGCGCCACTGTCGCCTTCGTCTGACAGTTATGTTATAAGTTACCAATTTCAAGATAGCTGTGGGTTTTTGTACAAGATTATTGGGTTTATATGTGAATTTATTCTTGTATAGTTTGTATAAAAGATTTTGTTAATTTACCTTCAAATTGAGCTATAAATTACAAGTTCACATGCGATTTTTTACAATTTTTTTTGTTAATTTTTGTTTGTTAATTGACAAGTTAAAAAGTGAAACTAATTTTATGTAATCGACACTTGAAGGTCTTTAATTGGTATAAGGATGCGTTTTGTGAATGAAATTAGTAATTGATAAAATTAATATTTTATAATTATCCTTTTTCTAGTTACGTGTTCATCCGCATAGCGCGCCACCGTCGCCTTCACCTGACAGCTTTATGTTAACAATTTCAAGATGGCGACTTGTCAAAACAAATAAAAGTTCTGTTATTGATTTTGTGCAAGATTTTTCGAGTTTTTCGTGAATTTATCCTTGTGCAATTAGTTTGCTGATTATAAAAGAGGTTTTTATTAATTTTTCTTCAAAATGAGCTATAAAGCGTAAGTTTTAATACAAATTTATTTATATTTTGACATTTAACAGTGACTGCTAGAATTACAAGTAGTCTTCCATTTTTTTAATAAATTTGTTAATATATTATGTCTAAGTACTAAAAACTATTAATGCCGTAACTACATTTGGATTTGTATAATGAATTTTTATATTTTTTGCTTTTTTGTTCAATTTTGTTAACAAATTTATAACCTAACCTTTTTGACATGACGGTTTGTCAAAACAAATAAAAGTCTTGTTACTTTTTGCACGATTCATTAAGTTTTTTGTGAATTTATCCTTGTGCAGTTAGTTTTTTGTGAACAAAATAGATTTTTGTTGATTGTTGATCAAAATAAGCAAAAAATCGTCAAATAAAATTACCAATAAATTTGTAACCTAACCTTCTTGACATGGCGTTACGTCAAAACATATGAAAGCCCTATTAATTTTTTGCCAGATTTTTTTAGTTTATTTGTAAATTTATACTTGTGCAGTTAGTTTGCTGCGAATACAACAGATTTTTGTTGATTTTCCTTCAAAATAAGCTAAATATCGTCAAATAAAATTATCAACAAATTTATAACCTAACCTTCTTGACATGACGTTACGTCAAAACATATAAAAGTCCTATTAAGTTTTTGCCAGTTTTTTTTATTAGTTTAATTGTGGATTTATCCTTGTGCATTTAGTTTGTTGTGTGTAAAACTGGATTCTGTTATATTTTCTACAAAATGAGCCATAAATTGTAATTTATTTACGATTTTTTTCAACAAAAATTAGTGACTAACCTAACTGACAGATTTAGTAGTAGCTATTAGTTCTTTTACATGAATTTGGTAATATATATTGTCTAAGTGTTAAAAAATATTAAAGTCGTTAGTATGATTTGGTTTGTACAAAAAATAATATTCTCAAATTTTATTATTCCAATTATTAACAAATTTATTGTAACCTAACCTTGTTGACACTACTCTCACTGAAAGATATAGAACTCCTCTATAGTAATTGTTTTTTAAATAACAATTCAGTATTGATCGAAAAAAAAGGTTTATGATAATTTAGAATAATTTTCTAATCCAAAAACCTATATCCTTTTGTTAAAATATTCTCTCTTGTATTTTTGTAAGCAAGGGTAATAGAGCAATCTTAACCGAAAATAATCCAAAATGCAAATTTCATTGCAAATTGCGTCAGAGATCCTCAGATCGAGTCCTGGCACTGTAGTACTGATTTCAAGTACTACATATAAATATGGTAGAAAAAGTTAGGGTTCGATTTTAATTGAAGTTGGGATTGAGAATATCAAAAATGCTTGAATTTAATTTGTGGTAATGATATGAGAATTGAATTCTATTGGAGCTAGAATTGAGAATACCATAAATTCTTATATGAAGTATCGAGATATCAATATGATGTTGAACGGACATCGAACACATTTATATGTAAGGACATAAAAAAGTATGTAGATATAGATAAAAGAAGTACGATGGCTAAATTGCCTTTTGGGTATGTCACTGACTAGTATTCCATAGTGTGAGGACGTGCACTATCATAAAAACAACACTTAAGAGAAACAAATATCTTAAATATTAATAAGCCCTTCTGAATCTTGGATAAAAAAATCTATATACGAGTATATATAATATTTTTCCCTTACCTGTCGAAATCAGTAAGTCTACTGGAGTCCCTAAACCCCTTCGCAAAAGGGTTGCTGTCGATCTTCAGTTTGGTAATCAGTTGGTTCTGGTAGGCGGTCACCGCCGTGAATATGGTCTCGGGAAAGACGTACGTGTGGTGCTCCATCGCCTCCAGCTCTTGGGGATTCGTCGGCACGCACGTCGATTGCGTCGGCAGACGAACCAGGTGGATGCGGGGCTGGTACTTGTGCATGGAGTTCAGAACAATCTGAAAAAAAAAAGGAAATATGATTATTAGAAACAGAGAAATTGTTTTTATTTATTTCTGGAAAGTTGTAAAATATCATTTTGCAAAAATTGTCTTAATCTGATGAAAGTGGTGATATCAGGCAAACCTTACACTTGGTAATTGGAACTTGGGAAACATCCTTAATAGATTATTATGGAATTTTGTTCTTCAAATCTGGTAAACGGTGTAAACTCATGAAAAGTTTTGTTTTGAAAAACCTTACACTCATTATGGGATTTGGAAATTCTTTTGGAAATCAATCCGATAATTTTAGAAAATGTTTTATGATAAGAATATTCACAAAATTCTAAAATATTGATCATATCAAATTGGGATCAACAAATGTATAAACTAGTGGTGTATGGCATCGTCGCTTAAGGCAAATTGCTGGAACATTAACAATCGTCATTTCATTTCGAATTCAATTTTAAAAAAATAGTTGCCCAAATAGTTACACAAAATTGAAAAAGTGCTCCCGTATAGTCACAGTCTAAACGCATTTGCAAATAATTCTGTGTGACATTTTCACATTTTCATTCAATAGTTTTCTCCCAAAATTGGAAAAGTGCTCCAGTCCATAAACAGTCTAAACGCACTTGGGTAAACATTTGTACCAGAGTGGCGCTTAGACTGTGCTTAGCATGAAATTTTTTGAATTTTTAATCCGAAATTACAAAAAATTTTTATGGAAAATAAAAAAAAAGATGTAATAATTTTTTATCCTCAAAAGCAATTGTTTTGTCAATACAAGCAGAAAGTTTTTTTAGATCATTCAAATCGAACGCTTAGTTGACTCGAAAACTGCCATTTTTTGCACATTTAGCTCTGTATCTTCGAAATAGTGGGACCTGCCTTTGCCAAAAACTAATAACCACTTTTCCCAATCATTACTAATTGAATGTTTTTTAGATCATTAAATTCCGATACTCCGTTCTTTCAAAAACTTGATTTGTATTTTCTGCACTCTTTGCTCCGTATCTCCGTAACGGGTGGACCTCCCTTTGCCATAAACTAATCAGCACATCTCCCTATCAATAGGGATCGAATGTTCTATCAATTCATTCTCCAATGTTCACATTCTACAATGTCGCCAAGAATATTTCTTAAATATTCCTTTTTGAGAACCTTTTTAGTGATATGCCATCTCTCGCGTGTAAATCCGCATATGAAATTTTTCCTCGACTTTTGCGCCTGCGTAAATACACGTCGTCGTTTTATATGAAGAAGAACAGAGTGAGAAGTAGCATGATGCCCTATTGGTCGATTGCTCTTATCACGAGGAATTTATCACACTAGACATTATTTGAAATGGACGAGAGGAGGGACAATATATTCGTATATATATACAAGTGTATCATTGAAGCACAATTATTGATCATTTCGTAATAAATTTTTATTAACTTCCCGTAGGGTAGTTATAGTAATGGGCCGAAAATCGAAAAGGAACAGTTTTGCATTTCTCGACGTTTTGAAGGTTTCTGAACATTTTGGCACACCTCAAAAAAAATGGATGTGTGTGTGTGTTGTGTATGGCATTTTTTCGACCACGTTTTCGGGCGCACGGATCAACCGATTTAATTGGTTTAATAAACATTCTATCCCTATTGATAGGCAGATGTGCTGATTAGTTTTTGAAAAATGTGAAAATGCCGCCAAGATAAGCACAGTATAAGTGAAAATGTCGCCAAGCTAAGCACAGTATAAGTGAAAATGTCGTGAGTGAGTTATTTGCGTTTATGCGTTGAAAATGAATTTGAAATGAAATGACGATTGTTAATGTTCTGGAGATAAATTGATTTATGATTTACATTTGATTTGGTTAGTAAATGACATAACAGTATTACAGTATTTGTAATAATATATTTGAAAACGTTTAAAATTTCTCGAATATTTCATTGCGGTACGGGAAGTTCCAGCAATTTGCCTTAAGGCACGATGCCATACACCACTAGTTCAACATCTAAATTTCTGATTTTTTTGATTGCAATACAATTACGTTTTGTGTCTCAATTAGGTTGGAAGTTGTTTTTATTTGATTGGACCCAAAAATATGTACTCTCTTGTATTATTTACTTTTGGTGGCAGCGGACATAAAGATATTTTTTTTAACCAGCTGTAGGCAATATTTATCATAAATTTTAATTATTGATACTTTATTTTAAGAAGGTCCCCATTTAAAGGGCTTGCTGTTGGAGTTACTTAGACATCAAGCAGGTCACCAAATAATATCAAACTTATGGTGAGTGTTTCTGGTAAACTCATAGTGAGGTTTTTTGGCGTTGTTTTTATTTGGTCAAAGTTGAAAAGTTATGCTTACTTCATTTATACCAAAAATTTGAGAAGACACTTACTGGACTAAAAGATTTAGATACCAAATAAATTCAAATGTTGTTCTAAAAAGTTTAGGAAAAAAGTATAAATATAAGGTTTCTTTTTTAGATATATCTAATTCATTCCTCTTGTTACTTCAATCGTTGATTTCCATCACTAATTGTGTTAACTTTTCATTCCTCATTCCTCATTCCTTGGCGTGTTTATTCAACCGTTTATGCCAACCAAGTTCTAAAGTGTTTTGTTCGCAACAATAACGCTCCTCGTAGTTATTTTCGTCAAATCAATGCTAACATAAATCTTAATTAAAGCTAATTGAGACGCGAAAACTATTATAGCTAACCGAGCTTGGAGAGGCACGTAGCTAATTGTGAAACACTGGGAAAAGGATTAGATGAAGTAGTAAAAATTATTTGGAAATAATTTCAATCCACAAGATAAATGAAACATTACATATTGGATCTGCTTGTAGTTGACATCTTTTGCCTAAAAATGGTGAAACAGATTAGTTTTTCATATTTACTATAGTGTTGGTGAATTTTTTGTCGAGTGCTATTTAAAGCATTTTTCCTGTGGCTTCGTTAAGAAAGAAAGAAGTTGAAGAAGACGATGTCGGTACGTCTAATTATGGGACGTGTTAATTGCTTCATTAAAATCACTTCATGCGTTTCTGCAAGTCGCGCGGTTGAAGGATCCAGAGGATTTAAAAAAGACCAGTGGTTGTTTTTGTTGTTTTTAAACAAAGTTTTGCAAAAATACCGGCGAAGATAATTGGTCAGAATTAGAGCTGGGCTTATCATATCCGAAGCCGGATCGACTCGGATTTGACTCCACATCATGGTGGAGTTATATCCGCTTAACAACTCCACAACTCCGACAACTTTGAAAGCGAAATGCTCGACACAAATGTGTTCTATAGTGTGTTGTTTATGTATCTAAGGATTTGTCAAATCCCACTAATTATTTGAAATGAAAATTTGTGAATAAATATCAATAAAATAATTTTTCTAAAGAAATCACAAATAAATGACAGGTTGTACAATTTTTTAGTCGACCAGATGACAAGAGTTGACCAAAGTAAAAACGCAAAACTAGAGAATCAAATTCAATTTAATTATTTTCATTTGGTGAGAAAATAATGTATTTTTTAGATTAATTTCATATAAAAATTATGTAGTAAACTTCGTAATGAAAGCAAAACATTTATCATTAAATATTTTCACCAAATGATAATACTTCTGCAGAATCAATATTATATCAGTTAGTTCGAATAACATATTATTACTTTTACAAAATTATATAATTGTGCGAAAGTAATAATATAATACTAAATATTTTTTGCTTAAATACTATTGGTATTACTTTTTATAATTTTTTGGTATGCATATTCCTGATTGCCGTCATTCACCGCGTACTATTCAGTAAATTATACATTTGAGCTATTCACACTTGAACACAATTTCATTGTTCTGTATCTTTGAACTAATACTTTTGTGTTTTCTGGAAAATACACATTGGTATTATTTTGAGTTTTATACCTAAAAGGTCATAAAACTACCTGTGAGACGAGAAAGCGACCGCTTCCTTCCCAAAGCAAAAACGCCAAAAACAGTAAAAGTCTGCACAAGTTAACAGATTTAATACCAGTTGAGGAAAGTCGGATATGACAAATTCTGTGAAACGACTCCACTCGGATTCACTCCGAGGGAAGAGTTGTGTCGGAGTGATAACTCCGGAGTGAGTTACCCATCTTTAGTCAGAATGGATTTTAAGGACACTAGTAGTGGATGCAACTGATTCGATTGTACAAGTAGATGACTAACAAACCAAGACTTAAACTTTATTTAAATCTTTATTATGTTTCATCTATCCCCTGTCCCCTTACCTGTCCGTTCTTGTCCAGTTCGTTGTTGGTCAATTTGACCTTCTCGAAGGAGACGACCTGCTTCCTCAGCTGCTCCGCGCTGTATGGAGAGTCAGGATGATGGTAGAGTCGAGCAGGAGCAGGAGGATCCGCCTTTCCTGCTACCAGCCACGACGATCTGTGATAGGCGTACCTGTACCTCCTCAGGTCGGTCCCTACGACGTCCAGGAGGACAGCGTAGCGGACGGAGGAGGACTGGACGCCGCCGCCGCCGCCACTGGTGCAGGAGGACGACGACGGCAGGGGCAGGTCGGAGAAGGACACCCGGAGGGTCGGAAACATTCGCCTGGAAGATAAATGATACATTTTAATAATAATTGAACCAGACATTTTGTAAAAAATAAATTAAATGTGTTATGTTATATATAAAATTTGTCTGTACGGGTGTATGATTTGATACTTCTCCTAAACGGTTATTCGGATTTTGATAAATCTTTTTGAAGTTTGTTGAGGGATTTTTTTAGGATTTTGTGATTATAGAAATATAGTTAGATTGTAGAAATAAATGACAAAAATTATATTGGAAACATTTGAACTGTTCATTTGTTTGAATTTCAGTTGTTTTTATTGCTGGGTATGTATGTATATGTTACAAATGCATGTATATATATGTATATGTATATATATATATATATATATATATGTATCTGATATATCTGTTTTACCTGGCGTTATATTTCTGAAGTTAATTTATGGCCGAAGGGGAATATTAAAAATACAATGTAAAAAGTGTGAGCGGACTTGATGCTCAACCTTCAAAAATATTTATAAAGCCAATACATTTATAAATACATTTATATATATATATATATATATATATATATATGTATTTATATATAAATGTGTTGATTTCTTCATGCTGAAATGTTTTGACGCTAATTGCTAATAACGTCACACGATACAATATAATTTTCTCGAATATGTTTTATTAATATATTTTTCAATATATTTAATATATATTTAAACTGTTTATATTTTCTAAGGAAAAATTTACATTTTTGTTTGAAAATCTGATTTGCTTAATTTATGTTACAAGTCGTTCTGAAACGTTTGGCATCAACTTTGGACAAAGTATGTGTGTGGTTGCTAAAACACGATTTTTTGTCAATTTTTTCTGAAAACGTCTTGAGGAACGTCTTAAAATATTACAAAACTTTAAATTATTATTTTAAAGCATCCCATTTTATTTAACTCTGTTCTTGCCTTTGTTTTACTTCCAGAATTTTCTTCTATACTTTTGTGTCTTGTGCCACCATGTTCAGTTTTTTATATTTTCTCTTCTTATACAAATTGATCATCTTCTAGGCTTTCTATATTACTTTTTTTTTAACCTATCTTTTTTTCATATTTTTTAAATATGAATCTAATCCTGGTTTCTTCTGACAACAAAATCTCTTGGTAAATCTGCAATATTTTCATATTGGTTACTTCCTTATTTTATCTCTCCTTTCTCCGACTTTGTTTTTGGTTCATGTCTCTGATCGAAATGAAAAGATATATCACTGGCTTGAGCAAGTTGAGACAGACAGTTTTCTCATAAGTAGTTTTTTTTTAAATTTTTTATTTCATACACCATTTTGCTAATCGCTGGAAATCACATTTTTGTTGGCAGAATATTACTTTCATTTTTATATCTAGATTTAGTTGGCACGTCAGTACAGTCCTTCTTTGGCTTTCATTTTTCTCTTCTTCCTCAATTTGTCTTCTTATTTGACCATGTACTCTTTTTTAAATATGGGTAAAATGTGGTAGTTTTCCTCCAATTCTTTGCAATTTTATCGCATCATTTTATCTTTTTCTTAGAATACTGTAATAAAAAGGTTCTATATATCAGTAGATCGTTATCCTTTTCGCGCATTTTCCATAATGTCAAAAATTTTAGCCTAATTTATATTGTATAGATTGCTATAATAAATAAACAAAAATGTATTTTCCAGTTCCTTCTCTTGAAGTAGTTTATACCATATTTTTTCTAGAGTCTATGTCTCTGATCCATACAGAGTAGGTATCCCATTGCAACATTTAACCAGTTTTTTGCTCAAAACTCAATTAGCTCCTGAGTAGCATCCTATTTTCACAAATTTTGATTTGACGATTCTTTCTCTTAATTTCCATCTGTGTTTTTTATATTTCTTCTGCATCAGTCCTAATTTATATTATCGCGAGCAATTTATTTTAAATTGGGCATTCACCTCCACGAAATAAAATAAAATAAAATAATAAGAAGTTTTTAATAAGCCGTTTATACATTTTAAAAGTCCATCAGTCAAATCGGATTAATTGCAAAACGTGTTTTGGACAAAATGAACAAACAGTAGCCGGAATTACATTTGGCAACTCGGAATAAAAGGGATAATACTTGTTTTGATATAAACGATTGAAAAAGGAAATGTTAAACAAAAACGGGATTAAGTTTGTTCTCAAATGCGGTCCTGTATGTTATGAATTCATAAATACGTGCCTAGTTCCATTTCACGCTAATTAGATCGTTAATTATGACATAATTTTCTATTTTATGCATTTTTATTTCGTTTTGTGTGTCGGTGTCGGAAACACTCTTTTCCCTCGCACCAAAAAAAACATGGATTTCAATACGCATATGGCAGGATAATTATAATAATTATGTATATACATAAATATATGTATATATATGCCTATTTATATGTATAAGTTGATGTAGAAATTAATAACTGCATACGCAAAAGGCACAATAGATGTGCAAAATGCTGAGAGACATCAGAAAGTTGCACTTATGATAAAATTGTTATTTCATGAGGTTAGTTTTGGAGGTTAGATTTTATGTGTGAAACCCCTGATCGCACAGCAAATACATATCATTACCATAGTATTTCTATTATATCAAAAAATTAATATTATTTTATCATAGTCTTTTATTATTTTTGGATCTAAAACTCCCCCTTCTTCAAAATATTCAAATAAGTCCCCCGTCTCCCCCTCTTCTCTATTTATTGTGTATTTTCCCCCCTTAAGGGCAAACAAGCAAACACACAAAGGGGGTGCATTATACTATATTATAATTCTTTTTCGAGAGGGATGAAATTTGTGTTTCCTATTACGTAATTCGTTGTACTACAAGGATAAATTATTGTTCAGGGGTGTGGTTTTCGGAAGGGTCCTTTCTCTTGGAAAGGACTTGCATTGGGGTTTGTTTTTAGATTTTGTGGTTTGGGTACGTAGGAAAGGAATAAATTTGTTTTAGATAAGACGAATGAGTGTTAGATTTTTTTGGTGGATTGGTTGTTGATTAGAAGGTTAAAGAAATGCAATTTTAAATCTAATTGAGATGTTTAGCTCAAGAGATAAAAGACACTCTTTGGCTCTGATAAATTTTAAGGTTTGTTGAATGTATTCGCAAATCATATGGACTATGATAAGACTAATCTAAATCAGCTGTGAAAATTTAAATTAAATTTTGACCTAACATATTTGATAACTTTTTGAAAAAACTGGAGCAGAATCATTTATTCAGAGTCAATGGCACAAATTATTTACATGCGGAGATAAAAATTGTCATAAAACCAAAACCCTTGCAACAATTGAACCTAATTTTTTTATCAATTATACTATGGTCATCCTTATACCTTTTGGTAACATTAACTTCGACATGTCAACATATTTATTTAACAACTTTTTGAAAAAACTGCAGCACAAGCATTTATTTCGACACTTTCATATGAAATATTTACAACCAAACTAAAAATTGTCATAATTTCAAAATCCTTGTGAAAATTATCTCAAAATTTTTACAAACTACCCTTAGATTATTCCAAAACCTTTTAGCCACATAAATTTCGACATAGCAACATTATTATTTAACAACTTTTTGAAAAAACCTACTGCACGAGGATTTCTTTACCAAATTTGTCTAACAAGATATTTGCATATGGGGATAAAAATTGTTATAGCAGCAACATTTTTGCTATTAATAATTGGAGATAAATCTCCTAACTATCTCCAATTATCTTAAAAATAGTTGGCGACATTAATTTTAATATAACAATATGTTTGTAATAACTACTTAAATAAACTGAAGCAAATGCTTTTATTTTTTAACAAAGTGTTTGCATATGGAGCAAATTATATTGTAATAGCAAAAGTTTCCAAATTTTTACCGATTATACTTCAAGGGAAGTAAAACAATTCTACAATATTATTTTTAACTTGGTAACAAATTTAGACAATAAAATTTACAACAAATAACAAAATGCTCCAAAGAGCCATCTAACTTTTTTTTTCAACTTTTCAATCAGTAGGATGTATGGAAAGAAATTGTTTTTTATTATTAACGAAAGAGGATTGTACTTTCAAATTAAAAATAAAATTTGAGAAAATATCCTTTTATTTTTCTTGCCGCATTTTCAAAAAAAAAAAGTTTTTGGATAGATCCTATACAACTTGGAAAAATCTGGCATAGGTAATTTGTTTTGCATGAAAACCCTCAGTGTTCTAGGACTTCTAGGACAATAATTGGCAACATATGCCCTTTATATATAAATTGAGATATATCCGAGCAGACTCAGAGATTCGCAAACTATAGTGGTAGTCGTTTTGAATTATTGATTGGTAGACACCGGCGCATGCGTTTAGGAAAACCACCTAGGGATAAAGGATACACACGAATATATATATATATATATATATATATATATATATATATACATATTTAAATTTACCTCTGTGTCTATTACTACTACCCTCAGTGTTCGATCCCGATGGTCAATTCCCGACAAGAAGGTCACTAATGCATTTCAAGCTCATAAATATTTTCGTAACGATTTTCAAACATCTGCTCATTATTCTCAAAAAATTCTCCAAAAATATCAACACGCGATCATATTATATTATACAAAAGTCGAGTGTTACGGTAGTCCTTAATAATAATACAAATTTGAATATTAATTGGCAAAACGACGACGACTAATTCACACGTTTTCGTAAATTGAGCCGTTAGGAATTTATAAGTATGTAATGGTAATGTGTGATATTTGGTGCGAGTGCGGCCCTGGATGTTTTCGTCTATTCACGCATTTTATTCCAAAATAAGGAATTAATGGGATTTTAGAATTCATAATTTAGGAAACGGCTTTATTGCTTCACGTTTCGTTAAACACGTTCGGAAATGAGGAAATATTGTATTTTTGGAGGTTTTTACTACTTTAAGATTTTTATTTTTAATAATTTTCGAAATTAAATTTAAAGAGCCATAAGATTAAAGTTGTCTTATATAGTTCAAACAATTGCCCTTGACTTTGAAATTTCATTTTTTTTAAATTTCAAAATTTTCAAAATAATACAATCAAAATTATCAAAAAAATATTTTATTTAAATTTAAAAAAAATTGCAAAGTTCTTAAAAAAATTAAATTACGATACGGAAAGTTCCATTCAATTATATTATTATCCACTAGGTATTTTTTATGTTCTTTACAAATTTTTATATCTCCATAAATAAGTATCGCAATTTCCAAAAAAATATTTTTAGGCTAAAATGCGCGACAACCTAAAATCAGCTGTCGATCCAGGTTGCGAGACAATCCGCCCTAACTTATTCTTGGGTAATTAAATATTATAAAAAATTTTGAATTTTTTATTTGAAGTATTTGTAGTAAATAATTTGTATACTATATTTTTAAAAATAATTTTGATATTTGATATATATATATATATATATAATATTAAAAGTTTGAACGATGCACGAAGGATGCTTTTTGCAATACAATTTTTATTATGAAAATATATGAATATATATTTATATGAGACATTTTGTGAAATGAAAAGTTAAATTTGAAAATTTCGAAATATTCACATTTCTAAATGTTTATATTAGTATTTAAATATAAAAAATAGAAAAATAATGAAAGTTATCTCTTTGAGGCATAATTAAAATTTTGAAATATTAGTATAAAATTTTCGAATAATTTTAAATTTGTTGGAAGTGTGAAAAATTTTAACTTTTTTGAATATTAGGTTTTTTATTTGGATTTTAGGTTCTAATATACTAGAAAAATTTCAAAAGCATGTACGATATTATGAAAGCCTAAATGGTACAAAGTCAGTTAGTGAGTCAAAAAAAGTTATTCTGATTTTTTTAAAGTCAGATACAAATGTACAAATATACAAATGTAAAATATTGTTTGTATGTTGGATTTTATGTTTTATGCAATCTATGTACAATCTAAATTAATGCTTTTAATGAAAACTGCCCAGATTTCTAAACTAGATAAAAAATTTCGCAAATTCTAGTCGCAATCCTCTCGATCCTGGTTACTTATCCAAGCCGTCGGTGATAAATAAATTTCACATATTTATAAATAACTAATTTGCGTTTAATATCCTAAATATCTAATGGTTCACTTACTTAGTTCCAGATGTCACTAAAGTCATCACCCTTTAGTAGTGTATATACCAGTCAAAACTACCCCTAATATAGTAAAACAACCCCTTGGTATTACAAGATGGTATTCTCAGAGGACAGGTTTGGAGACATATGTCCAAATATAGTTATATATATATATATATATATATATATATATATATATATATATAATGGATCATCCCCTGCGTTTAATAGACAAGGGTAGTTCTTGAAGATGAATTACTCCAATCGGAGCTGGTAAAAGTAGAATTTGAGTTTTTATACTACTGTTATTCAAATCTACCAATGACGACTTGGAATTTTAAATATTTTTCGATTAAGGGTAGGAGGAGAGGATGTCTTTGTGGTTACAACCCTCTATAGCGTTTACCCTTTGACGGTTCAAGTAAATTGCAATAATAGGAAACCACTGGATGTGCTTTTATTTAAAGCTCAATAAATATAGTAGATGCTAAAATTGTAAAAGTTATCTTATTATTTTGATACAAGAAAAAAATTTAACCAAGATATTTAAGATATATACCTTAAATTTGCACTTTATTTTTTATCATCTCACTCCTTCGTCTTGTTAATATCTTGACAAGTAATAAAAGTGATGCCATAAATAAGAGAAACACCAAAATGCATCTTTTTTGTCTTATTTTTATAAGTTTTTTTACCTTTTGCATCAATCGCCGCATCTTAACGATGATATTTCTTCATACAATAAAATCTTATGGCCCTCTCATCGTTTCGTCTCGCTCACACTTTTGTAATCGAAAGGAGGAAGAGAGGGATGGAGATACTTTATTTTGGTAATTGGAAAAAGTTGTTGTAAATTTGGTTTTTATGTGAGAGGAGAAGGGTAATATATTATAAATTTATATATACATATATATATATATATATATATATATATATATATATATACACAGATGTGCTAAAAGCAAATAAAATGCACTTCTATTTTTTTTGTTTGTTTCCAAAGTTTTCAGAAATTTGTTCCATGATCTCAAATTTTATATATTTTAAGCTAAAAATTTAAAATTTAAAATTATGATTTTGAGTTTTAGGATAAATTTGCTATTTTTTTATAATTTTGGTTTTTTGTTTACAATCTGAGTCAATTTTATGAACAGTTATGCACAATTTTGACAAATTTTGAATATTTTGCACTTTTTCAGTTAATTTGAGATTTTTCTAAGTAAATTTTAGACTCTTTTAATTAATATTATTAATAAAATTAATATTAGAATTTTACTGTTAATTTTATATCTAATAATTTATGTTTATATCAATTTTGGACTTTTTTAGTCAATTTTGATCAATTTTAAATCTTTTCTAGATTTTTCAGTCAATTTTGCTAATTTTGACTTAATTTTGTAGTTTTTGGCTACTTTTGAATTTTTTCGATCATTTTTTTGTACTTTTTAAATATTTTTGGACGTTTGCATCCAATTTCGCTCATTTTTATTCAATTTTGTTCATTTTTCAGTTATTAATTTCGGTCTTTTTTGGTCAATTTTGAGAATTTGGAACTTTCAGTAAATTTTGTTAATTTTTAATTAATTTTGTAGCAATTTTGAATTTTTTCGAATATTTTTGAACTTTTTCAGATATTTTTGGACGTTTTTATTCAATTTTGCTCGTTTTTATTCAATTTTTTCTATTTCTAGTCAATAGTAAGACAACTTTGTGATTTTCCAGACTTTTTGTCAAATTTTTAGTCAATATTGCAAATTTCTAATATTTTTTTCATTATTTCAGTCAAGTTTTACAGTTTTAGAAACTTTTGGACATCTTCAGCCAATTTTGGGCTGGTTTATTTATTTTTAAATATTTTTTATCACTGAAAATCAAATCTTATATGAAATTTTGTATTGTTTAAAACAATTTTGGACTTAGTTAATTTTATTTATATAATTAATTTTGGATTTTTGGACCGGCAAATTAATTGCAATTCTAAGCAATTTTGTATTTTGATATCAATTTTGAACGTTGTTAGTGAATTTTCGGCTTATTTAAAATAATTTGTTGAACTTTAGTTAGTTGTTATTTTTGATTAATTTAGGTCAATTTTATATTTCTAATCAGTTTTGATCTAACATCAAATTTTATATATTTTAAACCAAAATCTTATGATTTTGGGTTTTTAGATAAATTTGTTGATTATTTATAATTTTCGTTTCTTGTATTAAATAGATTTGATCAATTATATTCAATTTTAGGATAACTTGATCAATGTCATCTATATCAATCAGGGTTTTTCCATTTTGTATAACTTTATAGTAAGTTTTGTTGAAGTTTTGTACACACACACACACACACACACACATATATATATATATATATATATATATATATATATATATCATACTAAGAATTTGAATTGAAAATTATAAATCATGCTTGTCCGCACCTTTTAGTTACGGCTATCAACAAAATTATTTTTATTATTTATACATATATATGTATATAAATATATTTCTAAATATCCGACATCCAACTTTTCTCGAAATCTTAAAATCTTCGCGTCACTCAAACAAAGTGACAAGCGTGACGTAATAAAACGCATGACGTCAAATAAAATTGCCTTGAGATGCTTTTAAAGTTTCTACTAAATAAAAGACACTATCTAGATTGTGAACATTTATACAATTTGAACTAGGAATTGATAATGTCCAAAATTGAGAAGAATACTTGGTGAAATTAATCAATATTGATTGGGGTTGATGGAAACGATTGGAATGGATCAATATTGATTGAAATTGATAGATGCAATCGAGTATTGATTGTAATTGTTTAGGCTTGATTAAAATTACCAAAATTGATCAAAATTTTCTACTCATGCTCCAAACCTAATAGAAATTGATCAAAATGATCTGAACTTGATTGAAGCCATCTAAATTTATCAAAAAGTGTCCAAACTGATTCCAACCGGATTGAAATTATCCAAAATTGCTTAAAATCTTCTAAACCTATCAGAAATTGATTATTATCATCTAACCCTGTCACAAATTGATCAAAAATCACCAAAAACTAAACACAAGGACCTCCTGCCATCATCGGCGACACCTGTACTCCTCGTGCCAACCTCACCTCGTCTTATTCTTCCTCGATGGTTTGGCTGTTTATCTTTTATTGAATTCTTTTATTCATTTTCTTCGCTCCTTAATCTTTTCTTTATTATTATATATATTTTTTTTCGACGATATATTTTATCCGGCTGCTTAACAGTATGTGGCCGACGATAAATTTCAGTTACAACTCCAATCGGCCAACAAATAACACTGCCCAAGAAATCGTCGTTAAAATCATCGAAGATTTTAAAAAAATTATTTATAATATTTTGGGAGGAATGGATTCGGGTGGAAAATATAATTGGCAGTACGAGACTTGTACTATTATTATTGTATCAAATCATCAAAGGTTTCATATTTATTTATTTCGACGAAAAAGAAACAAACAAACGAAATAAATGGATTCAGAAGAAAAAGTTTGAAGAAAATGTTATTCAATTCAATTATTATTACTAATATTTCAATAATAAATATATATTCATATACCCAAAGACAGGTGTAACAGGATAATATCCTCATATATATAAATCCTTTCCGATAAGGATCAAATTTCCTAAACGCTCCTTTGATTATTGAAAAAGAGTTAAATAATTCAAACAAGATTGAAATCTTCACAATATAATGCGAAAATAATAGCCATCATTATTATTTCGAAAATTGATTTTATCTTGTCTTTATATAAATATCTTAATTATAAATGATTTATTTGATATTTGAAATTAACGATTTTTTTAATGGATTTTTTTTTTATTTTGTTGCAGGTGGTTGATGTGTTTGAAACAAATTTGAAGCTGCGCGGGAAAAGGTAGGAAATTTAAATCGTAATAATAATAGAAATTATATATATATATATATATATATATATATATATATATTATATATTTTAGAACAATTTTTATAAAATGAAATTGGTATTAATAAAATATGAACCTTGGTATTCGAGAATTATTTTAGTGATACTTTTTTAAGGACATTTTTCTGGTAGTTGACTTTAATATCACCACTTCAGCTACGCTAATTTATATATATATATATATATATATATATATTCAATTATATTTATATATTTAGTAAGAAAGGTGTGTCGACACAACGGAAGCATTGGATTAAAACTAAATCTACAATTTATGTCTTTTCTTTATGTATTTGTACATAAATGCATAATAAACATAAGCATATGCACAATATGTATAAATATACATATAAATATATATATATATATATATATATATATAATTATATATCGTCCATAAATAAAAGTCTAAACGACCACATCATCGAAAAGCATTTCAAAAACAGGATTAAATTTTTTGTCACAATATTTGTTAAAAATCTTGTTCAAATAATAAAAAGTAGGATTTAATGTGTAGTTGACATATTCTTGGGATATTTTGAATATTAAAAAAAGTGCAGGATTAAATATTTTAAATAAAAAAATTAGGTCTTAACTATAATATTTTATTTAATTTTAGTCAAATTTACACGTTTTTGGAATCTCTAAAGTGATTTTATTAAAATTTTAGCTCTGCTAGACAATTTTTTTATAATTGTAGTTTGAATCAAATTGATAAAATTAATTATATAAAATTAAGTTATTAGTTTAAACTATTTTGCACGAATTTAAAAGTATTATAAGAATTAGATTAGAGATAAAATTCAGAAACATGAGCTTTGTACAATATAGTTTGCTTTTAATAAATTCTATATAAATTTGTAATACATTTACATTATCCCATAGTAATGCAAAATTTAAAGTCAACATAAATTGTACTGACCATCAAACTATTATTCAGTATAAAGGAAAAGACATGCGCCCATCAGAGACATGGACTCTCAGAAACATAAACCAACATTGACAATTTTGTACTCACATTTTTGTATGTATATGTATTAGGGTGATCCTTAATATGGACATTTTTGAATTTCCTAGCTCCCATGGGCTCAAATGGTTCCAAATTTATAAAAAACAATTCTCTGAAAGTTTTAGCTCTTAATATTGTCTTTTAGATAGAGAGCAATTCAATCAAAGTTTTGTATGGAAATAGCATAAAAAAATTTTGCAGGGCGTCGAATTTTCGATAAAAAATGACACGAATTTTCACTTTTAATTCATTTGTCGCTCAGTTATACTTAAAATTTTTTTTTTAATTTTCAACATTTTTTCCATGCTATTTCCATATAAAGTTTGATTGAATTGCGCACTATCTAAAAGTTAATATTAAGAGCTAAAACTTTCAGAGAATTGTTTTTTATCAATTTGGAACCATTTGAGCCCTTGGGAGCAAGGAAATTCGAAAATGTCCATATTAAGGACCACCCTAATGTATGTTTGAAATTATCATAAACGTATCGACTGAATTCGATATATCAGGGAGGATCACATCATTTTGGTAGTTTGGGGTTGATGGTAGTTCTGATGGTAATTGCCATGTAGATATCATGCCATATGATTATTAAATTGTCATCAGAACATAGGGCAATAACTATATACACAGGATAATATATACATATATACATATATACATATCATATATACATATCAAAGCATATCAATCATTGAGGAATTAATTGAACTCACAAAAAATTTAAACAACATTAGAAATTATTATACACTTGATTTTGTTCAACAAAGATGGAAAGTAATGGGTACATTCAATTAACTAATAAATATAAAATTTATGAAATTTTAATTAACAAAAAATGTTATTAATAGGCATATTCTTAGATAAGCTTTTGGTATCTTAATGTAAAATAAAAATGTGGGAGTCTAAAAGTCGAACACTTGGATTATGATTTTTTTTTTTTTTTTTAGAATTATTATTGAAATGAACAAAATTACCCAAAATTTTTTAAAAATATATTTCGACAATTTTGTTCGGTTTGAGAAAATCTTAATTTACTTTGCTGGTAGCGAACTTAGGTAATTTTTTGATTTTGAAAATTTGTATACGTTTTTAATTAATTTCAGATAAAAATAACTTGATATTATAAATTATAATATATTTTTAGTCATTTTAAACAATACAATGTAATATTTTTCAAACCAAAGAACTTTCATGGAGTTCGTCTCAAAAATTATATAAAACTACATATTTTCTTATAATTACATATAAACACTTAGTTTTGTCACTTTAAAAAAATCTACATTCTTTTTAGGATTTTTAAAAATTTGCTAGTTTTTTTGTTTGATGACATTTGTCGTTTTTGTGTACTTAAACATCATTTACCAACTTGATATAATTTCAAGCAGAATTTTGCAACAATTCAGTTCGTAATTCACAAAACCAATATCAAGCATACAAGTCCAACGTATCTAATTATTTTTCTTACTATAGTTTGAGAACCTGTGCAATTTCTCTCTCAATCCAAATATATTATTATATTAGGACATTTGACGCCTCGAGTCATTTTGTTTGATGATACTTTCCTAACTAATGTACTGGAAATATATACATATTGTTTTTTTTCCTTCCCGAAAATTACACCTTTGTAGGTGAGAATGTGTCAAAATCATTAATTATTTATCCACTAGAGAACTACGTCTAAATATGAATAGAAATATCATTATAGATACATACATATATACATATATATGTATATGTATATATATATATATACGAGGTGTGTTCAAAAAGTACCCGGAATTACTAATAATTAAATTTCGCGGGTCTGGAGTGTCTGATTGTCAAAATTTTTTTTTTATTGTGTTGGTATACATGCCCCTAAAGTATGATGAAATTTTCAGCTATATTCACTGTTTACTTTGTCTGTGGTAGTCGCTAAGGTTCGACGTGTTTTTCTGATCTCGGCGATTTTTACAATGGAAGAATTGAAAAGTCAAAGAATTTGTATTAAATTTTGCGTAAAAAATGAAATAAAGTGTTGCAAAGTGCAAAAATTCACCAGATATGGCTCCGTGTGACTTTTTCCTATTCCTAAAGTTGAAGAGACCCATGAAAGGACGGCGGTTTTCCTCGATTGAAGAAATAAAGGCCGAATCGCCGAGAGTGCTCAAGGACATATCAAAAAGTAATATCAAGGGTGCTTCGAAAATTGGAAAAAACGCTGGCATAAGTGTATTATATCTGGGGGGGACTACTTTGAAGGGGACCACATTAATGTAGACGAATAAATAAATATTTTTTTGAAAAAACGAAAATTCCGGGTACTTTTTGAACAGACCTCGTATATATATATATATGTATATTTATATTTATATATAATTAATTATATATAATATCTACTACGTCATAAATGTTTATAACATTGCATGTTAAACAAATTATAATTATATGTCGATTTTATTTATTAGATTAATAAATTAAAATATAATTATTATTTACATTTTTAGTTCAAATAACAATTTTTTCTATAAATATTTCATGCTAGTAAATTGTAATTAAAATTGTTTGTAGATGTGATAGTTTATTTTAAACTGAATTATCCAGGGCATGGAAAGAGTATGTCTGTCTTTCTTCACCCTTTTTCATTATTAATAAAATTCTTCATTTTTCGAATATTCAAGTCAAGAAGAATTTTTTTAAGAATTTTGCTAACAAATGTTTTGAGTTTTAGTTCATTATATATTATACGAATTACTGAAAAACGCGGTAATAATATATCAAAACTTTGGAATATCCAAATGTGTCAATTCAATTTCAGATTAGGATAGCACTTGCAATGACTAGTAATGTGTTCCAAGAATATTTATATGAGGCATGCGTTGCAGTGGGTAAACCACCTTTCATTTTATTTGTATTAGGCGCTTTTTTACTTATATACCACACGCTTCTACATTCGCAATCAGTTAAAAAAATGTTAAAAATGTTTTTATGGCTTAACTAAGTTTGCCGGGCCGGCTAGTATATATATATATATCTTACACAAAATTCTTCTGCACGGGTGTATGATTTGATACTTCTCCTAATATAAACGGTTATTCGGATTTTGATAATTCTTTCCAGAATTGTCAAAGAAAATTTTTAAAAAATTTGAAACTTTTGAATTGTAGACGTGGGTACAGGACAACGTCTGTCAGGCCATCTAGTATATATATACATATATATATATATATATATATATATATATATACATGTATATGCATTATTATATGCACATTACGTGTATAAATGTAGAAAGATATGGTGTGAACAACCGTGCTTTGATAAAATGCACACGCGATAAGCGACTAGCTGCGGTGCATTTAATTTTTTGTATAAATTATATAAAAGTGCATTCGTACCTTCCTTCTCGAATGCACACAGCAAAATGCACTTTATTACCTTTATATCAAATACACACGAGACGAAACGATACATATTCACACAAAAGGTAGAAAATACTTAATTTAGGTTAGTGTCCTTGCAGCCTGCTGGAAATGTCTTTGAAAAAAATCTATAGACCCTGAATTGTCAAAGCCTCTCAAGTATATCAAAGTAGTAAAACAAAAATACCAAAGATCCAAGTTTAAGTAAAAATATGTTTGTTTCTACTTTTCTTCGATTTTTCCACCACTAGTTGTCGATACGTCAATAAATCTCGATCGATCACATCGAAAGCAAAACAATTCTACTATCGTTTTCCCTATGCATTCATATGCAAATAAATTAGACTAAGTAGCAGATAGAATGATAAGTGCATATAAATAAATGCAGCCTAATTATCGTGTTATCTATGTGAGCGCAGTTTATGTGCCGTAATTGTGTTTGCGAATGTGCAAATGTGCAAACGTGCAAAACTGCATTACATGTGCAATTGTATGAACGAACGAAGAATGGAAGTATTAGTTTAGTACAGATGTATTTATTGTAATTTAGCAAAGAACTAAATGACTAAGATCAGAGAAATGCCTTTAAATAACATTAAAATTTTTCCAAAAAATTCTAAGAAATGAACATTTGATGTATTTGTTTGTCACCAATAGATTATTGGAAGTTTGCTTAATTCCACTTGCCAATAGAGAATTTTCAAGAAATAGTTAATTCACAGTACATTACTGTACACAAGTAATTTGAAAATAAGCAATTCTGTAGTGGTGTCTTCCTGGATGTTCGACAAGCATTCGATGAAGTTTGGCACCCAGGACTTTTATATAAAATAAAAACATACCTTCCATCCAGGTATTATGAGATTTTAAAATCATATCTACAACGATTTAAATCTAGTAACATCTGATTTCCACAAAATAATGTCAGGAGTTCCACAAGGTAGTATTTTTGAAACCTTCTTATATGTTTTATACACAAAGGATCTCCCATTACTTAAAAATCTGACACTTGCTACATTCGCTGAACAAGCTTCCCGACAAACGTAAGAACATATCAATAAACTACAAATGTGGCTTGCCAAATGGAAGATTTGCATAAATGAAACCAAATCAGCTCATATCACATTTACCCTGAGAGAAGGTACGTGTCCTCCAATTTATTTAAATAACGTCCAGATTCCGAAACAGAACATAGTGAAATATCTTGGTCTCCATTTAGACAGCAGACTTACTTGGAAAAGCCACAAAAAAACAAAAAAGCAGCAAATAATGATCAAGATGAAATAATTTGATTGGCTACTGCGTAAAAAGTCTAAGCTCTTTGTTGAAAATAAGTTGCTGCTATATAAATCGATCATTGAACAAATCTGGACCTACGGAATTGAGCTCTGGGGATGTGCTTACAAATCAAATGTAGCTATAATGCAGAGACCTCAGTCAAAAATTTTACGTACAATACTTAATTTTCCGTAGTACGTTACAAATGAAACCATTCACAGCTCAACCTCAACATGAAAACGGTGCAATTAAAGTTCGAATAATTTAAGGAAAAATACAAACGCAAACAGGACTCACATTCGAACCCATCAACAGTTGATATTACTCAACCTTTTGGCATAAGGAGATTGAAACGACACTGGCCTTTAGACTTAGTCTTAGATTAGGTCTAATATAATATTATCATATTAATTGTTAAAGTGAGAAGATCTCATTGGAGTCCTTAGGCATCGCTCTTAAATTTTGTCAATTTAGCTCATAGGAATCTTTATGTATTTCTGATTGCCAGATAAAAAAGAATTAAAAAAAAAATTAATTGCTTAAATTGGACAAGAATTCGAATCGTCAGAAAGACTACGATTTTTAAGACGATGTCATTTTTTACTACCTCGAATTTCTACTATCCTATTTCCTTTCTAGTTGCCTATCTCTGCAAATAACAATAAAACAAATTTTTCTACCGATGGAATTCCGTTTTTCTCCATTCCTGGATTGGTTTGGTTCGGTTTGTAGTGGATTGGAGTATTGGAGGCAGTTAGTAGTAGGCAAGTTAAATATGATTGATGATTCTGTGCATCGTCCGAGACAACAACGACTATGCAGGAGTCTTCGGGTGGTCCCCGGGGCTAACGACACCAATGACACGGACGACAAGAAAATCAACCAGAAAAAATTGAGAAGACATTGGATACGTAGTAGGACAAATTTTAAGGACTGCGGGAGGAATACTAGATTTGAATTACTTGTGACTTCTATAACAAACATCATTGGTATATTGCTAAATTTGTGACTGACGTGTAAGTTTTCGACTATAAATTGAGTTTTATATTAATCTTGGTTCCAATTTGATACAAACGCACACTATTTACAGAGGTTGGCAACTAGGGTAGTTGGGAGAATTGGGATTCTTGGTAATAAAAATATTTACGAATGTGGAATTGGGTTCTTGATTTGTAACGTATATATTCTATATAAATATTGTATTATGAAATATTTGTTTTCAAAAATAAATATTAAGAAATGTAATTTTTTTTGTTTCGATTTGATGTTCAGTCTACTATGATCCTACATTTGTCTGGTAAGAATTATACTTTCGACAACTTTTCAAATAATTATCTGCATTATACTATAAAAAATAAATGAGATATTGGACATTAGATACCTAGTAGGACATGATGTTGGCGGTGTCCTTAAATTAAGGTCTACGAAAAAAAAATAGTTTTATTGGAGTTACTAGTAACTTGTATAACTAACATTGTTTTTTTTTAATTTGTTACCGCCAATGCAAATTTTTGACTATAAATTGAGATTTATACTAACCTTAGGACCAATTTGTAACAAATGCGATTGACAAAAATGAAAAGGAGAGTAGGAAAAAATATGAAGAAGATTTAGGGTACATCTAACATGGTGCTGAGAAAGTTTTTGGTTTTAAGGACTGCCAAAGGAATAAAAGATTTGTTGGAGTTACTTGTAACTTTTAGAGCTAAATGAGTCTTGTTTATAAATTTGTTACTGTCAATGTAATTTTTTTTTACTATAAATTGATATTTATACGATCTTTAGGACCAATTTGTTACACAATGCACATGATGGACAAAAATGAAAACGAGAGTAGAAAAAATGGTGAAGGAGACTTAGGGTACATCTAACATGTTGTTGACAAAGTCTTTGATTTTAAGGTCTTTCGAAAGAAACAATAGATTCATTGGAATTACTTGTAACTTTTAGAGCTAACATTCTTGTGTTTCTAAATTTGTGATTATCGATGTAGTTTTTTGATTATATGTTGATATTAGTACTAACCTTAGCAATTTGGTGCATATGTACAGTGTGAGCAAAATAAATAAAAAATCGGTTCAGTAGTTTAGGAGTAAATTCGAGACAAACACCGTGACATGTACTTGATATGTTATATATGTATATATATATATATATATATATATATATATACATGTGTAATTTATGCATATTGCACTTTTGCTTCACAAAGTTGCTAATGCAATTAACTAGATTGCGAGAATCTTCAATTAATCATTGTGTACCAGACTGACAATACTAATATACGATATATATATATATATATATATATATATATATATACCCATGGTTCTCAAACTTTATACCAATTGAAGAAAAACTTGCTAAATGAGAATACTTTATCTGCATATTATATTTGAATGTAAATAAAGTACTTTAAATAATCATCCAAACAATTATTCCAAATATTTAAAAAAATGGGGGTTTCTCATATGTTTCGAGAATGTTTGTCTTTTCTTCAAAGGATAAACCACATAAATTCTTTTTAAAAAAAACACCTAAACCGTAACAAAAATCATGCACTATATTCATATATTTTAATACCATTCCATTTTCTTTACAACTGACCTCTTCATTTTTTTTCTAATCTTGCTCCTTTTCTAACTTCTAATTCTACTCTATATCAAGTCAACAATTGAAATGTTACTTAATTTTGCTCTAACAAATCAGATGACAATTTTATGTCATCAATGTTAGGGAAACTTACCACAGTTTCTCGAACGTTTTTAAGTTTTTCCCCAAGAATCCGCCATTAACCTGAAACGAGGGGTAGATCCAGGTTGACGTCAAAATTCGCGTACCGGTTTTGCGCGGTACATATTGTCAGCTTTTTTATATGATTTTTGTTTGTATATTTGATTTTATTTGATTTTGTTGAAATATATATTTTTTAAAATGACTGTTATACAAGTCTTTTAGTAAATTGAAAATGTAAACTATTTTTTAAAATTGAAAATATGTATAAAATTATACAGTTTTAAAGTAACTAGGTTTTTATTTTTAAAAATCAAATTCAGCTTTGACTTTAATCTACCAATCGGAGATATTTTTTTAACTAGGGAAATAAAATATGGTAAAACCAACCTAAATTTCTTACTTAGTTGTCTATTTGTAAAATAAACATGATATAAAATCGATGAAAGAAATATCAACAAAAACTATATGGTAGGAACAAACTCTAGTCTCAATTACTAGATGTATATATATATATATATATATATATATATATATATACAGGTACATGTATAATTGAACACAGGATGTAGTCACTGATGATGACAACAGTAAAACACGCGAAACGGTCATTAGTATTTCACACCTCACAGAAATCTACTTAAATACTAATATATATATATATATATATATATATATATATATATATATATTTGTGTGTGCATGTGTGTGTGGATATAAAAATCGCCTTGGTTCTCTTACAATATCAATAACAGGTTATTTACGGTGTAAAGTTGACTTAAATCTCTTATTATCGACGCTGGAGAACGTAATGGTCAATAGGCAAATGAATAAATGGAAAATATAATAATATACAAAAAAATCAGAAAAAATCTTTCTCTGTCTTCAATCCACATATTTAAATATCCATTACCTAGTTGGCAACAATTTCAAATCAATTTCAAACACAATCTATGCAAATTTCGTTCCTAATGACAATTTCGTTGACTGATTTACGAGGTGTTATGCAAAACTCGAGCACATTTTTGCAATTCAAACTAGAAAAATAGAAAATTAAATTGCAAATTGCAAATTACAGAAAAGCAAACTTATCACAAACATTTATTGATAACAAAATTTTTATGGCGAGCTAATTGTTTCAAACTACAATGTTGAAAATTTTCCGTGTACGATGATAATAAATAATCAGTTGTAATTGGAAAGGAATTATGTTACAGGGATGGGTACCAGTCTTTTTCTTAATTTTGTTTTATCTGTACTTAAAGGCAACTCAGTGGTTGTCCATTTTTGTCCTAATGAGATTTTCCTCCTCATGATCGTATTTTTAATTGAAACTGATATTGCTGCCCCTTGATGGTTAGTTTGCAAGGCCAAAGCTCTTACCACTAAGACACGGACATGCTTATTGATTTTGTGAAAATGTTGTTTTGAGAATGTTTCGGAGTGAGTCGTCAACATTGAGCAACAATTGACAGACAGAACTAATCAATATTTCAGGTTTGGCTTCTCGAAAAGGTCAAATAAATCTTGACTAACTTGAATATATACACCTGTATATATATATATATATATATATATATATATATATATATATATGTATGTATGTATGTATGTATGTATATCAAATGTATTCTGAGTCAACAGATAGATATTAATTTAGGAATATGAACAAACAAAACTCTTTTTTGCACTTATTTATTAAATAATAATTTTCACAAACGTTTCGGGACTAGGTTTGTCTCATCGTCATTGTGTTATAATTTAAAATCTAAAATATGGAAACCTAAATTAGCATTATGTGTTATCCGTTACAAGTCGTTCATTATACTGACGAATACTATTACACGAAATATCAAATAGGAAAGAGAAAGAATAGGGCGTAGTTGAAAAATAGATGTCGCTAGGAGAAAACGAACCGTTTCTTTTCATAGAATATTTTTTCTCCTAGCGACATCTATTTTTATTCATATTTCTAAATTAATATGTATACGAGTATATACATATAGAATTTTTTTGACCAGCTTGTTAGAATCACCACAAAAAATCCTATTTTTTGATATACCACATCAGACATATTTTTTTAAATTTTTTTTACTATTTTTTTCCAAATCTGCTCAACCGATCGGCACACCAAAAAACTTAATTTTTACACAAGCATTCGTTTTCAAGGATATTTAATATAAATTTAAAATAAATACCAAAACAAAGTCGACAAATTATCGTTAACGATTTTTTAATTACAGTCGTCAAATTTTTTTGAATTGCAAATTTTTTAAGTCCATAATTGTCACATTTGTTATTTGCAAAATTACAAATTATTAATATTTATTGCAAAAGCTGCTTTATCTTATCGGGGGAGTCTTAATTGTTGCAAAAAAAAAATAATATATCGATTTAAATATATTATTACGATTATTTTTTAAATTGCATCTACATTGATAAATTTTTACGTAGAAATTACTTTTTTTAAATGTTCATTATTTTTAACATTTTTGATTCGATTTATTTTTGGATAAATAATGAAAGTACAATTCAATTTTTAAATCATGCAGATATTCTAGGATAAAATTGCCCTCTTATCTTATTTTTTGCTCTGTAATCTTAGATCAGAAAATTAGATTAGAAAAATTCATAGATTTACGGTTATGTATATTTTTTCGATTACTTATACTTATTTTTTCATAACTTTTACATTTTAAAAAATAATGTTATATTAATTGCTCTCTACACTTAATCAGATTAGAGACTAATTTTTTTCAAAGATAGTTCTATATAGGCGATTTTCGCTTGACGACCTGTAGGTACGAGTGTCGCCTATAGGTGACAATTCTGATTCGTTCTCGTTCTTTTTAGTTCTTCAAAAGTGCAATTTTCGGTTTTTAAATACATGTTTCTCGATAATGATTGGAAAATCTTAAAATATTTTGTGTAACAAGGGACATACAATTTTTATTTATGATATCGATATTCTAAAAATAGTAAGTATCTTACCAAATACTATAAAAAAAAAATATTACGTTTATACATTTAAAATTTTTGGTGCATGAGTTCTTCTCGCATTCATTTCTATTCTCATTTTTTAACGAATTCAAACAGATGTGCATTTTAAGTGAATTCACACTTTTCGTGTTGCAAATACATTTTTATGGTACCGTTGTTATAATAAACACTAATTTATACATATATACATTATAAATATTTACATGTATAAATATATGTATATATATATATATATATATATATATATATATATATATATATATATATATAGTATTATGCCGATGTGGAGTTCGCACGAAGGAGGACTCTTTAATTGCTCCTTCAAAGTGTTGTAAAAAAATGCTTATTGCAAAACATGATGAGGAATTAGTTTTTACAGCTTAATTATTTTGTAAGCGGTCTAATTCAAAGGAAACAGGAAATTGAACTAGGTGTAAGCTGCATTTTGCCTTGGGGCAAGTTAGTACATAATCAATAAATTCATGATGGGGCACAAAGGCGTCGTATGATTTATACAATATTTTGTTTCACGAATTTGACACACAGACATAAGAAATAAAATATGTTATATTTAAATTTTAAATAATTTCAAAAGTGTTTATGTATTTATAGTTCTTTTTTTTCTTTTGATTCCAAAACTTCTATAGAATATAGAGATGTTGATTCGGTTCACAAAGTCGATTGCCATGATTGTGCTTGTTACTATATTGGAGAAAGTCTGAAATCCACATATTTATATTTTTTTATATAGAAATTTATATCTTTTTATATTATTTTTATCATATATATAAAGTCTTCTTATTTGTTTTTAATTGCAAAACTCCTAAACATAAGGTGTTAAAATTGATTTGCAAAGTCGATTGTAATGATTGTGCTTGTTGCTATATTAGGGAAAGTTTGTAAGAAACATATTTATAATTGAAACAGCTCTAAATGAACACTTTTTTTTTTATTTAACCACAATTTTAATAAAAATCGTTCTAATATTCTTTATAAAAAAATGCTGATTTTTGAAGAATCTATTAAAAAAAAGTAAGCAGAAGCAGTTACTTTTTTGTACTCTACAGCTTCAAAAACAATTAAAAATATTTTTTTAAGGCTAATCTGTCCTTAATTTCAGGTTTTCTGAAGCCTGTAATTTTTAACATAAGAAGTTTAATATGAACTATTTTATTTTCTAACTTAACATTTAAATAGTTTTGGATTTAAAGTGATAGTTTTTTTTTTAATTATTTTCAGTATGTTTTTTCTCTAGTAGCTATAATATTAATAATTGAATTTTTTAGTGTTATTAGTATTGGACTTATTTTTGTATGTTTTTTAGCTGAATTATAAAATACGTTTTAGTTCTTGAAACTGTAAAAATATTAGTATATATATATATATATTGTATTATTATATATATTCTACCATTCAATATATATATATATATATATATATATATATATATTTGTATTTATAAATCGATTTTATTATTTGATTACCTTATTATTACACGGTGCTAATAATCGCGTGAAAACGTTTTGCAAATGAGCATATAAAAGTGCGACAGGTGTGCATATTTACTTTATTATATAAATATATATATATATATATATATATATATATATATACAAGAGTACCCTGCATTAAATTCAGTAATTACTAAATTACTTTATTTACAACAAAGATCTTCAATGTTCAAAACACTATCAGGGCAACAGTTTTACAAATACCATAATTACTTAATTCTTATTAAAATTATTGTTGATTTCAATCAAAAATATATATGCTAATTAAATAGTGCAAAATTATCCCACTAAATTACAATAATACAATTATTATACAACTAATTATTATAAATGAAAAATTTAAAGTTTATAATTTGCAGTCGCAGTGTTTAGTGTAATTTGTACAACTTTCACATTTCTTTCTAAATATTATTGGGTGTCATATAAGTTGTTAAAAAAATTTATATTCACTAAAAATGTACATCAAAATCCACGTAAAATTTTTCATCAAAACGTCTGGAATAACAAATTCTAAAATATTTACATTCTTCATTATCATTACAAAATCAATATTACTTTGTTAGTACCAAGTCCATACAGTATGGTTACTAATATTGCATCGTAAAAAAAGTTGATACCAAAAAAATATATAAATCGGTACTAAACCGATAATTTACATGTTTATTTATTTATTTATTTATATATTTACAATACTAATAAATAATTCAATCGTCTTCATAGCTACTTAAGGCATCAAATATTTTCTTACAAAACGATTAAGACGCAAACATGAAAAAAACATCAATTCAGTCGATACACCTGTATAATATATATATATATATATATATATATATATATATATATATATATATATTATCTCGAGGTGTCCAAAATGACCATTTAGGAGTATGTTTGTTCATGTAAATTCGTGTTCAAAATATTTTTTTTTCTTTTGTTGTAAATACCTGAAGAGCTGTCGATAGAACGACATCGACAACGAAGCACCTGTTAAAGAAACGACCAAGAAAAAAATATATATAAAGGCTTAGAAGTTTTGATACGGGATCGATTTTATACCTGGACGGTAATATATATACACACACACTTTACTGTACTATATATAGTCAGAAAACTTGTATAAACTATTTTTATTGCAAAATTAGAAATGTTGTTTGGTTTTTACGAAAAATAAGACACTACTAACTAGGAAATTATTGATCACCCTTGTCAGAGTCATAGCTACTACTCATATTTGTAAATTTTATGTTGATTTAAAAAAAAAATCATGCTTATACTTATGATGACACTAATCAGAGTCCTGAGACGTTTGTAGCTGTTACACTTATTTTTTAAAAAAAGTGTAAAAAAGCGTTCAATTCAGTATAAATTTAGTTAAATCATAGACCTCACATTACATCGACTACAAAATAAGTGTCCAAAGTTAGAAGGGGCCTGTGACGTCACTGAATGATCAAAGGTCTTAAAAACGTTCCTTGTGCTACTCCCAATGCTGTAATGCACCTTCATTTTATCAAATTTATAATTCATTAGCATTATTATTACGCTAATCATATTTTAACTTTTTTTAAATTTATATCCAATTTATCGTACTTTAATGTATTTTTTCTTTTTTTGCACATATCAATTTTGTTTAATTATAACTTAACTTAATAACGAAGGCGTAACGACTTAATATTAATAAAGTAGTATCGAGTTAATTACAAAATTGGTGCCAAATTATTTCAAGTTTTGTAACTTTTATAACTACATATCGATTTAGTGATAATCCATTATAAAAACTTATTTTATATAACGTTTTATTTAATTATTATTATTAATAATCTTCAAAGTTACTTCTGCTCAAAATATTTTCAAGAATCAATTTCTTCCTCTCTTAGCACGTGCATGTCAAATTAGTGATATTTTATGGCTTTTGTTAGTTTTAAATCAAGCAACACCTGTAACCAGGTGTATAGTATACATTTCTATATATATATATATATATATATATATATATCCGAAATCTAATCTTTGACAAGCTACTTAATAAAAAAACAATAATTGTCAAATTCCAAGACGACATTAACAAAACGATTTCAGACCCTACTCGAAGATTACACTTTTATATACAGACACATGTTTGTATATATATATATATATATATATATATATATATATTGCTGTATTTTTATATATCTATCATCCAAACGTATGTGTATAATTTTTTGTTTTGTCATTTTTTAATCGCGAGCCATTTAAGGATAACATCTGAAATATGTGACTCCACGTTTATATATATATATATATATATATATATATATATATATTTGTGTGTGACACAGGAGGTCATTTGTGGGTCTGTAAATTATTACAATATATTTTTAAAAAGCTGTTTGAATATTTATAAGCACGCTTGCATAAACTCAACAAAATTAAATATCTCTACAAGTAATTTTTAAAAAGTTTTGAAGCACCTGATATATAATTAATATTTTAAAAAAATGATTTTAAATTTTTTTAGCGTTATTAGAAAACTTTTTTGTTTATTTTATCACAAGCAAGTCGAAGTCTATAATAATAAATATTATTCCTTTAAGATTTTCGTCTAGTCTTATTTATTCAAAACAAGTTTCGAATAAAAATTAGCTCTTATTGTATTTTACCAAAATTTTTGATCTCTATATAGTAATTTTGAAATTTGAATTATTTTGATCTCTATATAGTAAATATAAGTATTTTTTCCTTATCTAATCTTACAGAAAATATTTGCATTATTCTTGTTGAGATTTGTAGTTTTTTCTGTTACATTTAGCATAATCAACATATAATTTAAATTTATTATGTCTGTATTTTCTTAATATCTATTTTTTAGTTAAAATGACTATGAAGTCCTTACCAGGCAATTTGTGATTATATGGAAATAAAAAAAACAGAGATTTCAAGAGTTATCATCCAGAAATAATATAAAGAGGTCCTTAAACCGTTCCTTGCGGCACTCCCACATACAAACAATTCATTTGCACCAAACGCATCAATCTATTACCCTATCTATTATTTTTCTATAGTGGCCCCTTTATGTTCAAATTCGTTTTCCCCTGTTTTAACTATCCTATATCATATTTTTCGATCAGTGATAGACAGCTAGCCACACACACGGGTTCACACACAGAATAATATAATACACTAAGAACGTTTATTATAAAAATCGAGATAACGTTCTCGGATCGTTGACGAATGGATTTTTTGAAAAGGTGACTTGACATTTAGAATGACAGACGAACGGATGATAAAAAACTATTTTAGATAGAATATACATATATGCATACATATATACATACATACATATATACATATATACATACATATATACATACATATACATATATACATACATATATATATATACATACATACATATATACATATAAACATACATACATACATATATACATACATGTATACATATATAGATACATATAGACACACATACATACATACATACATACATACATTCATACTTACATGCAGCTTTATGTGATATTTAAACTTTATAAGCAATATTGTTCAAAGTGATAAGTTAGGAAAATAAAATAATTTTAATTAAATTTTATAATTAAACCACTTCTCATAGACCTATAATATTTTAAGGTATTCATCTTGATTGTCAACTCTATCACCATGGAAACTTTTATCAAAATCCCAGAAGAGTAAATCTGAGATTCCCCTTGTAAGGGGACGTTTATAATCACGTGATCGATTTTTTAAGGATATTTAGTCGCCCCATACCCCTTCGTGGTGATAATTAAAATTACCCCTGCCCCCTCACCCACCAATCATTACGTATTTTTAGTTACAAGAAGAAATTGTAATTTTTATATTTTTTTTGTAGAATTTTTGGATTTATTTTAGTAACTCTGGTAAAATGTAAATACACGTGATATCTTGCTATAGCCCTCCCTCCCCAAGTAATTTTTCGTAATTTTTCATATTTTTTTGTAATTTTTTGTTAACCTTTCAACATACAGCGTCATCTCTGATACTGAGCATGTACTACAAACTAAGATTTTTTGTTTGACTGCTACTCATTTGTTTGATAGCTACTCATTATTCTCTGCTTAGTTAATTTTTAGTGACAAACCGGCATTATGTTCACTGTGATATTGTGCAAAAAAAGTAAAAAAAATAAGTTACTTGTTTCCTAACATTTCAATTGGAAAGCATCAAATCAATCACGTGTATCGTGCAAATTTTTATTTAATTTTATCAGCAGGCAATTTTTTTCTTCATCTTTTAATCACCAAACGAAATGTTACATAAAATGAAACCATCTGGTGGTGAAACGGAGTTCGCCCGGTTTGCTATGATATAAAAAATTATCTGAATACAAACAAAATATTTAATAGTTAGAAATATATATCAATTGCCTATTAAAAACTAATATAAACCGTTATTTATATAAATATGTGCATAACATAAAAACGAACATAGAAAATCGCGGTACAAATAATATTATGGGCGTGTTGCATTGTTCCCCATTCTAAATATACAAATATTTATTTATATATATATATATATATATATATATATATATATATATAAATGTGTATATATATACAGAAGTGAGAGAGAAGCCGTTTATTTAAGTCAACAATATCATAATAGTCGAGTCACTACCAAGTGACGTTTCGCAACGATTTCAATGGCCATTGTCAGGGAATTTACACACACGCGCTTTTCAATCGTCTTATTTGCTCTTTGTGGATATTGTGGTGTGTTTTTCTTGTTGTTGTTATGTTGTTGCTACTGCTAAACGGATATTAGGACTATTTGTTTAGGTGTAAATAAATAAATTTATGTTGTGACAATATGGGGAAAATTGATGAACCCGGGAGTTTTGTACATGTCCGATTGACATCGAGGAGCAGTGATATTAATTATAAAGCTAAGTTTTGTTATCGATACATATAAAAACTGTTAATGGTTGTTGATATTTGCCTCGTAGAAACTCTGTTAGTTTATTTATTTTTACTTTAAAAAAAACGCAAACGTTTTAAACGCAAAAAGTGAACTAGTAAATAGATATATAAAACTATAATTTTTATTTGTATCTTACCTTCCAGTTTTGGTAATGATCATTTCTGTCCCGAGATCGTGGAATTTGTCCCAAAGATCTTTCGTTTCTAAATGACACCGGACCGATCGCAGGTCGTCACTGTTACACCTGTCTCCTCTCTGAAATAGATAAAAATTGTTAAATCATTTTATGTATTATTTACATTAATATTTGACTAAGATCATTAAATATAATATTCTTCTACATTCATAATTTTAGACTACTTTGCTTTAAATTTCAAACTAGTGGGATGCATGGCATCGTACCTTAAGGCAAATTGATGGAACTTGCCGTACCGTAAATAAAAATCTGGATACGGAACCCAAAAAAATTACATAAAATGTGTACACCTTATTAAAATCTCTATCTCCGCTAAATGACATTTTTTTAACTTATTTTTATTGAGAGTCTATAATCTCTGGACCTGCGTTTCCAAAAATCAGTTCTTCATCTAATCAATACAAGTAAAATGTTTTTTGAATTATTAAAATCGGGCGCTCCGTTCTCTTAAAAACTGATTTACCGTTTTTGGCATTTTTTGCCTCGTATCTTCGGAACGGCTAAACCTGCCTTTGCCAAAAACTAATCAGCACGTCTCCTTATCAATACAAATCGAATGTTTTTTGAATTACCCAAATCGGTTGATCGGTGTTCCCGAAATCGTCGACGAAAATTTGTATCCGCACACACATATACATACATTTTTTCTATGGTATGCCAAAATATTCAGAAACCTTTGAAACGTAAATATATATAAAAATTTTCATTTTTGATTTTTTTGCGATTACTATAGCTTACCCTAAGGAAAGTTAATTAGCTACCTCAGAAATTTTAAGAATTAAAAATTATACTGGACGCGTGGACTGCATTTTTATGTGATTTTTTATGGTTCTGTAGATAATCATTATTTTCTTAATTAAATTTGATTAGAATGCGGTTTTATATTGCAACTTGCCAATAGGCATTACAATTATCAATTGAACGTCAATTTCAATGTTTAAAACAACTTTTCTTTTGTTGTAATTATATAAAATTATATAAATTATATAAAACAAATTATATAAAATTATATAAATTATATAAAATTATATAAAAATCAATAAATACAACTCGACATAGACAAAAATTTGATAATCAAAATTATATATTATTTTTATTTCGTTTTTACTATGACAATATATCTATAATAAATCGATCAACCGATTTGAATGATTCAAAAAACATTTTTCTTATATTGACCATCCCAGGTCAAGGATTTTGGAGATCCAATGAAAAAACGAAAGCATTACATTTGGCGGTCATAAATGATCAATAGACAAAAAAACTAATATTTTCTAAAATTTTAAAATTTGCTATTGTTTGAAATTAGGGTACGGAAAGTTACAGCAATTTTCCTTAAGGCGATACCATGCACCATTGGTTGAATTTTTGTTTTGTGTAAATTTGTAAACTCGTAAAGTATAGAAGAATGTGGCAAATTGGCAAATGTGCCCAAAAAAATCAAAAGTTTAATACCACAAATTTTGTCTAATTATTGTTTCTTTATCATAGTTATCTTTGAGTAATCGGCCGAAAATTGAAAATGAAAATTTTTGCATTTCTCGACGTTTTGAAGGTTTCTGAACATTTTGGCATAACTCAAAAAAAATGGATGCGTGTGTGTGTGTCCGCATTTTCCGTCAACTATTGAAAAATGTGAAAATGCCGCCAAGCTAAGCACAGTATAAGTGAAAATGTCGCACAGAATTATTTGCAAATGCGTTTAGACTGTGACTATACGGGAGCACTTTTTAAATTTTGTGCAAATTAGGCAACTGTTATTTTTTTAAATTGAATACGAAATGAAATGACGTTTGTTAATGTTCTGGAGATAAATTATGGATATTTATGATTTACATTTGATTTGCTCAGATATAACAAGATAGCATAAAAATAATGAAAGTTACAGAGTCTTTGTAATAATAAATTTGCAAACTTAAAATTTCTCGAATATTTCATTACGGTACGGGAAGTTTCAGCAATTTGTCTTAAGGCACGATGCCATACACCACTAGTTGTTTTTTAAATAATCAAGAATGCAACTCGCAGCAGGCAAATCATGCCCAAAAACCATACAATTATTCCCTCCTAAGTCTATTTCCCTTACCATGGGTATGTCCGGGCTGAGCCTTTCGCTGCCGCTCGGGCTGTTCGGCGGCGTCTGCTCCGTACCGCTCTCGTTCGGGTTGGACTTGTTCCCGGCGGGATTGCCGGCCGAAACGTTGCCACCACTGTTATTACTATTGTTGGACTGTTGATGTTGTTGCTGCTGTTTAGCAACGATCCTCGGACAATTGTTGTTGTTGATGTTGATGTTGATCGAGGAGGGACTCGTCGTGTGGGTCGAATTGGCGGTCGATTCGCTGTCCGAACATTGCTCGACGTCGACTTCGATGTCTTCGACGTCTTCGTTGGTCGGAGACACTGGTAATGGATAGAAAAAAAATAGTTAGTTGATTATATAATTGTTAAGAATTTTAGTTCTTTATTAGGGAATTTTGCAAATTGGACGTTTTTCGTGTATATTAGTTACAACTCTAAAAGTTGACTCAAGATCCTACAATAAATTCGATTCGGCTTTTAGTTCTTCTTTGGGGGCGTCCATTAATCACGTGAAGTTTTTAGGGGGAGGGGGGGTTTGACAAAAAATCACGAAATATCACGTGGGGGAGGGAGGGGTATAGTAAGATATCACGTGTATTTATTTTTTAGATATTTTTTTTAAAAAAGTTCAAACATTTTCAAAAATAATTAAAAAAAAATTACAGTTTTTTACGTACCTAAAAATACAGTTGATGTTTGGTGGGGGAGGGGGGGTAATTTTGAATATCACCATGTATCACCAAGGGGGAGGGGGGTCCAAAAATCCTTAAAAACTAGCTCACGTGATTAATGGACGCCCCCTTTGAGGAATTTTAAACAAAGTATCTCATAAATTTATTTCTGGTCAATAATTATATTCCACATAAAATATCTAAAACCTGACTTGAAATTATACTGATAGTCAGAATTTGAGACAAGGAATTAATTAATAAGCAAAATGTCTATTACGATGACAAGATTGTTTTAAAATTGGATTTATTTCTGGTTTATATTGGTGTTTTGCAAAAATAAACCAAAAAGTAATTAATTTGAGATGGTGCACCAAGGGTTTGATAGTTGAATTTTGAGACAAGCAATTTAGAAGTTTTGTTCCTCGGATTCTTAGTTCTTCATCCATGGATCTACAAATTGGATTTATTTGGTTAAAGTATAAAAAGTTGGTCCAAGATCGTATTTATTTTTGATTAAAACCTTAACCATAAGAAGGTGGTCCAAGATCGTGTAATAAACGCATCATAATTAGATTTTTAACAAGAAATTTAGACATTTCGACGAATCGGCTTTTAGTTCTGTATTAGGGTTTTTGAAGAAAGAATCTTACAGATTTATTTCTGACCAATAGTGATATTCTAAATAAAATATATAAAACTTGACATGAAATGACACTGAGAATTTGATATTTAGATTTTGAGACTTTGGAGTTTGAGGATTTGGAGTTTAGACTTTTGAATTCACGATTTTTGGTACATTATCCGAAAATGATTAAAATTGTCGTTGTGCTTTTATTTCTGATTTATAATAGGTATTATTTATAAATATTTTTTATGTTCTGCATAAAAATTTAAAAGTTGACTTAAGATCCTACTCCTGCATTGGATTTGGAAGTGAGCAATTTAGACGTTCTGGTGATACAAAGAATCTTGTGATTTATTTCTGATTTTATTAATGTTTTGTTAAAAAAATCTAATAGTTGAGATTTCGAGACAAGCAATTTAGACATTTCGATGATTAGATATAAAAAAACTAAATAAGCATAACTTTAACATCGTGTAAAAATGAAAAGACTGTCATCATCAATAAATCTACTATTTGAGCAGAAAAATTACTAACTAAAAGTGTAAGAAATTTTCTTAAATGCAATGATAAGAAATTATAGATGATAAGAAATTATATGTTAAAACGTAAAAGTAAAAAAAAAATTATAGATCCTTCTTATGATATATAGATATATTATGTCAGCATGAGTGATTTTACAATTTTGACAGAAAAATTACTAACTAAATGATTTTTTTTTTCAAAATGGTAGATCCATTGATGAATTTCATAAACATGAAAAAAATCATGTCGAAACGTGTAAACATAAATACACTATTGTTTTACTTTTTTTTACTTCTAAAATTTTATTCTATATATCTATTATATATATAATATATACATTTCGTCCAAAATTCTATTTTCGGTCCAATATTATATTTTTATGAAAATTATTAAAATATATATTTTTCATATTCGTTTTATTAAATTTAATTCAATTACGTGATTTGTTTTTTCAATGTTAAAGATAAGATACATAATTATTAAACGTCTTTTGAGGCTAAAAATATTTAAAAAAAATTGACATATTATATAACTCGGAACGAAGAATTTGATTCTATATTTTCAATTTGAAATAACGATTATAAACATACAGTTATTGCTTCAGTACAATAGCAATTCTTTTGAAAATCTCTAAGTATGTCCAAATTCCAAAAATCAAAAAGTTTTTTACACAACGAACAAAACTATGATTACTAATTCAACAGAATAATTTATGTACTAGTTATTTCTAATTTAATATTTTCTAACCAATGAATAAATATTATCAAAAATCCTTAATGATGGCTATTTAAAGTATTTATATAAAAATCATAATAGGTAGTTTTATTTATCTCTAGTATTTTCATAATATATCAAGTTTGTAAAATTGGTGGTCAATAGGCAATGGTAGTCAAGATGCAACAGTGGGGGCCCCGAACTAATACAATTTGTAATTTGTAAAATAAAGTCAAATGATATATTTGTTGTACTATAACTAAAGATGAAAAAATAGTGCATTTTATAAGAATAAGGCGACATTCACGCTTTTCGCCCTGAATAATTAAATAACTTATTCTATTCATAACCGTTTTTTCTGTTTGATTCGCCGTGAAATACCACACACAATGACCAGAATCGTCTTTTTTGAAATCCCAAATACAATTAGATAGATTCTTCGTTTCGATAAAACGTCAAAAATGTCAAAAGTATCAAAAATGTCGTCCCCGGGCAATTACGTATTATTAGTCAGATCACTGAGGATGAATTCGTTCCGCCGGTTCGAGGGAATTGATAATTGTACCGAAACCGAAAAAAATAGGAATCAAAATCTAAGAGATAGATTTTGGGAGCAGGAAACTGAGGTGTGAGCTTGATTCGATATTGATTTTTTTATATTGACATCAATAATTTTGATAAATGATTTTTTTATAAAACCTAAGTGGGTCGTAATTTTTATTATAAAAAGCTTCAAAAATAAGATTTTTTTTTTATCCAGATCTCATAAAACAATTATTTCTATTATACATAAACATTATTCTATTCTATTATTATTATACATTAAACATTATTCTATTATACATATACATAAATATTATATTTCGAATTTCCTCGCTCCCAATGGCTCAAATGGTTCCAAATAGATGAAAAACAATTCTATGAAAGTTTTAGCTCTTAATATTAACTTTTAGAATGAGCGCAATTCAATCAAAGTTTTGTATGGAAATAGCATGAACAATTTTTTAAAAGTTTTGCAAAGCGTTGAATTTTTAATAAAAGATTACACGAATTTTCACTTTTAATCCATTTGTCGCTAAGTTATACCTAAAAATTTTTTTTTTTTAATTTTCTAATTTTTTTCCGAACAATTTCCATACTTAGTTTGATTGAATTGCGCACTATCTAAAAGTTAATATTAAGAGCTAAAACTTTCAGAGAATTATTTTTTGTCAATTTGGAACCATTTGAGCCTTTGGGAGCAAGGAAATTCGTAATAGTCCATATTAAGGACCACCCTAATATACATATATATGTATATATATACGTTTCGTTACAGATTGTTAGTTGTTCATTTAGTGCTTCATTTAACTTAAATTCAATTCAATGCATATATTAGTACATATATACAAATTCATAAAAATAAGTATCTCCTAATGATGGTATCAAATTCCGATCGAAACGTGTGATCAGCCTTATAAAATCCTCGACACGACTCTAATTCCCAATTTATTAAAAATAAAACGCGTACCCCAAATTAACCAATAAATATTTAAAATTATTCCCCCCATAATCGATTTCCGCACACGTTTCGATTTTAACGATTCGCCTCCGACGGATGCTCATATAAGATTCGTTCTTATAAGATTCTTATCGGAAATCCTGCAGAGGAAAGAAATAACCTAATTATCGGAAATTACAGGTCTCCGGTAAGAGATAGAGGTCTCTTGAGGTCTCTCTCAGGGACCTCCGAAATGTATAATTCGGAAATTATTATTTGACAGAGACAATGAAAGGGTCTTCGAAGCCGACGTTGGCCGGAGATTATGTAATTAGAGGAAAAAAATTATATGTGAATGGATATGTATATATATATATATATATATATATATATATATATATATATATATATATATATATATATATGGGTGTAAGTGATTTAAAAATTATAGTTCTGTTCAAACGCTTCGTTTTTATCTAAGGTGTCATCTTTAGAGATATTTTGTTTAATAAAATGTTGACCCCATGAAAGTAAAGTTCAGAAAAAAATAGCAACATGTGATTTAGGTTTTTTGTCAAGTTCACCAATTTGCAAATATTTGCAAAATAAATTCATATCAACAATTAAAGAAATCCAATTATTAGAAAATTTAAAGAAAAAAATAAAAATTTTAGTCGATTTTTTAAATTTAATTTTAAAGCACTTTATATTATTACCTACTAATTTTATAGTTAATATTTGGTAACAAACGTTTTATTTTTATTCATTGCATCATTTTCAGTTTCTATATGTGTATAACAATAATTTTAGCTATTTTTTTGTTTTGTAAATTATTGCAAAAATGTGAATTGTTAAACAATTACATGAAAGCAAATGTGATTTGAGATTTTTTTACATTTGTTCTTAGGCAGGACTTGGTAATATATTTTTTTTTTTTTATAAAAATCTATCTATAAAGAAAATATTACTTACTAAATATATAATTTTTATTTGAATTCGAACGTTTCACTATTATTCATCGTGTCATCTTCAGTGACTTTTTATCTCAAAAATAAATAATTAGTAAAATTTGAAGAAAAAAATTGGGTGTTAGTAACTCAGATTTTTTTGTATTATGCTCATTATTAATTATTGAATTGTTAAAATTATTAAATCATCAAATAAGGAAAGATTTTATATTATAACATAGAAATTAAAATGGAAATGTTTGAATGAATTGGAAAATTTAAGTATTTAATTTTGAATTCTGTCGCATTTTCGATGATTTTTTTTAAATACATTAATACAATTTAAAAATGTGGAACTTTTGTAATTAGATAAATCTTTCTGAACGTTTTTCTTTTATTTCAATCTTTCTGAAAGATTTTCTATAAAATTCTCAATTAGAATTTATGAAGTATTTGAAATAATTAAATAAATCAATAAATTATATTAAAATAAATTATTTTAGATTGAAGTTAAAAATGTGACCAGTATAAAATAAAATTAATTACTCATTTAAAACTAACTGTGTGCATTTCTAGAAATGTTAAAATAATTAACTGGTTAATATTCAACCTTTTTCACTTTTGATTAGTGAATCCCAAACTAATAAAACAATTTAAAACAGATTTAGTGTTTTTAACAAATTCATAGATATGTTCTATCCGTCGCAAACGTTTTATAACAAAATATCTTATGCTGTAATATAAAACAAATAGCACTTTAAATTTAACACTTTAATAAAAAATAATTTTAATTTTTTAGTCAGATTTCTTATTTGTAATAATTATTCTATACTTTATATAATTTCTCGTATTATTTTAGTTCTGAGAAAATGCTTATTTGAAATCTTATACAAAACTTTTGGAAACTATTTTTTGTTGATAACTTGTAAATCTTATTATTAGAATTATATAATTGAATATAAAATCATTAAGACGATTTTTTACAAAGCGTTTTACAATGTGTTTTATTATCGACACATTAATTTGAATAATTTTTTTATACATAAATTCAATTAATCTTAATCCTATGGAAACGTTTAAATAAAATCTTAGTAACAATTTTTCGTTATTAACTAATTAATTTTATTATAAAATTTAACGAGTCAACAGAATTCCTGAATTTATATAAATACCTGTATTACATTATTATTTAAATTCTTTTTACGACGATGTGTAAAAGAAATTGTTTTACAAAATATATACTTGACATTGTCCTCAAAACTTTTAAATACCGTCTGAACCACTCTGTTAAACCTTCGACAAACATTTCTATCATATACCCAAAACTCTAAACAGTCCTTATATCCAACAAATTTTTCAAATTTCCCCAAATTTCTATTTTTTTCTATTTTTCAAACTTACAATTTTGCTGCTGCCGCTCCCTGTCCCTCTTGGCTTTCGACATGATAGCCGCTATCGAAAAATCGGTGCTACGCGTCAATTTATTGGGGGCGTTTGCGTTCGTGCTTGGGGGCGCGGGCGGTGCCCCGGGTCTCGGCTGTGCCCCCAAAATCATCTCGAATCCTTTAGGAATTTTTGAGAGCAAACCGCAAGTCTTTACGACTTTTTTTAACGGAGATATTAAGGGAAATAGAGGACTATGTCATCATAAAAGACACATTTAGTTTAGAAAAATTATTAATTTATTTATTTTGTACACTGCACTAAAGTTCACTGTGAGTTCATAAGTCTAAAATTTTAGTACTAATTGTTTGTAACACGTATATTTTTGGAAATTTCTAACGAGAAACTCGTGATGGGATTTTTTGTAGTGTTTGTGTTAGTTTTAACATAAAACTATTTTACTATTTATTTACTAAATTAACACAATTCTTTACAATTTTTTTAAAGTCCAATATCACCTATAACACGACAAGACCCATACAAATTTTATGTGCAATTCCATGGTCCTGAAATGAACCTGGCGGGTTTTTAGTGTGATCCTGATTAAGCCCTAACCAATGAATTATTTGTTTTGGGATCAATTTTGCACTAAATTTATTAGCAACAAATAGTTGTTTATATTTTTTTTATTCAAACAAATTATGTGTTTTTCTAATGTGTATCACAAAACTTGTCAATTTTGTTGTTCAATGTACCAAATTGTACAATTTTGGTGCTCCGACCGACCTGTATCCTTGCCAGGCCGCGTGTTCGACAAAGTTTTAGAACCACTTGCACTTGTATCAAAAATCTATTATTTCACACAATAACAACTAAAACCTTCTTCTATCAATATCCATAAACCTTTCCCCACAATTTTTTCAAAAATCACATTTTTTTCCAAAAACCACACGCGCGTTTCTATGTACACGTCTACACGATCCAACAGTACATACGTTACTGACTGCTCCACAAATAACACTTTTCGATCTGCTCGCCCTACTCTTTACAAATCTAACCTCTAATTGGTCGGGCGTGTTCTCTACATATCCTGCGATTGGTTGCAGCAGCGTTGTTTTAGGTCGTTCCTTTTTCCCGAGACAAAATATTACCCCTGCCGAGGTCAATAGAGGGTACGCTGGAGGCGGAGTGTGAGTCTTCGGTTGTCGGCCTTCTTCTGAACTGGAGGAGGAGTACGGTGTGTGTGAGTGTGTGTGAGTGTGAAAAAGAGGAGGACTCGAACAGTGGAGGACAAAAGAAGGGTCTTGGGGTAAAGGAGAGTTATACGGATTTTGGAGATTCCAGGATATTTGGTGTTAAAAATATTTTTGGAATTCGAGGTTATGACCCAAAAGGTCCATGTTGTTCTATTTTGCAGTTGCAAGTATTGTTATATGAGCTGGATATTAATGGACGAGTTTATGGTCCAGCATATCCTGATTTTTCTATATCCTGGTAGAATCGTTAGCACCCGTGTTGAAGATTTTTATGAAGATCCGTAGTAAAATGATAACATGTATGGTATGGTATTGCGCCTTAAGGCAAATTGCTGGAACTTCTCGTACCGTAATGAAATATTCGAGATATTTAAACGTTTTCAAATATATTATTACAAATAGTGTAACTTTCATTATTTTTACTATCTTGTTATATATGAGCAAATCTATTGTAAATTATAAATAAATCAATTTATCTCCAGAACATTAACAATCGTCATTTTGATTGATTGATTTCAATAACAATTTTGAACAATTAGCCATAACTAGATTAATTAGAAATAAATGGATCAATTAGTAATAATGAAATCAATCGATTGAATAGAATTTTATCAAATGGCAAAGATTTTACTAAGTAGGAATTTGTTACTTCTCTAAGAAGAATTTTGTTTTTGTTTGACAATTATTCTATATGATAATCAGCAGTTCTAGAAGATCCGAAAATTTTAGTTGCAATTTGTTCAACTTGAATAAACAATGCTAGTCAATTTCATGGTTTATTATCAGGTTCATGATATTAGCTAATAACAAACGTACCTACATCTTTAGTAAAATTAACAAACTTATTGACCACAATAATTTACCTGACTTTGAAACTTACTCTGGTATCAGCTGTTTGTTATACTTGGAAAAAAATATTTTATAAATTAGGATATTGACAGGTCCAGCACAACTTTTTATATATATATATATATATATTTTATTGACTTCCTCTAATTATAAATTTAGCCATTTACAATACATCTTAACTCCAATATTTTCTATGTAATTTTAAATATACATATTTATATTTTAATTTTTGATCTAACAGCACAACTATTGATACTATTTTTACAAAATCAAAAACTTATTTCAACATCGAACATCTTAGAAATTTGCTGTAATAAATTAATTGTATGGAATGCGACAGAATTTATATCGGTGAAACTTGCCAAAATGTAATAAAACGACTTTAATTAATTTTTTAAACCGAACATACTACGTTTTGAAGAAAAATGATTTGAAAATCAAATTAGCGAAGGAAATTTAACAAACATTTATAATAAGATAGTAATGAACAAACGAATGATCTCAGTGCGATATGCGATACAAATATTTGTTTTCTGGATTGTGTTTTATAATTTTTAATGATGCAATAAGAATTGTGCAAAAAATTTACAATTACAAATCACATAAGTTAGAATTTTGATAAAAATATATATATATATATATATTTTTTAAATATTCTTATCATTATATCTCATAATCAGGCTAGTCTACAGATTTATCGTAATGTATACTTAAACCTATATAAAAATTATTATGTCACTAAAACAGTGTAAAATTGTTTTAAATATGACTATGTATTTTTATATATATATATATATATATATATATATATATATTATATATATATATATATATATATATATATATATATATAAATTGCCGCGTGTCTGTCTACATATATCCAATTAAGTTCGTCTATTCCCAAGGCATTTGCGGCTAGTCGGCAATTTCGACAAAAGGATCGATTCGAATCCTCTTTCATTTATATTCCTTCTGTGCGAACTACAAATCCTACCAAAAACCCCTTTCTATCACCACGATATTTTACATCTCTGGAAAAACATGCGCGAGTCGAACTCCTATGGAAGAAATAGACCAGGAACAACAACTGTAATAGTAACAGATAATCCTCTTATTATAAGGAGAATGTTGTTTTCGCCAGATTTTCCGATTTGCTAATTTTGTTTTAAGTCATTTCGAATTGTTTGAGATTAAATTTGAAAAATTGATGTGGGCCTTATCACATTATACCAATGAGCTTTTCCTAGAAAAGAAATAGACCAGAAACAACAACTGTAATAGTAACAGATAATCTTTTTTTATAATAAGGGGATGGTTGTTTTCGCCAGATTTTCCGATTTGCTAATTTTGTTTTATGTCATTTCAAATTGTTGGAAACCAAATTTGGAAAATTGATGTCATTTTTTCCTAGCCATCGATAGATGTCGTTTTCTCAAAAAATAGAGGCAGCGACTTACCAAGATAGAGAAACGTCGAACAAACAAACAAACTGTAGTTGAATATTTTCAGTTTGTTTTTTCGTCTCTCAGAACGAACAGTCGGAGACAAATTCCTGTGACCACACGCAAATCGAACAGCATGGGGTCTAAGAGACCCGAGACCAGAGTCCGAGTGGTAAAAAAGTAGAGGTCTATAATATAATCCACCTCGGTACTTACGTTTGTATGTATGTATGGAAATATGCATATATCAATTTGTTAAAGAGATCTGTAGGAAGTGTTTGGAATCATATGGAGATATTGTAGATATCAAAAAAAAATTCAATTGAGTGTATAATTTATTTTCATCAAGCCGAAGGAGAATTTGCGTCTTCTGACTTCTGTCTAAATCTTGAATTTGAATGAATTTTCTTCAAAATGTAGTATAGACCGGTTAAAAAATCTACATGATTAAATTTGCTGATATGTTCTGTAAACATTGTTTTAAATTGTTTGGCCCTTTTTGATTTTTTTCAATGTCGTCCAAGTCATTTTATTAATTTTTCAATAGTTTCACCGATATAAGTTGAGTCGCGGACTATACAATTAATTTGATACAATAATTCCAGATTTTATGGCATTTATCAATTAGCAATAACTTGTAACTAGATAAATCAGCAATAGTGTCATTAATATGTACTAATTTGTACACATTTGTACTTTTAATAAGTAGAAACCAGATAGATAAATCAGTAAATTGCAATATCTGGATGTATTACTAATAACTTCTAGATTTACAAATAGATTGATCAATTGGTAATAACTAGAACGATTAAAAATAGTTCAATAACAATTTTGGACAATTAGCAATAACTAGATCAATTAGTTCCAAGTCGTTTGAGACCAAAATTGGAAAAAGTATGATCGGTAAAATTTGAGTTTTTTTCTCCAAAAACGGTTGCACTGTATTCACAAATTTTAAAGCCATTTGATGGAACTTTATCAAGATCGCCTTCGATTAGTTTCTGAAACTATTTTTTTCTAATTAGCAGATGAATTCTAAATGTTTTCATTGCATTTCTCGACGTTTTGAAGGTTTCTGAACATTTTACTGTCATACCTCAGAAAAAAATAGATGAGTGTGTGTGTTTTGTATGTCCGCATTTTTACCACGTTTTCGGGCGCACGGATCAACCGATTTGAACGGTTCAAAAACATTCGATTCCTATTGATAGGGAGATGTGCTGATTAGTTTTTGGCAAAGGCAGCTCTAGCCCTTACGGAGATACGGAGCAAACAAGAAAACAAGAGCAGAAGTAGAAATCGAGTTTTTGAGGGAACTGAGTATCCGATTTGAATAATCCGAAAAACATTCAATTTGTAATGATTGGCAGAAGAAGTCATTAGTTTTTGGCAAAGGCAGGTCCAGCAATTTAGAAGATACAGATCTCAATGTACAAAAAATGCAGTTTTTTAGAGAATTAAGCATCCGATTTGAATGATTTGAAAAACTTTATGCTTGGTTTGACAAAAAAATTATTTCAAATCTTTTTTTAATTTTTTGTATATCGAAAACAATTCAAATTTTAATTTTGATTTTGGCTGAAGTTCTAAAGCTCACTTACATACTTTAAATAAATAATCTTAACTTTGTAATTCAGTTTATATCATTCTCATAAATAAATATTAGACAATGTTACAGTATTTATAATAATCAATTTGAAAACATTCAATATTCCTCGAACATTTCGTTACGCTGCGGGAAGTACTAGCAATTGCCTTAAGGCACGATGCCATACACCACTAGTTTCAATATTCAAATTCTTCAAAAGTTTTCAATATTTTTAAAAATGTTAAAAATATCAAACTTCTCAAAATTCTCAAAAAAATCTATTTTTTCTTTTCTAGACTATCAAAAATATTAAGATATAAGATAAGACGGTACGGGAAATTCCAGCAGTTTTCCTCAAGGCGCGATGCCATACACCCCTAGTTTTAATTTACTTATATGTTTAAGATTGAATAATACTTTAAATGAAAAATAAAATTTAATAAATTAAAATATGTGCTTCTTTGTCACATCACATCTCCTAAATTTTGTTTAGTGCTCTAAGTTCGGTTAATTCTTGAGGCGTAACACAAAATCACCCCTTAAAAATAATTCATTTTATATATACATATATATGTATATGTATGTATTATGTGTGTGTGTGTATGTATATTTATAAATTTCCAGGTTCAAGTAGCGTGTAACACCTCGTGCGACACAGATCAGTTCTTCCCTTTTTTTCCCTACATTTCAGATGTCCTCCTATCCATATTTCTATTCAGGTATCTGTTACGATTTCTGTTTCGGTTTAGGTAATAACAATAATATAATAGGCCTATATATGCCTATTTCTGACAATGGGCCAAATTGAATGGAATAATCCAATTTTAGAGGCAAAACCACACACATTGTCAGGGGATGACTGACTCTGCTGGAGAATGGATCGATGGATCGAGTAGATGTGATTTATTGGATTATTAGATGAAATGAGTTTAGATTTTGATATAAATACCTTGTTGACACAAACTTTGGATACTTAACCACTATACTACAAATCAAGCACCAAGACAAGACAATAGTCTTGAGCACTGCGATTTTGGTCAGCCTTATCTATTAGTTAGTATTTCCCATATGAATAAGAAATTATTATTACCCGAAAACAATAACTTTAATATATGTATAAGTATATTTTCCAAATGATTTGAATAATATTAAATTCAAAACGAGCAGAGAGGACCACACAGCAACTACATGAGTAGCTGGCAAAAACCCTTCCCTTTTATGTTACTTTACAACTCGATATGATTTACGATGTGTTTTGTCACATGAAATAATAATAAGGCAGATATATAGGTATATGTATGATGTATATGTATATATATAGTTATAAGTACTACTGGCAATAATATAAAAAAAAATGCAAGTGTCAATCCAATTATTATTATTAATATCTATCTATCTAGTTGTATGCGGAATTTTGCCTTAAGGGAATTTGCAAAAACTTGCTGATATGTGTAAATAATCGACTTGGTCGATGCGAATTGGAATTTAGCGTCTTTGAAAATTGTATAAATTCAGTTTTAATTTTGATCAAACTTTAGTAAGTCTTAAAATTGATCCACTTTTCCTAGTACAATATAATAGGATGTTCATCAAGACCAAGAGCTCTCTATGCAAAGTTTCATAAAAATCGTGAAAAAATGGATCAACAAAAAATTGATGGCAAAAAAGAGTTCTTAATGATTTTCACAAAAAACGAATAATTCCGATTTCCAAATTAAAAACTGATACATTCAAATGATTTTTGAGTTTTCAAAATCTGCTTTAGAGTTTTGGCGAAAATTCTGATTAAAAATTTTAAATTGTATATTAATTTTAAAGATCGTAATTTAAACATTTTTCTGGATCACCAAAACCACTGGATTGCCTTTGAGTCAATTGATCCCTTTGTCAATAAAATTCAAATGTTTTTTGAAACTAATTGGATACTCTGGTCTCTCACAAACTTAATTGGCATTTTTGGCACTTTTTGCTCCGTATCTCCAAAACAGCTGGACCTACCTTTGCCAAAAACTAATCAGCATATCTCCTTATCAATAGGAGTCGTATGTTTTTTGAATCATTCGAATCAATTGATCTGTGTTGCCGAAACCGTCGACGAAAAATTGTATCTGCACATACATACACACACATACAAAAAATGTTCAGAAACTTTTGAAACGTAAAAGTATATAAAAATGTTTTTTTCGATTTGTTGCGGTTACTATTATAACTTACACTACGGGAAGTTAATAATATTAACAATTACACTTTATAATATTTTTATTTCATTTTGTGTGATCGCTAGTCAGGTTGTCTAGTATATATCTTCTATCCATGATGAGTTGTTACAAAACCGATTCCGGAATTTAATCTATCCATCAAATTTTTTTTCTGAATCGTGAAGAAATTGATATCGACGTGCTCTTTGTGCGACCTCTTCGCAGGGACCCCCATGGGACCCACAGGTTTGGGGTCACAACAATCACAAGTGTCAAAACTTTAACGACCACACACGGAAGATAAAAGAAGATTGTAAAATATATATATGAAAAATAGATAAAAATTTCTAGTTGGTGAAAAAATATTTACAATTTTTCGACTTCATTTATTATCTCGTGTCCAATTTTTACTGGGTCATCTTTTGGGTCTTCTGCAGACCGCAGATGTTTGCAAAGGTGTCGCCCGCATGTTTTGACCTTAAATATTTCAATACAAAAGAGGCACAAGTCATGTCCACACTTTTACACCCGCGCAAAATTTATGGAGGCGAAAAAATGCGAAAAACAGGACCAAATTGGGAAGAAATAATAACAAAAAATGGAAAATCATAGGAAATTGGGGCATGGGATATTAATTAATATTTTACTAAATTTCTGTAGGTGAAGTGATCTGCGTTGGGTAAAAGTTAAGTTGGTCCTTTTTGCCCCACCCACTTGTAGGGTTTTATAAAGGTTTTATAACAAAAAAACAGTTGAATCTAACTTAAACATAAAAATACATCTTATAAGACAATTAAATTACGTTTGCTTAAAAATTATATTAAGGTTTCGTAAACTAAATAATAGTGCTCACCACTTCAAAAACAAAGAACGTAAGAAAATACTCGAACATTGTTTTTATCTCCTGATATCGACGTCGTAACAATTAAGGTGATGCCTGGTTACATATATTTTGCCCTCTACTTTCAAATATTGTTGTTAAAAAATTCCTAACTTTATTTGAGCCCCACTCTACCCTAATATTTAATTTTTAAGTAATAGTAATCGCAAAAAAATCGAAAATGAAATTTTTTATATATCTTCACGTTTCAAAACCTTCTGAACATTTTGGCATACCTTGAAAAAATGGATGTATGTGTGTGTGTGTGTGTATGTGTGCGAAACGCGGATGAAGCGCTTTGAATAATTCAAAAAACATTCGATTTGTATTGATAAGGAGACGTGCTGATTAGTTTTTGGCCAAGGCAGGTCTAGCCGTTCTAAAGATACGGGGCAAAAAGTGCCAAAAATGGTAACTCGGTTTTTAAGAGAACGGAGCGTCCGATTTGAATAATTCAAAAAACATTTTACTTGTATTAACAGAAGAACTGCTCGAATTTTCATGAAGACAGGTCTAGCGGTTTCGGAGATCTAGTAAAAAAGTAAAAAAATGCCATTTCGTCTCGATGCAGTTAATGCAGAACGATTGCTTCGAAAAAAAGTTCAGAATTTCCAAAATATTTCAAAATAAATTTTTCTTCAAAAAGTCTTTTTTTTTCAAAAAAAAGTGAAATTTTGTCAAAAATTTATAGTTTCTCAAAAATGTTAATCTTTTTTTAAAAAAAAATAATTTTTGGTACGGGAAGTTTCAGCAATTTGCCCTTAGGCACGATGCCATACACCACTAGTTTTTTATTATTATCCAGTACGTCTCTGTCAACTAGGGGTTCCGTACCAAATTCAATACAATACTCAATTGTAGGTGTAAATTTTTACAAAACTTCGTCACGCTCCTTTTCTCTGTCCAAAATATTTTGACTTGTATTATGTGGTCATTCCTGAACAAAAACCAACTGAAATTCCTTACAAAAATAGAGTGAAATATTTATGAAACATGCGGTTTTAACTAAAATCATTCCCATGACAATTTATACTACTCTAGAAATAATAATAATAAAATGGTAAACGTAATTGAATAAAATTTGTTGGCATAAAAGTACATATTTGGTTTTTATTGTTTATAACTTTTAAACTATTTCTGAGACATACATAGTTTGTTACAAAAATTTGTAGGTAATTAAAATATCTATAAATTTTCTTAATACCATTTGGACCTACAGCAACCATGTGTGCTTGTAAATGGTAACAGATAATAGTACATATTTTTATGCAGCTAAAACGATTTCAAAACACGTATTTTTAAATATATATGTATGTGTATGTGAGTGTATATGTACAAATATTTTGCCTATACAATATTGTCATCTTATTGTCAATTCCCAACAAAAAAAAGATAAATACCTATTTTGATTTTCGAACAAAAAGGAATATTGTCGTTGACACTTCTGGACCACACACCTGGCTTCTTTAGAAAAAAATCAAAACGCTCCTAATTTACCAAAATGTGGCTTAAAATTAGATAAAAAAAAAATATACCAACTGGTTTCAACTTGTGCACTGAAGGTTATAGAAATACGAGAAATTATAAATAATTAAATATTATAAACAATTTTTTATACAAATGCAAACTTGTATCTAATAGTTCATTTCTACTTTGATTGATCGTCTCGAATTTGCGGTTTTTGTAACTGTTCCCAATTGTTCCTAAATTCGATGATCAATCATCCTATCAATAAAATAGACACTTTTTCAAGTGACAGATGTCAAGGTTGAAGTTGACACACTTATGTCAATAATTGGAAAAATATTGTACTCCGAATAAATTCATGTGCTTAGACAATTTTGCATCAATTTTCCTCCAAATTTTCACCAAAAACATGATTCATTTATCATTTGTTCCTCGTAATCCGTGGGTGTCAAAATATTTTCGAAAGGAATTTCGTGATGAAAAAAAAGGAATGGATAATTTTTTTCGATGTTTCATCTTCCATATTCTATTCACGAATGTTTTTTTCAATTTTATTTGATTTTTTAAATTTATGTTTATATTTATTTCGTTGTTTATTTGTCGTTGTCGCCTTTATTTTACTTTACACCTCGTCCGTTTTGTAAGTATTATTAATGATGCTGTTTTTACGACTGTCCTGCTGTCGAAAGAAATATACATACATACATACATACATACATTTATACATACATACATATATACATAGATACATCCATACATATATACATAGATACATACATACATACATACGACGAAAATTAGATTTTTTTTTAAGTTTAATTTTTTTTGAATATTTTTCAAAATTTTCGAACATTGGAATGCTTTAATATTAAAAATAATTATTTTTTTTAAGAATACTAATATTGTTTGAAAACTAGAATTTTTTAATTATTTTTTTAAATTTTGAAATTTCTTGGAAGTTTTTTGATATACATTTATACTGGTTGATTCAAATTACAAAATAGCAGAGTTTTGACACCAAATGTGACTTTTTAGACTTTTTTTGAATTAAAAATATTGATATATTTTGAAAACTTAGAATTTTTTGAAAACTATTTTTTTTAAATTTTTTTTTTTCATTTTTAATTTTGAAATTTCTTGGAAGTTTTTGATACACATACATTCATACATACATACATACATACATAGATACATACATAAATACACACATACATAGATACATACATACATATTATATGCAGATATACATATCATATATACATATATAGATTTGCCTTACAAATATTTATAATTAAACCACTTCTCACAGGCCTATAATATTTTTATAGGCTTCGGTTTGACAACAATTTTGAATAATGTCTAATAGTAATATGGTAACACTCGTGATGCACACATATATTAGTGTCGTCAATCATTATACACATTTATATAATGATAAATTATAAATTATATATTTATGATTGCATTAAAAATATGTATAATATTCAAAAACAATAATGTAATTAAAGTCATACTTCAAATATGACATGATCGGTTTGTCATTGTAATTAGCATTTAAAAATGAACATTTATTAGAGAAATGAAGTAATTGCTAATTAATAAATTCTATAATATTCGTTCACACAATGGATTATGTTAAACAACGCCTAAAGAAATATTGTTCTCGTAACTTCAGTCATCATGTAATAATGTGTTTGAAGAACTTCATGTAATTAAAATTAACATACATTCATTGACTGCTTGTATTTTTGTTACTTTTTTGCTGGCGATATAATCTCATTCTTTGAACAGCTGTAATGTCTGTCTTGCCTAAAAAATATTTTCCAGTTTAATAACTTCAAAGATTTATAAAAACTACGAATAATATAGAAATAATTTTTAATCAATAAACTTGCGTTTAGTACACGGCGCAAATGTTTAATTTGTTTTACTATTTTCAAGGAACAGGGTAAAATGTTCTTCTGATTCAGGCATTTTTCATTAAATAAAAATTTGTACTACGATGTAACTTTAAAATGCTTATTTATCTATGTCGATTTCCTTGTTGATATCGGTATGCATACAACTTTGAAGCCGGCACGCATACAACGACAGATCTCTATTCACATACACGACGTCTAATCACAATCGACCCGTATAGAAATGATTCCATCGAGAGCTATAACGCACTTCCGTTGCATTTGTTCGGATTTACACCCTGGTCGCGCTTAAAGAAGTTTTACTTCAAAAATTTGTTTTTACTACCTTACACCTAGTTTTCCTGAAAATCTATATTGTCAGTAGGCAAAACACTATTTATCTGCACCCATCTCTCCTGACAGGCGTGTAAATGTGTTTTGACACCCAATCAAGGAGTCAAAAGGACTCGAAAGGAATTTTGGAAAAAAGAGGAGATTATCGAATTACCTCACACACCTTGTCTGTCCTTTCATTGTTGGAATTTGAAAAGCGTGCGTAATCCTCTGAAAGGCGACAGATTATTTTTTGGCTGCATGCCAATAGGCCACAAATAATTGATACACATACGCAAAAGCATACTTTTCCCATTACGGTGTCAAACGATTCAGAATGACTTCAAACGTCGAGGGAAATAGTTAGAATTTTTTGGTATGATGAAAGCGAAACTTTATTGGATACATTTTACAAATAGAAATATGAAAGTTTAAATAAAATTCTAAGTTGATGAAATGCATCAGGCATCAGTGATGTCATTTGGTTAACATCAATCCCTTCTTTCCTGTTGGCAAGTTGCATCTGAATTTCAACCAACATTTGTTCTTTCAGCAGTATCCATTACCTCTAAGAAGATTTACTTCACATCAATCCTTTACTAGTTGACTTTTTTATACGATTAATTTTTTTAAACCGATTTAAAGACAAAATCCTTTTACGAAAAAGGTGTCCTTAAGGTAATAAATCAACTTGTTCTTCAAAAGTAAATATTGTTATAATCCTTTTTTTGTGACTTGTGCCACTGATCCTGGTGTAATCTTGTTAAAGTGTGACTTTTGTCACTTTTTAGGATTAGATGGAGATTAAGGATTAACGAGGAGGAAGAGATAAAGTGATTTCTTGTGGATTTTTTTTTTATTTGCCAACTGTAGAAGGATCTCTGTTATTGATATGACTTGTTTTTTGCCAGGAGTTTTGGAATGATCTTAGCCCAATTTCTTGAATTTTTATTATCAAAAGTGACTTCTTACATTTTTATTATCCCACTGTAGTTTTTAAAGCAAGTCCTGCATTTGTCAGAAATCTTGAAATAATTTAGAATGATTAAAATGGTAAAGGTCTTAAAGAAGATTTTTGGCTATACTATTTATAGTATTGTAAATTAGACTTCGTCTTTTGTGAATGATCTCTGGCCAAAATCTTGAAATTGTTATCCACCTGTATTATTTATAGTAAAGTGAATTTAACTTAGTCTATTTCTTTGTTTTGGTGTATTTTACCAGGAATATTTCTCTAACATTTTTGAAAAATTTGTGCAGTGGAATAAAAATAGTGTTTTTGAAAAGGTCTATAAAATTAAATTATATACAATATTGGCTAAGATGCAAATATTCTACAGTAACTCGTTATACTCTAAAAACATTGTGGAAAATATTTTTGATAGCATAGAACAAATCTGAAAAACTTGAACCGTATTTCGATTAATTGGAATTTTCAATCACTATACAAGTCGAAAAACCAAAAAAAACTTGCACTGGATTATATCATGTTTTTCATATAAAATGTATGAAATTCCATAGAAATGTACTTCCAGTTTGATTGTATTAACAATATATGAACATACAACCAAATATAATTTATCTTTAAATTTTTGGGTAGTTGTTTTATGATTTTTTTTTTAATTATTATAACTATTTTGTAATTTTTAGATTTTATAATTTTATTATTGTTTTTTCCGAAGACGTCTCGTGTATATTTTACGAGCAGCAAAATAAAATAAAACTTAAAAAAAAATCTTAAATAAATGTCGACGGTTTCTCTTAAATAATAATAAGATAAAAGAGTTTGGTATGCAAATTGGGTGTTTGCGAAAATTTATTCGCACTCCGAAACAGATTTTTGCGAAAACGGCCACAGATTCTCAATAGTAATAATATATTATATAAATATTGATTACTATTGGTGCATGATATCGTGCCTTAAGGCAAATTGCTGGAACTACCCGGATCGTAATTTAAAATTTGTAAAAGCACAGAAAAAAAAATTAGATTTTTTTTGAGAATTTTGAATTTTTTTGAATGTTTTTGAAAATTTGAAAATTTTCAATGTTGAAGATAATCGTCTTTTATAAGCATACTGATACTTTTGAAATCTGGAAATTTTTGTAAATTAATTTTCTTTTGTTTGTCTAGTACATTGGCCATTTTCTAAGTATACATTAATACTTTTATTTTTTTAAATACTTAATTTATTATATTTACAATTTTGACTTAATATTTTCAAAATACGTAATAAATTTTTAAAGTTCTTTCTTGCAATTTTAGAAAAAATGATAGTGTTACAAGATGCTCCATTACACTAATTACCGACTCGTTTTCCTGATATCAATTTGTAACTTTTTGGCATAAATATAATTATTTTTGGCAAAGTTTAAGAATCCTGGTTGGGTTATTATTTATTGCTCGAATGTTTGTTTATTTATTTATTTAGGCGATAGTCGTATATAATGCGAGTTGTGAAGGAAGAAAGAAAAAACGAATATATATGTTGTCAGAGGAAAAAATGCTTCGAGATACTATATGGATTTTTTTAAATTATTTATTATACATATGTATATATATATATATATATATATATATATATATATATTGTTCATTTTATGTCGGACATAAATTACGTAACGGGGTAGAAGTGTTGAAATTCTTTGGAATTCCTTTGTTGGAAATTATTTATTTATAGCTTTCATATATATATATATATGTGTGTGTGTTAAATTTCTGAACTCCTGTTTTCTTAAAAAAATCAATTATTTTATTTAACTCTGTGAGGAAACAATTATAAAATTGAACTAATACGCTTTTACCTCTATAAATAAACATTTTCCAAATAAAAAAACTAAAAAAACTTCAAACGATTCAGAATAGCATACAACGTCATGGAAACATAAAATCAGCAAGTCGGATTTTTAGCATTAGTCAATTATTAAGTCATTTATATTTTTAATCCTGTCAAGTTTTTACAAAAATCTCGTCAAAAAAATCAAATTTCAAAAATGTCTCCTCTCCCAGCCATATTTTTAACTGCTAATAAATAAATGGCCGACGAAAAGGGTTGAATATAACATTCAAAACTTACCCCATAACAACTTATCCCTTTGGAGTTTTGAATTTGAACAATACTTTTTAAAAATTCGAAAATTCTCACCAGTCAACATGTACGGAGGTCTCTTTTGCCAAAAAAGGGGTCTGTAAGAATTAAATTATAAAATGTGAAGGGACACCTTTTGACAAAGTAACGCCCTTTTTAATAAAAAAACATAATATTTTTCAAATGAATTATATCGAGATGATGTATAAGATTTTTAAATTAGCTGGAAATATCAAAAAAATATCCAAATAGCAGATAATAAAATCTGGGTGCTAAGTCGGTGAAAAATGATTTTCTTGGATACAATTTTAAACTGAGAAAAAGAATTTCAAAAACATTTTCAACTTACATAATTTCTCCTATATTTGTGTATTAAATGGAGAGTTCTACAAATTTGCCTTAAAGAAAATTAAAACATTAGTTTGTTTTTTAAATTAGATCTGTTGGGCATCATCTATATGATTATATTTATTGAACAAACAAAATTCTTTTATAAAAATGTATCAATTACCACAAAGTCCGTTATTCTCGAACCGGTCCTCTAAGCAGCCAATTAACAACTATTATCAGAAAAAGATCAAGAAAAACTAGTTTTCGATTTCAAAATTCAATTGTCGCGAAAATTTACAATCAGGGTGACAATATGTTGCGAATTTTGACTTCTTCTGCCAAAAGTCACCCCGAAGGGTGAGAACTTTGCACCGAAGGAACTTTTCAACTTTTGACATTGACTCTTGAAATGTATTGAATTTCTGATTTGAAACGTTTTTTTTGAGGTCGTGATTTGAATAAAAACGACTTTTTAAATGATGAATTAAGATATATTATAGGAATTTCTGTTATTTTGCCAAAGAAAAAAAAATTAGTTTTCTTCAATTTATATTTAAAATTTAAAGTTGTACATTTGGTGACAATTGCTTGAACTATTTGTGAAAGGAATATCAGATTTTTTATGAAAACTTTATTGAAAATGTGAAATTTTAAACTTGAAGCCATTTGCTGGAACATTTGGAAGATTTTAGTGGAAATCCTAATAATTAGTCTTATCGTCGTAGGAAAAATATGAGATTCCTTAATAAAATTTCATTGGATATGTAGATTTTTAAATTTGAAGAAAATTGTTGGACTTGTTTGAAAAATATATATCAGTTGTTTTTTGAAAAATGTATTACATTAAAAATGCAAAATTTCTATTTTTCGAAGAAGAATTTAGTTGAAAATAAAGATTTTTAGTCTTAATTTTCAACAATGTCTTTAAAATTTGTGTGTATAATGTATATATATATATATATATATATATATATATATTTATATATACACACATTATTAACCTATTTATTTCAAATACAATGTATATATTGTATATTTGGACATATTCGTGAGCGATTACCGACATTGTTAGCGGTGTAACCGAAGAAAAGACTGAAAAAAATATCAAAAACATCATCCCCATCGATTTCATTCTGTTCGATTACGGGGACAATTGTTACAGATGCCGAAAAAAAATTTTGGAAATTAGGGGTCTCTGAGGTTTGATGTAATGCGATATAATGGGATGAAATATACAAAGAATCGAAATTTATAATATATATATATATATATATATATATATATATATATATATATTAGGGTGGTCCTTAATATGGACATTTTCGAACTTCCTTGCTCCCAAGGGCTCAAGTTGTTCCAAATTGATAAAAAACAATTCTCTGAAAGTTTTAGCTCTAAATATTAACTTTTAGTTAGTGCGCAATTATATTATATAATTATATATACATTTCAGGCATCTATCCAATTTTGAACAAAAACTCAAAGTTGTTAAAAACTTAGAACAAAATTAAAATCTAAGCTAAATATTTTGTATCTTGGTTTGACTTATTTTAAAAGCATTAGCATGCAAATCAATATAAAAAAATATTAAAAAATATATTTTGCTTAAAAGAGTATAATATTGCAACGAGTCCAATGTGAATCTTATGTGGCATTATGATTCCAATTGGAATCTGATTTTTGTTATCACAGAAATAGCATGGATGATGAAATGTGAAAATTTGTGATGCAAAAAGTTCAATAAGGCTAAACTTTATAATACTTGACGATTAAAATATCCCCTATTTAAAATAAAAAGCAAAGAATCAAAAATTCAAATTTAATGCCAAGAATGGTGATTGCAGGACCAACAGTTTTAGATGAAAATTACAGGATTGAAGTACCTTGATAAAAGATTCAGAATATCATGATCGATTATGATAGTTCAGTTATCAATTACAAAGTAATACCAAATCTTGTTCTACATTCCTACAAATGTCTATGTAGGACAGTTGTAAATATATTGTTGAATAAAAAAAAACTCCTACAAATATTCCTCCTCCTCCTTCCAACCAAACCAATTTACTTTTCCTCCAACTTGTACCTCCTCCTCCTCATAATAATAAGAAAGAAAGGCGAGTCGTTATTTTTTGATAAATTAATACGCCGAGTCGTAAATACGTCCTGCAGAGCAAATCCTAGAGGATTTAGTCGAAATGAGTTATAGGAGCAGATCTTGCCACGTCCTGCAGATGCTAGCAGTCCACCTTTATATTAAAATAAAGGACACTTAATTATTTTTTCCAAGTCCTGAGAGATAATTTTCTTGTGCGAAACACCTGATGCACGGGGAAAGAAAATACGAGGATTATAAAGGATTTATATATATATATATATATATATATATATATAAACAATTCTATCTAATTATCCTAAGAAAATCATAATTAACTAGTGATAGAAAACTGTTCTATGTCTTCTTATTATTCATCTCCATTTACTTCTTATCTCTATTATCTCCTCAAATGATCTTCCACTAATTAACCCAACTTTTCCAAAACAAAAGTCAATCGTCACAAGTATCTCATTTCGCCAAGTTTCCCACAAAGTACGGGAGGTTGGGGCAAAACGGGGGCTGACATGGAGGCAATTAGCCAAATTAACCGCAACTTACCCCCGAGCCTGTTTTATGACATAATTTGATAAAGGGATATCTTTTGCGGAGGGTGAAAGTGAACAAGAGTGGAGCATTTGAGGAGTTATTAAGGGATGGAGAGATGGAGTAATGGAAATATTTACTACAAGGAAGAGATTGTGATATGAATTTATTTTATACAAATTTTATAAAAAAATATCAATTCTGATTTTTAACTTTACGAAAATTTGATGAACATTCTTTTGGAAAATTAATAATTTTGGTATACGAGGTCTGTTCAAAAAGTACCCGGAATTTTCGTTTTTTCAAAAAATATTTTATTTATTCGTCTACATTAATGTGGTCCCCTTCAAAGTAGTCCCCCCCAGATATAATACACTTATGCCAGCGTTTTTTCCAATTTTCGAAGCACCCTTGATATTCACTTTTTGATATGTCCTTGAGCACTCTCGGCGATTTTCTTCAATCGAGGAAAACCGCCGTCCTTTCATGGGTCTCTTCAACTTTGGGAATAGGAAAAAGTCACACGGAGCCATATCTGGTGAATTTTTGCACTTTGCAACACTTTATTTCATTTTTTACGCAAAATTTAATACAAATTCTTTGACTTTTCAATTCTTCCATTGTAAAAATCGCCGAGCTCAGAAAACACGTCGAACCTTAGCGACTACCACAGACAAAGTAAACAGTGAATATAGCTGAAAATTTCATCATACTTTAGGGGCATGTATACCAACACAATAAAAAAAAAATTTTGACAATCAGACACTCCAGACCCGCGAAATTTAATTATTAGTAATTCCGGGTACTTTTTGAACAGACCTCGTACATTGCTGAACCCTTCCTTAGGAAAATTGTTGGGCCTTTTTTTGGGAAAAAATTTTAGTCTCCAATTCCGACTCGCACAATCTGATTTCATATTAATCCAAAGCTGTTACAGTGTTGATATTTATATAGGATTAATAAATAACTTTTGCCTCAAATTGTTATTTACTCAAGGGCCACATGTGCGGTCAAAAATTGAACTGGGGGATGATACTCTCTCCGATTTGCTAATTTCAGACTAATGCTTCTGTTTGTTTATGATAATTTAGATATATATATATATATATATATATATTTAAATTTAAATTTATTCACCAAGGGTGTTATAATATATTGCACAATTTTAGCATATGCCCGTGCTCATTTTTAATAAATTGTTTTCGAGATTATTATATAAGGGTTTAAATTGGAGTTATTTATTGTCGATAGGTTTATTTGGTTTTTAAATTTGATTCTAGAATATTTATAAATGAGTCTATATATTTTTTATAAACAATAAGGATTTGACTTAAAAAAATATGTATCATTTTTTTAAGTCAAATCCCGGGCGACAATTTTAGTTATGAAAATCGGGGATTTTTAATTATGAAAAAAACTTATTTTGGTATATACTTGTGATTGGTCATTGTTTTTTGTTGATGTTTTTTGGATTATTTGCAAAGATGTATATGCACTGAAGAAGAGTCAAATCAAGGTTCGAAACGTTTGTTAATTTAGTTATACATACTTTTAAATGAAATGAAACTTGTTTTTCTTTCAATAACCAGATGGGAGTTGGATTTTTATTTTATATATATACATATATATATATATACATATATATATATATATATATATATATATATATATATATATAGTGATATGATTTTCAACCAGTCGTCGAAATAAAAGAAACAAATAAATACAAAATATTTATTTAAAATATACGTTTCGACACGGATTGTGTGTCATCATTCAGCAATTCTTCGTTAACAGTATCTAAAAAAAAATTTTCAAAGATCTTTTAAAAAATTAAACCTAATTTTATATTTGAAATAATTGAAAAATATACATATCACACCAGGAAAAAAACACACAAAAAATACATTGTTTTATTAAATTAATTACATATGCATTAAAAATAAAATAAATATAAAAACTAACAATATTAACTGAAACATGTTTTTCTTTTGATTTTTAAAACTGAACTTTATGTAATGTAGTTCTGTACGCAACGACTGCAACGCCAACGAGAAACCACGTGACACACAGAAGGGAAGAAAGTTAATTTTCAGGGAATTCAGAAAAAAACCTGATATTATATATATATATATATATATATATATATATATATATATATATATTATCCTCCTCCTCTCATCTGTGGTTGGTGTTGCCCAAAGTAAACAAAAGTGTCGCAATCGCATCCGTTGGGGAGTCCCGATATGTAAATTTGCTCTCGTATTGACATCGGAGCGACAGATGGCGACCTGCTCGGCGCAAAATGGCGCCGAATTTGAATAATATTTTAATTTAACCGCCTAGAGCAGAGAACGAAAAACAAATACTAGGCACAGACACAGAGAAACAATGTATATATACATATTATTGGTGTTTTCCACGAAGCCAGGTCCATGGTAAAAGAACAATATCTTGTTTATCCCTTGTTTATAGTTTACTTGTCGAACTTCTGATGATTTTGCGCCCCGTACTTATTTTATCAAATTTCTGTCTTTGCTCTTTTATTGCTATTAAAATAAAGCCATCTGAGTAGGATTTGTAGTATTTTTGCCCAAATTGTCTGATTAAAATTTAAGATTTCTACTATTGTCATTTACTTGTCATATGTAATTTAACTATATTATTTTTAAATTTACTAAATGTCTACTACAGACAGTTGAAAATTATATGGTGAAATAATAAAAAATAATTTAAAATAAAAAAAATAATATAAAAAATAAATGAAAAAAAATTAAGAACATTAAAAGTAAAATACTATTTGTCTAATCGTAAGTTTGAATATGTTTTTAATTTATCTGATTTCTGAATAATTTTCATTAAATATTAGTTTTGAAAGTAAATATATATACATAATAAGTACAATAAGAAAATATTATTTCTAGAATCTTTTTCATATGACAACCTTCCCAAAGGTGCTCCAATTCTCCAAATGACGATAAATAATAAAGAGACAACAAAATAAAACAAATGATAAAATTCGGACAATAAAGTGTTAGTAGCCGCCGTTACATATACGTTCTCATCCAGTGTAGATATAAATATGTATATGTATGTATGTATGTATATATGTATGTTAATATATTGATATATAATTTTCGCGCCGAACTTCAAAGACGCCTCCGGCTTCGGCCCTTTTGATTTCGCACCGTTAATATCTCCTATAATGCATCATATATTTCGCGACCTGTTATTTCGGACTTCTGGCCGACGATATGATATATTTATAATATTTTATAATACACCACAGTATAACACATACATACATACTTACAGTGGCGTCTGGTGGAAAAAAAAACATTATTGCAACCCAAAATTTGTCAGACAAAAATAATATAATATCTCGTCTATATAAAAGTCTCATTCTCATTTGATCTGTTACCATTTTATCCCATTTGATTTGTTATCAAAAACGCTGTTTTCCTTAGTTTCCTTAAATCATCGAGTAGGGGAGACTGGGTACGGTTGTGCCACTCAATTTCTTTATCAGCAATAATTTTACTAATGCACCAGTTAGCTGAGAGAAATGTAAAATCAATGATAGTATGAATATTTACCTACAAGGAAATACTGGAATATTGTTCTTAAATACGATGGATTAGTCATAAAATCTTTTTCCATACTTCAGCGATCATGAATTCTATTATCTGAAATTTTGTCAATTCTTAAATTTTCCTTCATAATCGTTGAGTAAGTAAACATTCTGTTTTATTTTGGTTAATTAACTTCCCTTAGGGTAGTTATAGTAATTAAGTATAGTTTGGTTTTAAATTGGCTAATTTGTGATCTTCGACTTTCACCTACTTCCTTTATCTTCATCCAATTTGGGCATATCCTCGATTCCTTCTTACAAGTGCAAGAATATTCAGACATTCGCCGATCTGGTTTCTTCTGGATGGGCGTGTCCTGTTCTGTTCTGTATCGTCCGTCGGCTGCCCTTTTTTGCGTCCTTTTTCTCGTGTTTTCCTTCCAGCCTTTTCCCTTTTTTCCTTTTTCATCATTAGCGGCCGCTAATAACACCATTCATTGCCGTTACTCACACTTCGGCACGGACGAGGAAAATAATAATAATAATATACACTTGTATATGTATATATATATATATATATATATATATATATATATACTAGCTTACCCGGCCACGCTTTGCTGCAGCTTTTATTAAAATTCGCCAAATTGAAATTTGAATCTGATGGATCAATCAACGTTTCAATCAATAGTATTTATTGATAAAAAGGTTTCTTTTTTAATTTATCTTAATAAAAAAAAGAAACTAGTGGTGTATGGCATCGTGCCCTAAGGCAAATTGCTGGAATTTTCCGTACCGTAATGAAATATTCGGGAAATTTTAAACGTTTTCAAATATATTAGTACAAATACTGTAATTTTCATTATTTTTGCTATCTTGTTATATCTGAGCAAATCAACTGTAAATTATAAATTAATCAATTTATCTCCAGAATATTAACAATAGTCATTTCATTTCGAATTCAATTTAAAAAAAAATAGTTGCCTAATTTACACAAATTGGAAAAATGCTCCCTTATAGTCACAGTCTAAACGCATTTGCAAATAATTCTATGCAACATTTTCACTTATACTGTGCTTAGCTTGGCGACATTTTCACATTTTTCAATAGTTTTCACAAAATTGGAAAAGTGCTCCAGTACATTAACAGTCTAAACGCACTTGGCTAAGCATTTGTACCAGAGTGGCGCTTAGACTGTGCTTAGCCTGGATAGTTTTTTGAATTTTTAATCCAAAATTACAAAAATATTTTATGGAAAATACAAAAAGATGTAATAATTTTTTATCCTCAAAAGCAATTGTTTTGTCAATACAAGCAGAAAGTTTTTTTAGATCATTCAAATCGGACGCTTAGTTCACTCAAAAACTGCCATTTTTTGCACATTTAGCTCTGTATCTTCGAAATGGCTGGACTTGCCTCTGCCAAAAACTATTCACCTCTTCTCCCAATCATTACAAATTGAATATTTTTTAGATCATTCAAATCCGAAACTCCGTTCTCTCAAAAACTCGATTTGTATTTTATGCACTCCTTGCTTCGTATCTAATAAACTAATCAGCACATTTTCCTATCAATAGAGATCGAATGTTTTTTAAGCCATTCAAATCGGTTGATCCGTGCGCCCGAAAACGTGGACGAAAATATGCGGACATACAAAATACACACACATTCATTGTCTCTGAGGTATGCCAATAAAATGTTCAGAAACCTTCAAAACGTCGAGAAATGCAAAAATTTTCATTTTCTATTTTCGGCCCATTACTATAACTACCCTAAGGAAAGTTAAAAAAACATTTAGAAATATTCCCTAGCAAACCTGCACGCTGAGTTTGTCGCCAACCTGGATCTAGCCTAGATTTCAGGTCAGTGGCGTTTTACGCGTACCGGTTTCGATGGGACAAGGATTATAATAGTTGTGAATTTAAAATTCTTGTTTTTTTTAAATACTGTGACTATTTTTTACTACTGTAATTTTATAAATGGTATAACATGATACCACCCAACAGCTCAATAAAACCGATTTTTTTTTAAATTCAAACTGTAACAGTTTCTCCAGAAGTGCTTTTTATCCCCAAAACGATATACATATATAAAATATTAAAAATCCTCGAGACAAGCACGGATGCTTTTATATATTTATATATGTGTAAAAGTGTACACATGTATATAAATCTGCGAATATTCTCACTTATTCCGTTTTGTACGTGTAAAGGTAATAGCGGCAGGAAAATGATTATAGGGCGGCGCGAACGCGACGATCAAAGGAGCACCATATCAGCTACTCAATATTATATTATATTATATTATAGTATAGTATGGTATATACACACCTGTATATATATACATATATATATATATATATATATATATATATATATATATATATATATATTTACAGTCGATGCCCTCAGAGCTGATACTACAATGTAGTTTCATCTCAAACATATTATAGCTCATAGCGAAAAATAGAAAAGGAAACTGTTTTGCGTGAAGACAATTATCATAGATAAAGACAATTATTTAGACACAAATTATTTAGATGTTTAGTATATAGAAACATAAACATATTGTTAAAGTATGAGAGAGAGCAAGTGCACGTTCTCCTGTGTTATCCTGGTGTTACCTGTTATTAAAACTAATTTTAATTCTTGTAATGTTTTAATGCATACACAACTATAAATAAATACTACTAACTGTTTGAGAACTTCATAAATACAATACCTAAATAATTAACTTAAATTCTTATGTGAAGCAAAAAAATTTGTAAATACTTTCTAACTTGCTTTCCAGCATACATTTGACTCTGGGTAAAGCCATTCTTATTTATAAGTAAAGCACACTTAATTTTCAATTTAGCCTATATATTCTAACACAGGTTTACAAAATAAGTGTGGCAAATGTTTTCTAAGGTGGGTTTTACCACTGAACACGAATCTAAAGTCATAATTGCGAGCTAAATAGCAAAATTTGAAAAAAAAAATATAAATCGACCAAGTCTCCGATCTAGTAACTCTTTGCATAATAATCAAAATTTTATAATTTTTTATGTTTTCTGGCTCATTGAGTTTCAATAAATGATCTATTGAGTTTTTTTTGTATAATTCAGCAGTTATTTGCAAGCATAATTCCTCTGAATTTCTTAAAATGTATTTGCAAAATTCTGCTGTGTTTTAAAATAAACTTAATAGACCATTTAATTGAAACTCAATAGTCATTTAAGGTAGAAAGTGCCAGGATATAAGATTTTAATTATCATGCAGAAGAGATACTAGATCGAAAATTTTGTCGTTTCTCTATTTTTTTTTAATTTTTTGCCATTTGAACCCAAATTTTGACTTTAAATTCCGGTTCAGAGGTAAAAACTACATTGGAAAACATATTCTGTACAACCAAGAACCAATACAGACAACTTTTTTTTGTAGACCTTATTACTATGTATGTAGTACTATGTCTCAATACAACTAAATATAAATAAGTACTACTAAATATTTTAAAACTTAGCATTAACTAAATGAATACCTGGAAAATTATCATAGTGTTTTGGGCAAATTTTTTTTGGTAAATACTGTCTTTTTTTTAGCATTCTGGCTAAAGCCATTTGTATTTGTTTATAAATAAAGCACATTTCAATTTGGTATTTTTAGTAATAAATTTGGTGAACAAGAACTTACAAATATTTTTTTTACAAATTGCACAATGACAAGTCGAGTACTAATCCAAGATTGTTTTCTTCTGAATATAAGTTGGAAAACTGTATCAGACAATGAATAATGTATATATATATATATATATATATATATATACATATTAATATTATTGTTGTCGTGTCATTTCAACATTAGTTGAAGTTTCTAACAAACGATCTAATCAGATTCCGAGGAAAATACTTGAAGTCCACGCCTCGTTTGCATGGACAACCGCCGCCGGCGAAAACATTTCTATATTATACATACTCGTATATATATATATATATATATATATATATACATACAAATACATGTATATATACATATAAATACATACATATGTATATATATTTCCTTTGTCACATTCCACAAGTACAGTATGTCTCCTATTTCGCTCCTTATGGAAAACAGTTTAAATATGAAAATATGAGTACCTATGAGAATTGAAAAAATATCTTAACTTTAATATGCAATATAATAATTCAATACTCTGCAATCATATAAGAAAGACTTCTTGTCATAAAGTAAGATAAAACATTTTACTCCTTGTGCCAAAAATTCCATCAGAAATGAAGAACTTAGACATTATCAACAGTATAACAAAGAGGTATAAAAATCTAAACATGCTGATCATTTAGCAAGGACTGTTAGTTTCAATTCGTAAAAAAATCGAACTGACTTATTTTGAGTTTTCTAATAAGTAAAAATCAATTTGATCTTTTTCTCATATTCATAGTTCTCATAACATAGATCGTAGTTGTTTTATTAATTTTCTTGGACACTTTACGAATAATTGTCTGTCAATGTCTTATGCAGATTTTTCTTTATTCATAGCATATTATTGATAGCCAAATGAAGAAGGTTTGTAAGTTAAATTAAAGATTGAAGTTTTAAAACTACCTTTCTTTTATTAATTAGTATTTGAACAACTATGTTTGAAAACATATATATATATATATATATATATATATATATAAGTGGGTGTGTGTGTGTGTGTGTATACCTATATATATGAATTTTTCTACGGCATTAAAAGCAATTACCGACACGGTGGTCTCGAGTTGAGTATCGAAAGTACGTGATTTGCTGACGAAAGAAAAAGTACGAAGAAAAAATTACAAAAATTTAAGATAATCATCGGGTCATTACATTTGTTCGATGAAGAAAAAATATGAAAAAAAAACGTGGTCGTCGGCTCTTTCTGCTCTCTGCTGTTGTTGCCGTTATTAAGGGAATAATATTTAGCGCTAATAACTTGATACTGAGACAACTTTTTTTAATTGAAAACTTCCAGAGAATATTGTCACATAAATTCATGGAAGCAATTAGTAAACAATTAATTTACTACAATCAGTAGAGTCCTTTTACACTTCCCATAGTGTAAGTTATAGTAATCGTGCAAAAATCGAAAATGAAAAGTTTTGCATTTCTTTACGTTTAGAGGTTTCTGAACATCTTGGCATACCTTAAAAAATGTAGATGTGTGTATGCATGTGTGGTTACAAATTTTTGTCCACGATTCGAAAAACATTCGATTTCTACTAATGGGAAGACATTCTGATTAGTTTTTGGCAAAGACAGATCAAGCCGTTACGAAGATACGGGGCAAAATGTCCTAACATACCAATAAAATTTTTGAGAGAATAAAGCATTAGAATTGAATCTCCATGCAACTAGCCTTAAGAAAAAACACCACCTAGTTATCATTATTATTATTATATTTCCAATATAAATCATTTAACAAATAATATTTCTCGATCGCTCTTCTTCGAGATTCGAAATTAATCACGAATACCTTTTTGTTGCAACAGACACAGAACCTGTCGACAGGTAACATTCGTCATTTTTTCAATGATTAATTGTTTATAAATAAATAAATCAGAAATACACAGGAGAAAAACACACAACGGAAACTATCGATATATATATATATATATATATATATATATATATATTTAAATAAATATTTCTCCTGATTTATTACAAAAGACGAAGCGAAATCAATCACAGGCGTGATTCCTTCCAGTTATTAATTGGTTCATCAAAAATTTGAATTTAAAATATTTCTTGGACGAAAACTTATAAATCAGTAGTAGCAGTCTGGTGGGAATATGATAAGAACAACATTAATAAAAAAAATAAATAAATAACAAAAATATATTAGATAAAATAAAATTTTGATAAATTTCATATTGGCTTCATGTACACATACATAAAATTTTCTAATATTTAGTTTTCCTAAAAACATATTAAATATTTTATTACAGACATATCCTAATGTAATATTAGGACATTGTTATATAATAATACTTTATTTAATATTCACTAATGATGATGTGAAATTTCAAATCAAAACGTATGAGATATAAAGATTCTCAAAAACTTCTTTTCTTTTTATTTCATTCATTGCTTTCCAAGATTTTAATTTTGCACTTGACTGTTATGTATTATTTTGCAATTATATAAACAATGTATAATTTAATTGGTTTTTAATACAAAAATAATATTTAAAAAAGTATTTTCATTTACCTACAGTATATCCCCGTTAAGACGTTTCTCAGGAATAATGTGTAATTATGCAAGAAATCGTATTAAGCATAATCGTCTTAACGATGTTCTATAGTACATGTACATATTGTCATGAAGAATAAAAAACACTGGCGGTATCTATTGAATTACTCACGTTTCGTTTTTTTGGTTTGCAACTAGGTATAAAAATATTGTATAATAAACTCAAATGAAACGTCGATGTTGTCTTAGTCATATATTTTTAACAACTATATTTTGCATAATAATAAAGTTTAAAATTAAAAGCTCAAAATGGCGGGTCAAAAGCTCCCTCCCTATAAGATTTTGGTTATATGTAAAAGCACACCGTTAGATGGCGACATAATTAATTATATTTTATCCACATATATTTGGTTTAATTTGCAACTAAAGTATACAAATTAATACAATTTATTAATTATTAGATTAATTATTAGATAAAAAGAAATTAATGGACAAATTGCCCTGTTTTCCCATATATATTAATAAAAAAATCCAATTTGTATAATTAGTCTCTTAATTAATATTTTTTGCACTAGGCAGACATAAACACAATAATTATAATATATAACTAAAATATTAATAAAAAAAACTATGGAAAAAATATAAACAGAGGTTTTTTCAAAGTGAAATTATATTTAGCCATTTGAACTACATTTTCTTTTTATAAATAATACCAAAATAAAATTACTAAAAAAATTAAAAAAATAGTTCTATAAATTACTCAATAACATTTATTCAATATAAATATTACATAATAAAAATAATAAGAATAAATAATCTATTTGTTAACAAATTATATATTGGCACAAAATTCACACAAAAATAAAACATTAACTTATAAATAATAATATTATTTGAGATATTCATTGACATAGATTAACTCATATAGAACCATATTAGTTTCAAAAACTAAAATTTATAAGCTTATAATATAATATTTATTTATATATAATAATTTATAAATCAACAGCGTTACTCATAAAGGCAAGATTTTGGAAGAATATTATCACAATCAATTTTTACACATAGAAATACTTAATTTACAACCTAATTATTACTTAAATTAAAAAAAAATTAAATTTAAATTATTACATTAAAAAAATATTTTAATAATGTGGATGAGCTTTTGATATAATAGTTAGCTTTATCCATATAAAGCCATATGCGTACAATCATAATAAAAATTCTAGAAATCATAAAATAATCTTTGAAATAAATATTTAAATAAATATTTTTTTCAATTGTTCAAAACACTTCAAATTGTTATATTATAAATATGTGATTATATTTTTATATAATTAAATTATAAAAAAGGCAGTGATTTTCTCTATTAAAAATGAAATTAAAATGTACTAATATTACTAAATATTTATTGCAAAATATATAGTGTATGCTTTTTCGAGCTGCTCGAAAAGGGCGAAAAGTTACTAAATAAATTAAAATTATTCCTAAATTATTAATTTTGTACATAATTGTTCTTAACCGATTATTGGTACTAAATATTATATGCATTGGATAACTTTTTTTTGCTAATTTAATGAAAAACTACATTTTACATTTATTTTTTTTGTGGCAGTGCTTTTTATTGAACATGTATTCGGGGGTATTTTATTTAGGAGCAACTTTTCTTAAAAAAATAATTGATGATAATTTACCATAGAGAAGTACATAAGTATACCTACTTAGAAATAACATTAAATTATCGACCATTTTCATGTGTAATTTGAAATATATTGCTTTTCAAAGTAAATTGGATGAAAAGTCTGGAAATGTCTAAAATTTCCGGGGAGAACGGGTATCATTTCCTAAGGAACTCAGTGTTGTATTCTTATATTTTTTTCTAATAGTCAATCAGAATATAATTTGATACTATTAAACTATCACAAGGTTTTTCTTGGCTTTAGGAAAGATTCTCCAATGAGATGTTTTCCACCTTTACAGATGTTTTTCCAGCCCTTGTACTTCAAATCACATGGCTATTTAAGGGGCACAACTAGTGTGAAATTTTCAAAGAATCGAATTTTTAATTTTTTCATATTTCCATAGGTTATACATTTAAAAATAACATACCAAAATTTTAAATAAATAGTTTTTGAGTCATACCCATTTAAAGAGTATATATATAGTATATAGTAAAACGATCATTTAACCTTTGAACGCGTTTTTCTCGAAACGGCATTTTCCGAATTTGCTGCAGCGATTACTCAAAAACAAATGATCCGATCACTTTCAATTTTTTTTACATGTTCTAAATATAGTAGTCCGTAAAATAAACTATCGATTTTTGAATCGGATCAAACATCGAATTTTGGTAGTCCAAAAACGACCTAAATTTTGGGTAAAATTCGACTTTTTTTAAAAAACGCCTTTTGTCAATTTTTGATTTTTTTTCTTTATCGTAGTTCATTTTACAGACAATATTATCTAGTTTAACGAGAATTTTTTTCTTTTTAATTTCATCCACGTAGAAGGCCGGAATCACTGCAGCAGTGAAGGGCCTTTTTTTGTCGCGCCGTTGGAGATCGACGATAACTTGAAAAATATTTAATTTTTTTCTTCAAAAATTTTACTATGTGCTCTTAAAACTTGTATGAATATATTCTTAAAATTTTGAATTGATTGATAAAGTAGTTTTTCTAATATAAATTCCCAAAAATCAATTTTTTTTAGGCGGTTACACTAGTTGCGCCCCTTAATGGAACTCAGTATAGACATCAAAATGATCGATACTCTTCAATATTATAATTAATTTTAATGGTTGGGTTCAAAATATGAAAGTAATGAGCAAGTACTTTTGGAATCGAGTTGGAGGAGTAGTTTCGATTTTTAAAAAGGCAGAATCGATATAGTCAGTTCGATCACTTAATATGGTAATAAAATAGTTTCACCCAAGATTTTTTTACGTTTCTCCATTAACATAAGATCCATTAACCGCGCTGGTGCCTCCATTCTCCATATTTTCCTCCACAACCTCGTTGGAGGCGACTGCTCCGGTTGCGCCTCCGCCGTCGTTTTGGGCGACGACATAGGCCAGAAAACCGTCCACGTCGTCCAATTCCTTCGAAGAGAATTTGGCCACTATGGTGCTCCTGCCAGAATATGGTGGAGTCAGGTTGAAGGTCTCGATGTGGGTTTGGCCTGGTTCGATATTCTGAGAAAAATAATTATAATTATATGATGTATATTTTAATTTTTCAATGACCAAGTCAGTTGGTACATTTTTTTGGAGAACGCCAATTTCAAGGTCGACCAATTTTGAACATTTTTAATACATGGTATAACGAAAAGTCTGAAATCTTGAAAATATGGATCAATTGTGTTATTTTTTTGATTATGATACTAAAAATGTCATGTATGGCTGCTGTTTCGAAGTTCAAATAGATAATTAATTATAATAAAATTAACCACGATGACCAAAAAAATGGTTACAGCTAGCTCATAACTTTCAAACTGCATAGTATGATTTTTTTATCTTGACGTTGAAACATATAATATTATAAACACACCCTGTGTTTATATATAAATGTTGACTCACCTGTTTTAACTTAATTTTCAACTGCTGCTCCAGTCCTGTACCTTCGACGATAAAAACTCCTTTTTTCAAAGGAATCGGCATTGGATTCGTCAGTCTTAGGGAAACCTATTTAAATAACAATAATAATTAATAATTTTAAATAATAATAATAATAACAATTAATTATAATCTCTGCCCTTTGTTTTATCTAACAGATTGTTGGATTTACCATTAATAATACTCAGAAATGCATTAACAATAATAAAAATGCTATAATAATAATGACAATTCTAATAATAACATAATAATAATGACAAAATAAGAATAATATTAAATTAATAAGCAGTGATTTTTATTGAACTTGTATTCAGGGGTATTTTATTTAGGAGCAACTTTTTTAAAAAAAAAGAATATTCGATGATAATTTACCATGGAGTGATCCATAAGTACCTACTAAAAAATAACATTAAATTATTAGTTCAATAATAACAATTTTTTAGTAATAATAACAATCAGTCATTGTAAATAAATTGATTAATTTAGTAAAGTTTTGGTAAATCCAAATAGGACTTGGAGGGCACCTTAAAAAATTCAATTATGTAAGACTACATAGTTTATTTTTTAATATTATAAAATTATGTAATAAATATTTGTTATTTTTTATTTTTAATATAAATATTAATTTTTACCTCTAGTGGAATTCCAGTCGTGGGCAATCCACCCAGTCTAATTTTGATATCAGGTTTTCTTACACGGAAATCATCCTGGGCATAATATTCATAATCTGTGTCCTGTATCCTGGCCATGCATGATATATTAAAAGCACTCTAAAAATAATAATATTACATTTATTTATAACTTGAAGAAATAAAAAAAACTTAAACTCTGACGAAAGTTTGTCTTACAAAATTAATTCACTTAATCTTGTTGTTTTCAAGATATGTATGTAATGTATGTAAAAAATTTGGTAAGATAAGAAGATAGATGTAACTTTTTTGCAACACTCATTTAAACAGGTTAAATCTTGTTTTTTTTTTTTAAATATTTTACTTACCTGATCTATCAAACGTCCAAAATATTCATCAAATGATACATCCATTCTTACTTCATCTGTTGTACTTGGTAAAATCTGAAAATAGATAAGCGAATTGAATAACATATACTATATATATATATATATATATATATATATATATATATATATAATAACATATTTTATGAAAAGCACTCTACTGATAAGCGACCATAAAAAAAATTATTCTAGCTAAATTCTATTCTAGAAATAACATCATAAAAGATAGTACTGATGAAGACAATTCTACTGACGAGAAAACTGAAGTTTAGATTTGACTTCAAAATATAAATAGAATATAGTATTTAGTTTGATCACAGATATGGACTCTAAAGAAGTAAAATGAAACTGAAATGAATTTATTTCATTGTCAAAATCCTTTTGGAGTGTCTTTTTTTAACTATGGTGAAGGAAAAAAATCGAGGAGATCATATTAAGCTTACAATTGGACAATATGTCAAGTTAACCATTTTTATATTTATTAGAATAACATTTGAAAATCGTTTATGATAGACCCGCCTTTTTTAAATTTTACTCACATCTCTAGTAAATTGTAACAATTTAACTTCGCCTTTAACTTTTCCAGTATACAAAACAGTATCGACTCTCAAAAATCCAGTAACTCTATGTGCAGTAATTCCGCTGCGATTTTCGATTTTTAAAACAACAGCAAAATTCTCACCGATTTTGATGTCATCGAGGAGCTCAAAATCAAACCTGGAAATAGAAACAATAATAAAAAAATAATTATGAAGAAATTTATATAAATTTCTATTTTATTTCTAGGTTGTAAATTTATATTTCTGTTACCTGACGTCATTGAAATCTTCGTTCAAATAATATCTTGAGAAAATGCTTTCGGCGTTTCTCAAAGCCCTCAACATTATGGCACGTTCTTCTTCGGATTTTTCTGGATATTTATAAGTGTGTGTAACATCCTTAAAAAAATAAAAAAATGATTAACTAGTGGTGTATGGCATCGTGCCTCAAGGCAAATTGCTGGAACTTTCCGTACCGTAGTCAAATATTCGAGAAATTTTAAACGCTTTCAAATATATTATTACAAATAGTGTAACTTTCATTATTTTTGTTGCTATCTTGTTATATCTGAAGAAATCAAATGTAAATCATAAATCAATTTATGAAAAAGACACTTATTTTATGTAAGTATATTAAAAATTGTTAAAAATATACGTACTTCTCGTTCCCATTTTCCGACAGCTTTTGTTGAAATCAATTGTCCGATTCCGTACATGTCTTTTCGTAAAAGTTTTAATGGTTGTGTTGGTCCTGCGTATCTCCAAAATACCTAAAAATATTAATTTAAATATTATATATGAAATAACTAGAACTGTGCACAATGCAGAACAAACACAATATTTTTTGGACGTTGCGTTTTTAAAGTATCTCTACCTTAAAGGTTCTATAATATTAGAAAACTGCATGGACCACTTAATTTTGCACAAATTTATCATTTCTATCCATTTATATCAGAGAAAGTATTTAAAAGTTACAGGGAACAAAATCAATTTTTTTACCTTGTCTGCGTTGACTTCGGCGTACAAAAACGCAGTATCGTGGGCCCTTTTAATTTCGCCCTGTTTAACGGCAATGACACTTGCAGGGCCGCATCGGAAACTGTCCTCGGATAATTCTTGAGGCGTCGCGTCGACCGCCTGCCAACCTCCATAGGCGTAGGCCGGGTACAGGTCCGGACGATCCATCCAGGCCTGGGTAATGGAATTAAATTTAAAGACATCTAATTACAAAGTCATACTATCATTATATACTATCATTTTAAAGAAAAAAATCTTATCATTATCAGAAAAGTATAAAATTGTGACGAAATCTGATTATGTATAGAATTCGACATGTCATGTTTGTTTATATAATATATTATCAAATCTGATTCGAATTTGCACTATAAAAAATAGGATCCTCATTCTATTAGTATATTTTTTCTGATTGATTTTTTACCTCGTTCCATACGTGGTAATTCCAAATAGAATCCGAATTGAGTTCTTCCATAACTTCTCCTTTTTCGTCCACAAAATAGTCGACAGTCAAACTTGCCTGTGTGTCGTGGGCTGAGGAGTAGTTTGTGATGACCCTTGAAGGGATGCCTAAAGTCCTTAGAGCTGGTAAAAGGTAAAAAAGACATGTTTATGCTTTCTTGGAAAGGTCACTTATGGTTTAAGGTTTTTATGGTATTGCATGATGGTGATGCTGGTTAAGGATTTGATGGAGTAAAGATCTTATGGCAAAGTGATATTACTAGGAATCCTATGAAATTGGGAACATGTGATAAAGTTTAGCAGAAAAAAGGGCACGTGATCTCATGAAATCATTAATTGGTTCAGTGATATTTAATTCTAGCAAGATTTGGGACAAATGCTATTTTTGATAAGACTCTGTAAGATTTTATAAAAACTCTGAATCCTGTACGTTTTCATATATATATATATATATTAGGGTGGTCCTTAACAAGGACATTTTCGAATTTCTTTGCTCCCAGGGGCGAAATTGCTTCCAAATAAAAAAAAAATGATTCTCTGAAAGTTTTAGCTCTTTTTATAAACATTTAGATAGAGCGCACAATAAAAATTACTTGCATCTGTTTGTTACTAATATGTGCTCAAGAAATGTCAATCTATAAATTCGTGCGCCATCTGTGATCATTTATCGTGAACTCAAATCGTATGATACATAAGAATATTTATAAACCACATAACATGCACATAACCTCTTATTAAATACATGTGAGCTGTTCTATAAATCTATTCATCATGGCATCAAGAATAATTTTGCAGCAAAATATTTATAATAAATATTTTGCTGCAAAATTATTCTTGATGCCATGATGAATAGATTTATAGAACAGCTCACATGTATTTAATAAGAGGTTATGTGCATGTTATGTGGTTTATAAATATTCTTATGTATCATACGATTTGAGTTCACGATAAATGATCACAGATGGCGCACGAATTTATAGATTGACATTTCTTGAGCACATATTAGTAACAAACAGATGCAAGTAATTTTTATTGTGCGCTCTATCTAAATGTTTATAAAAAGAGCTAAAACTTTCAGAGAATCATTTTTTTTTTATTTGGAAGCAATTTCGCCCCTGGGAGCAAAGAAATTCGAAAATGTCCTTGTTAAGGACCACCCTAATATATATATATATATATATATATATATATATATATCAAGAATTTAGTCTAATTACTTCACTCACCTGAACAAAGTACTCCAGCAAAAACCCAACATTGTCCATACTTCACAGGTTTCTTTTTCCTGCCAAAAAATATATAATAAACATCTTCAATATTTTTATAACTATTGCACTTACTTACTTATAATATTCCTGCATAATTTTCATACTTCCAATCCACTTTGTTGGTGGTGTACCACCACCATGATCATCTGACCAATTTCCTTGTACCACTCCATTATCATCAGCACTATTGACAGCTCCACAAAGGGCTCTAGAAACTAGAACAGGGTCACCTCTGGAAGCCCCTTTCAACTAGAAAGAAATAGCTTTTATTAAAATCAGTATAATGCTTTTACTTTTTGCTTTACATCTTTTTCCCTCTACTTTCAAATATTGTTGTTAAACAATGCTTAACTTTACTGGTTTTTGACACATCGGTGGTGGACCTTTTTAATCCCGGACCTTCATATATTACTATCTATTCTGCGATAAATTCTGGGAAATTATAACTGGAAAAATGTTATTCGACAAAATGTCCATTTGATCGATACCAAATTTAGGTTCTGAATTCAAATAAGATAAATAAAAAATAATATAACCTAGAAAATGTTTTATAAATACCAATGAGTATATAATTATACAAATGAGATCTTTCAAAGCACCGTGTTTGAGAAAAATATGGCAAAAAGTGCATTTTCATATTAACATTTCAAAAAAGTTGATATTTTGCGTCTCTAGTAACACTTGCGGCCCGTTTACTAACGTTTTTGTATATGAATAAAACTACAAACAAAACTACATCCTACAATTTAATCACAATTAAATCATATTCACGTAAAACATCCTATTAAACGTAATTGAACATCATCTGTCAAAATCCTTTGACATTTGACGTATTAGCCACCGTCCATTGCTTTATTAAAATACGCTTCTACAAAATTTTTCAAATTAAAAATTTAAAGATTCTACACGATTTTGAAATAATATCTCACCTTTCCGACAACCTACTGATTGGTACGAATTTTTCAAGACTAAGGCTGGCCAAATCGGTTTAGCCGAGTTTTAGCGGATCATTTAATCGAGAGCTCAATATTTATATATAAGATATGTTTTTTTTACCTTTGATACGTGAGTGATGAGATACAAGGCACAATCCAGGATGTCTTTTTCGAATTGGGCATATTTCCAAACAGTAGGTCTTAATCTGTTGTAGGATCCTCTCCAAATTAGTCCTGTATCTGCCATTACTGTTTCTTCTCTTAAAGCATCATCTGCAAAAAAATTAGATGATCAATAAAAACAACTAGGAAAGGAGTTCCATTGGCTTCAATCTTTCTTTAAGGATGTTTTAAATTCCAGTCGATTTCTAAGAAATTGTTTTATTTCATAGTAGTAACAAATAGTGTAAAAAATCATAGTGTACAAAATGAAACAATCAGTATATTTTGTGACTTTGCCTCGGATGGAACAAATATTGGAAAGAATACCGAAACTGTAGTCTTTATTTTAGAAAAATATTATTAATTTGAATGTGGTTTTAATCTTTTATCATCTTTTAGTATACCATTTTTTATACATTTTTGATAATTGCTATTACTTTTTTAATTTTTGATATTTTAATTGCCTTACTCTTTCTGATAATTACTATCTAGAAGACTGAATGTATTTCAAGTTTGTTTTCAAAATTATTAGTATTTACTGATGATGACATAAAATTGGTGGTGGAAACTTCTGGAAAAATAAAGATGTCCTAATTTTTTTTTACTTTTTTTTATAGTAATCTCTTCCAAAGTTTTATTCTAAAAATTAATTTTTTTTTTAAAACTCTATATTTTAACAAGTTAAATTTCTAGTCAGTAGATATGTCTTTTCTCTCATTGTATTTTTTAAAAAATAACTTTTCTTAAGCACTAATTATATTTTTCTTCATCCAGCATATAGTCATTTGTTCTCCAATAGTTTGTTCTCCAATAATTCTTGATTCGTGTTTCTTATTCTTTCACTTTGCTCGTTAGTAGAGTTCTTCTTACTACAATATTTATGTTAGATATGTTAGAGATTTTTTTTTTATTTACCTGCCATGTAGACTTGGTCTCTAGAACACCAAGGGTTGTACAAAACGTAAAAGGATTGTGGCAGACTGTAGCTCATGTTTTTTTGTTCTTTCGGTCTACTCCTCAGTAGAGTTTTTTATGTTAGAAATACTGTTAGATATGTTAGTGATTTTTTTTATTTACCTGCCATGTAAACTTGGTCTCTGGAACACCAAGGGTTGTACAAAACATAAAAGGGTTGTGGCAGACTATAACTGACTGCTCCTCCTCTTAATAATTTTGTGTCTATGTCCAATTTCCATTGGGCTACTATGCAGTCGTGGGCTGGGGTCACTTCCACCTAAAAAAAATTATAAATAGAGCATAAACTTTAAAGAACTAGGTGTAAGTTGCAATTTGTCTTTAGGCAGGTACCAGAAAATTCTGAACATCTGAATATAATCGAGATGATCTTTGGTTTTGGATTGGATTATTTCTAGCAATTTCTAACATTTAAGAGATTTTTTTTGACTGAACTTGAATAAAATTTATATATTTTAAAGATAAAATATTAGTATAAACAAATTGGGTTTAAGTGGCATTTTTCCTTAAGGTAACTTGAAGTAACTTTCCGGTCTTAAAATAATAAAGCTGTTCCTCTATTATTGAAATGTATTTATGCATTCCTTGCTTAACATTTTTGCCTGGATTGGTTTAGTCAATAATAATACTAACTGAAACCTTTTTTTTCTCTTGTCTGTCTTAATAAATCTAGAATATTATTCTTTTGTTTGTAATTGGAGTCATATGTCCTCCCATGTTTTGCATTGTGCACTAAAACGTGGTCATACATAGAAAGCTTATATTTGACATTTTATTATTGATTCACGCGACTTCCAATAAATAAGATTTTGTATACTAATTTTTTTATATAAAAAATATGAATTATTATTGTTCCTTACCTGTAAATATAATCATTTACATTTTTTATAAAATCAACTGTAACGATCGCGATGCTGTTTATGTAGGTGAAACAAATATTTAAATATGAATTTTTTTCTAATGCTTATGTTATAAATAAAATCATTTGAAATTTATAAATGCATTTAAAATATAAGTACCTTGCAATTTAATATATTTAATATTACTATTATTATTATTACTAAAACGATATTTACGTGACTCTCGTAGAAATATGAAGGTCTTCTAGACCTTTTTCTGTCCCAAAATCGAAAAAATCTGGGAACACGATCCCACCTGAAGAAATCACTCATTTTTGGGAAGAATTAAAAAAAATGTCTCTCGGTAATAAATATTAAGTAACATTCTTTATAAAATCAACTGTAACGATTGCGATGCTGTTTATGTAGGTGAAAATTAATTTAAGTATGAAGTTCCTTCTTCTTTGTTTATGTTATATATAAAATCATTTGTATTCAATTATTATTTTGAGTTCCTTGCCTCCAATGTTGTCCCTTCGTAGTTCCTAGCAGCAACTGACCATTGTCCATCTGCACCAATTGTAGGTCTTGAGGTCAAAGGGACTGCAACCAGGGTACCTTGGCCGTAATTTGGTACTTCGGCATCTTAAAGTAAACCAGAAATGAAATTAAACTAAATTCATGCCTGAAATGCAACTTGGAACCATTCGATTGATATTCGACTTATTTTTTTTACTTTTTTTTGTAATAATGTCTTCCAAAATTGTCTTAAGTCTTGAACCTTTATTATTAACGATGATAATGCAAAAATGGTCTTCCACTACTAAGTAGACCATGTATTACTTTAAATATGCACAATTTTTTTTTAAAATAAAATCCGAACTCTACTTTTAGATCTATTTAAAACATGTCTAGGTATCACCTTATTCTAATTGGTGTCAAAGATTAATTTATTTGACAAGAGTCAACTTTAAAATACCTGCAACTGTGAAGATGAAACTGACGGCATCTCTTTGAGGATCATATGGTCGACTTAGGCTTAGAATTAATTTGAAACCTTGACCTCTGCGCACCACTAATTTGGAACTTTTCCCTAAAAAATAGACAGAAGAAATAGAAAAATATACAGAAATTTATAAAATAGTACAATTTGGGCAATGTCGTCTAGTTTAACTTTTCTTTAGCATTTTTATTATTAATTTATTACCTCTGTGTTCTTCTAAATCAAAATCGAATTCGTTAGTGCGGGATCTGGTCATAACTTCGTAAAGGTCAGTACGATGCAAAGGACCATTGTGAGAAATACAAAGGTCAACTCCTGTAATTCTTGCTACTTGTAGTGTACTATCAGTAGTATCAGCTGAAAATGCAATAAAATAAACACATTTATTACTTGCAAATCATAAAACTATGTTTTAGTGTCTCTTTATTGTAAAGCGTCGATTACATAAGACTACACGTTTACAACAAAATGAATAAAAATGCAATTTACATACGGTAATTAATCGCAAACAATTTAATATTATTAGCTTTTTATTTATAATTTGCTTGGCGTCTCCATTATTGTTTAAACAAATAGATTTTAATGTTGAATTTTAATGTTTGTCTCTGAAAAGATAGTCCTTGGATTTTATTTATTCATTTATAGGTTAGACAAATTATTTCAACGTAATAGGGTGTGCATTTGTTTAAACTGCATCATCGTTATGCATTTAAATGCATGTCAATAGGATCCATAAGATGAGATGATTCTTTGTTTTGTTTTTGACGTAATGAGATGATGATTTATTGTGGAGATATTTAAATATATATCTAAGGACCAAAGATGCCGCACGAAGGAGAGAAAATATTATTCTAATGACGAGCAAACATGAGAAATAGAATTTGACCTATAAAATAAAAAGCAAGCGACTCTAAATTTAGCAAATTATATGTCAATCATGGAAAATGAATAAAGGAATCTACTGACGAGCAAAATGAATCTGAACATCAGAAATATAGTCCAGTCATTTAAGCTTAAATTAGATAAGAATCTCGTAATTCGAGATACCCAGCTGTAAGTCTGTAAATACTTGTATATTGACACCAAAAAGTTGTCTTAAAACCTACATATGGTAGGGTGTACGCAACATATGCAGGTTTTGAGACAACCTTTAGGTGTCAATATACAAGTATTTACAAACTTACAGACTTACAGTTTGAGGTGAACTTACTATAATGACTGGACTAATAATAAGACTACTCGTGTGCAACCAGAAAACTTTACTGATAAGATGATCCATTATCAATCCAGAAAAACTTTATTACAAATCAAACTATCTGCATCAACATAGAAAGGAAAAGAAGATTTTACTGATGACTCAATTATATAAATCTAAAATATAAAAAGCAATTTTTTTCCATTCAATTGTTCTATGACTAATAACTTTTTCAAACAGAATTTCAAGTCAGTTTCTAGGAAATTGTATTATCTGATGTTCTTACGTCATTTCAACCAGTTCATTGAAATGTATATTATAAAGAGCAATATTATTGGACTGTAAGCAAAAGAACGTTTTCTCCACCTGCCCTGAGAAATATAGTTTTGAGATAAACACAGAACAAATGTACTTCATCCTGTTTTAGTGTTTTTCGCACTCACCAGGGGGTCTGTGTACCCCAAATTCATTACTCTTATTAAAGAACTGATTATCTTATTATAATACTTTTTTATTATATATATTTGTGATTTGGAGCAAATGCTGGAACTTCCCGTTTCATATTGAAATATTCGAAGAATAAAATTTAGTTAAGAAAATATTTTTTGGAAATTAAGAAAAAAAATCCTCAAAAGCAATCGTTTCGTCAGCACAAGAAAGTTTTTTGAATCCATTCAAGTTGGATGCAAGTTCTCTTAAAAATCTGCCGTTTTTTGCACATTTAGCTCCGAATCTTTGAAACAGCTAGACCCGCCTTTGCAAAAATCCAGCTACCACTTTGCCCCAACATTACGAATTGAACGTTTTTTGGATCATTCGAATCTGATACTCCGTTCTTTCAAAAACACGATTTGTATTTTCTGCACTCTTTGCTCCGTAACTCCGAAACAACTGGACTTGCTTTTGCCAAAAACTAATCAGCACATCTTCCTATTAATAGGAATCGAATGTTCTTTAAACCATTCAAATCGGTTGATCCAGGCGCCCGAAATGTGGACGAAAAATTGTATCCACACACCAATCTATTTTTTCTAAGGTATGCCAAAATGTTCAGAAACCTTCAAAACGTGAAGATATACAAAAAATTTCAAATTCAATTTTTGGACGATTACAATAAATTACCCCTAAAGGTAAATTTACGTGCTAGACTTGGTGGCGCCTCTATGGAGTGCGAAAAGAATTAAAATGTAGATGTTGGCAAAGTAGTCGTGCTTATTTCTTTTATCTATGATGGTATTTAAAGGCTTCAAAAAAATAAATTCTTGATTTTCATATGGAATTGATCTCGATTAAAAAAAAACTTGACCTTTGTCAAAGTGTGAACGAGGAAGTTATACGAGCGTTGCATACTTTCGATTTTAATGGAACAGACACCTATTATTATACATTTATATATATATATATATATATATATATATACGCAAACAAGTATATGTTTGACCTCAGTCAAACCAATAATAATGACGCAATCGCCCATTTAAGAAAACTTGAATGCTTCCAGCTATCAAAGAAATCATTGTACAAATATAGTTTTACTATTAAAACTATTCATGGAATATATTTGTATACACATACATAAACCAGACAGTCTGAGGAACAATGTATAGAAAATATCAACTTTGCTAAATCTATATACCATCACAAAATTAAAGTTAAATTGTAGATTGTGTACAAGTGCTTAAAAATTGATCAAATTTTTCCTGTACGTAGGACATAGTATGCAACATATACTATATATATATATATATATATATATATATATGTTTAATTTGAGTTTAATATTCTGGCGTAACATCAATAAAAATAGTATGAGTTTTTTTTTAAATTTATTTATTTAAAATCCATACGTTTCGGCTAGCATCTTAGCCATCATTCAGTGGTAATCAAGTTAACTATAAAAATTGAAACTAAATAAATTATATGAAAGGAAATTTCATGGAAAAACAATAATAATAATAATAGTAATAAAACACTTACAATTTTGTATCCTAATATAGCATATGAAACCATTATTAATCCATGGTATGAGTATGTGCACATTGATAAGATATGTATTTTTTAACACAAACATCACAAATGGTAAAACACACTAATAATCATGATAACTTGACAAGTTGTCGAAACTATGTATTTACTCTTCGGAGTTTAGGATAGAAATGTCACAACTTTCTCAAAGTAGTTTTTAGCATGTGTTGATATTTTTTGGAAAATTTAAAAGGCGATGGGATTTTGTTATTTTTTAAGGAATTTTGACACGCTATTAAGAAACCACGTGTTCGCTTCGTTCAGGGCCGTATTGTCAAAGCGTTTATTTATGACTCTGTCGTTATGTAATTGTAAAAACAACCCCTCAGCGAATCTTCTTTTAATTGTATTCTCTTCAAAATGTAAAATTTTAGGGTTAAAAAAATCGATATTGTGATTTAAATTTTTAATATGCTCAGTTAACATTGTTTTAAATTGTTTGGGATTTTTTCAATTATTTTTGTGTTGATAACACAACACAAAAATAATTGAAAAAATCCTAAGCAATTTAAAACAATGTTAACTGAGCATATTAAAAATTTAAATCATAATATTGACTTTTTTAACCCTAAAATTTTACATTTTGAAAAGAATACAATTAAAAGAAGATTCGCTGAGGGGTTGTTTTTACAATTACATAACGACAGAGTCATAAATAAACGCTTTGACAATACGGCCCTTAACGAAACGAACACGTGGTTTCTTAATAGCGTGTCAAAATTCCTTAAAAAATAACAAAATCCCATCGCCTTTTAAATTTTCCAAAGAATATCAACACATGCTAAAAACTTCTTTGAGAAAAATGTGACATTTCTATCCTAAACTCCGAAGAGTAAATACATAGTTTCGACAACTTGTTAAGTTATCATGATTATTAGTGTGTTTTACCATTTGTGATGTTTGTGTTAAAAAATATATATCTTATCAATGTGCACATACTCATACCATGGATTAATAACGGTTTCATATGCTATATTAGGATACAAAATTGTAAGTGTTTTATTACTATTATTATTATTATTGTTTTTCCATGAAATTTCCTTTCATATAATTTATTTAGTTTCAATTTTTATAGTTAACTTGATTACCACTGAATGATGGCTAAGATGCTAGCCGAAACGTATGGATTTTAAATAAATAAATTTAAAAAAAAAACTCATACTATTTTTATTGATGTTACGCCAGAATATTAAACTCAAATTAAACATATATATCAACATCAAATTCAAGACTATTCAAATATATATATATATATATATATATATATATATATATATGTGTGTAGTAGATTAGTGCTTAATGTTTTTTTTAAATTTCTTTGCTCCCATGGCATCAAATTCTTCCAAATTGATAAAAACAAAATTTCTGAATGTTTTAGCTCTAAAGTTTTATTTAAAGATAGTCCGCACTCCGAACAAAGTTTCTTGGCTGAAAACATCCATATTAAGGATCACCCTAAAATGTAGTAAAAACTTTAAAAGTCTCAACTATTTATAGTACAATATGGTTTACATGCTATTTATAGTACTCACAATTACAAATAAAATTCTGATTGTAAAAATTTGGGACGTGAATTAAATTTTCTGGTACTAATTATAGTACAAGGGTCACTCTATAGTGCATAAGTTGTATATATAAAAGAAATTTAATTTTTTTTTTCTATAACCATATAGTATAAAATGCTTTAGTATAATATATACTATGTATAGTACATACGATTAGAATAAAATTTAGGTTGTTTGCAAAAGTTTACAAGTTGAATCTACTTTTTCTGTACTATTTACAGTACAACTGGCTTAGCATGGTATGTGCACAATATATAAAATATCCATAGTGTAATAAAATTATTTATTATTAATGATGAAGTTCTGAGTATCTCTAAAACTCTACAAATTGAATCAACAGTTTCTATACTATATATAATACAAGTGGCATAGAATTGCATTAGTGTACAAAAAAATGAATTGAGTGCATACAACTTGGACTAACTTTTTTGGTATTATTTTAGTACAATGTATACTAAATTAAATAAATTAAAATAAAAATAAAAAAGGAAATCATTTACTTGTGGTGGCTCTCACGCCATGGACCTGCCTTCGGGCAGACTACCATTTATTATTATATAATAAATTATTTTTTCCTATAAGTAGATTTAAATTGCCCAGGGCAAGATGTTACTTTCTTTTTAACGTATTTATTATCTTTGTCATCAGTTCAAACCTAAATCTTCTATATTTATTTATTATCAATGTATTATGATTTATTTTTAAATCAAGTCAAACATATGTTTTAAATCAGACACTTCAATTTTTTTTTTGAAATTGGAATTTTTAGTTGAGTTATTTGTGAATTCCATCAAACAAATCTGTTTTATTGAATTTGGAAATGTTCCAAGTTATGAGAACGAGAGCACGTGTTCTCGATCTTATGAAGATATTAATATTGGATAATAAAATATTATTGCTTTTAAAATGATCCAACCAAAATACTATATAAAGTTACTTTGGTAATACGACAGAATTATAAAATTATTTAAATATTAATCATTTACCATATCATCAGTATCAATAATAATTTTTATTAGCTTTTTATTAGAAATTTAAGACGGAATGCCCCTTGAACCTAGTTTTTTTACTTTTGACAAATAAGCTATTAATTCTAAAGCTGGTACTTTTTAGAATCATGTCCTCTGACAAAATGGGTTTTGTTATAACGGTCACACAATGGGTTTTGCTCTATTTTCAGATTTAGTTTGTTTACATGAAATCTCTCGTACGTTGCGAATTTGTTTACAATTCGCGCGTTTGACAGTAAACTTTTGGCTTTTTCAACTAAAACAAACCAAACTAATTATAATCTGAATAATTACTTAATGACTAAGACACTCTCTTAATAGATTTAAGATTTCTTATCCCTAAATATTAAATTTAGTAAAACAAAAGTGGGTAGGAAATAATCTAGACAGATGATTGAAAATTGTTTGAAAGTCGAAGATATATTGATGATTCATAAAAATTAATATAAGTTTTAATTTTAATTTTAAGTATTAATAAACTAACCTTACAAAATTCTCCAAAAAATTTGTTTTTTTATTCAAAATGACCAAAAATAGCCTGTAAATATAATCATTAACATTTTCTATAAAATTGACTGTAACGATTGCAACACTATTTGCATAGGTAAAAAATTAATTTAAATATGAAGTTTCTTCTAATTTGTTAAAATATAATATAAAAATCAATATAAGTTTTAATTTTAATTTTAATTATTATTAACCTAACATTACAAAATTCTCCACAAAATTTGTTTTTGATTCAAAATGTTCATTAATTTGTAAATATAGTCTAACATTTTTTATAAATTAACTGTAACGATTGCGATGGTATTTATGTAGGTGAAAAATTAATTTAAATATGAAGTTCCTTCTAGTTTGTTAAAATATAATATAAAAATTAATATAAGTTTCAGTTTTAATTTTAATTATTATTTCCATAATTTTACAAAATTCTCCAAAAAATTGTTTTTGATTCAAAATGACCATTAGTTTGTAAATATAATCTAACATTTTTTATAAAACCAACTGTAACGATTGCCTAGCTATTTATGTAGGTGATATATTAATTTAAATATGAAGTTTCTTCTAATTTGTTAAAATTCTAATTTATATGTTTTAATTTTAATTTTAATTATTATTAACCTAATTTCGCAAAATTCTCTAAAAAATTTGTTTTTGATTCAAAATGTCCAGGATTAGTCTGTAAAAATACTCTAATTTTTTTGTAAAATCAACTGTAACGATTGTAGGTGAAAAATTAATTTAAATATGAAGTTTCTTCGAATTTGTTTATGTTCTAAATAAAATTTTATGGACTTTATAAAAGCATTTAAAATATAAGTACCTTGCAATTTAATATATTTAAAATTACTATTATTATTATTATTAATACTAAATTGATATTTACGTGACCAGACGACTCTTGTTGAACTATGATGATATCTAGGCCTCCTTCTGTCCCAAAATCGAAAAAATCTGGGAACACGATCCCATCTGAAGAAATCACTCATTTTTGGAAGAAATTAAAAAAAAATAAGTCACTCGATAATAATAATTTATAGAAAAACACACATGTAAAAATAAAGTCACTCAGTTATAATCATTATTTGGTCACAAATCGAAAATCACAAAAACTGTGAATTGATATACTAATATAGTCACGAAACACACTTTGAGAACTTGTTTTATATGATAAAGGATAATATGAAAATTTAAATAGTTTATTGTTAAATTGTTTAATAAATAGAGCCACTCTTGAGAACTATTTTATACGAAAAAGTGTTTGCTAAATAAAAGAACTGCAATTTTATATAATATTATTAAATTGCTGCTTTTTTTAATTATTGAGCACTTTTGTAATAAATAAACGCGTTTTGAGAACCTTTTCAATACTAGAAAAATTATTTATTAATATAAATAATTATATATTAAATTGATTTATATAAACTCACTTCAAGATCTTTTATTATTAACTTAAACAAATAAAAGCTCCTAACTAATAATATAACAATTTATTTGCATTTTTTATTTTTTAAGTATATATTTATTTATATAACAAATGTGAACTTTAATTTATTTATTTAAAAAAAAATCTGTTGCATATTAATTTTTTTTTATATATTTAACACCCACTATTAAAAACAGTCACAACGATATGTATATATATATATATATATATATATATATTATATGTATGTATGTATATAATTATATAAAATTGTTTATAATTTTTTAATTATTATTATTTCTATTATTAGTGTTGTTGTTCAACTATCGAGTTGACATAATACACTAAATGTGCGACTAGCCAGTTTAATTTATTCAAAAGATAAATCTCGACGTCGTTGGTTCCCCACTATTTTCATATTATATTTCTTAGGATAGAAAATGATATGATTCATCTCCGTTTTTGCTGCTGATTTTGGTTCCGAGAAGGAACCAAAAAAATTGGAAATCCTCAGAATTTAATAGTCACTTATATAAAAAAATATATATTAGATACGTTTCGGCACTAAATTTGTGTCATCATCCAGCAGTACAAATAAAAAAGTACGAAAACATGAAACAATATAAAATGATTTAAATTAGTAAAGAGACAAGCATGAGAAAAAAAGCTCAAATTAAGAATAAAGTTACACAATTTTTTTATAAAACAATCAATATGTTTTTTATAACAAAATCAATATAATTTATATTTAGTATATTTAAATATGTATTATTACATAAAATATAATGTATTTCTAAATATTTAGCAAATCTATTACCATATCAGTCATATGTGTCTGACGCCAAAAAATTACATCAGCCTAGATATCTATTTGTGACAAATAATAGTGTTTTTTGGAGAAAATATTTGAAATCTGAAAATTTTCCTGTTATTATTGTGGCGATTAACGTGTTTAATCATTTTTGATAGTACGTTTCGACAATGATTTGTGTCATTGTCAATGATTTATTAAGATAACTTTTTTAAGAGAAAAAATTTATTAAGATGCATTTTTTAAAAGAGAATGAATTTTGTTAAAGTTAAAAAAAATGTTGTCATTTGCTTTTATCCTTAAATTTTATTTAATGTTTTAAAAATATTGATTAAATTTGATAAAATACTTAAACACATTTATATTTTCTTATTTTCAACTTTTTTTTGGATACACATAAAATTATGTATTTTTTATATACTAAATTTATTTAATTCTCTATTTTTTTCGTTTTTTTTTCTAATAGGCTGAATTGTTCAAAAATGCTTAATTTTACTTTATTTTACCTTTTTTGTAAAGTAATGTACTTGCTTAATTCTTTAAAAATCTTTTTTACAATTGCTTAAATCTCAATATTAATAATAAAAAATATTTATATATATTTTTTACACAAATTATTGGTATTTTTAGCTTTTTGTTGAATTTGTTTTTCTTTACTTTAGTTGTTTGAAAAACTATTTTTTAGTCTAAAATACTACATAAATAAAATGATTGATTAATTTGAATTAGTGAATAAATTTTAGTTAAATTCATTGTATTTCGAAGTAGAATTTTTGTAAATAGTTCTATTTTTGGAATTCACTGTTTTTCACATGTATTCATTTTTTTTTTCAAATTTAATAAATATAATTTGAGTTTCTTTAAAAAAAAATTATAACGAACTGAAATATTCAAAAATTGTTTTGATTAGATGATATAACATTAACAGACTTATTTTTATAATTTACTGGTTTTGCATCTTAACCTCAGTGTACAATATTTTTGAAATTTGATAAATATAATTTGCATTTGCTTTAAAAAAAATGACTAAAATATACAAAAATCTTCTTGTGGTTTAATACTCTTCTATACCAGTTTTCTGTCATGTGGCCCTCACTTTGGAAAACACTGCTCCATTTGAAATAATTAGAATAATTTATTGATTTTGATCACACTGATAAGGAAAATCTTATTATCCAAACATTTGTAAGTGGAACATTATTTAGTTAAAAAAAATGGTGCATGAGAATGTGCATAGTTACAAATATAATGTGTATGCAAATGTGTATATATATATATATATATATATATATATATATGTATATAATATGATTCATATTCTATTATTATGAAACTATATTTTTATTATTATGAATGAATCAATTCATAAGTCAATTGTTATAGTATGAATTTTCGCATTTGAAATACCACGAAAACCGCCGCGATGAATCCCACTCGTAATTTTAAATAAATCATTACAATACGAACTATAAATAAACTTGCAATTTAAAGTACATAGTAAATTCGAATGATAAATTTTCGGGAGTACATACATCATCGTAATCATATCTCTAATAGTTCCTGGTAAATTTACAGAATGGCAATTTATGATAAATAAATTATAAATCATTTATCGTATGAATTTCGGCGGATGGTTAGATAATTCGTCATTGGAAAAAACCTAGATAGAAGATATAAGGATAAATGAATTTGATATATTAAATTAAAAAAAAAGATATATGATTTTGCTAAATACATGTAATATCTTACTGTACCCTTCCTTCCCCGACGTGATATTTTGTGATTTTTTGCAAATCTCTTCCTCTCCCTAAAATCCTCACGTGATTAATGGACGTTCCCTTATAATGATAACACTATTTTCTGTCAGTTTAAATAAAAAAAATGTCATTGAATTTTACCTAGCACTAGACAATTTTCTTAAATATTGCTTGACAAGAAATAGTCTAACATTTTTCATAAAATCAACTGTAATGACTGCAGTACTGTTTATGTTGGTGAAACAGGACAAAATTTTTTATTACGTCTTCTTAAGCAGTATTATAACAAATCCAAACCTAAAAATCAAAATCAAACTATGACCACATAATTATAGTTATTTTGTATAAAGTATATATCTATTTTTTCTAATTTTAATCGATTTTTTATCGTTTTTGTTCGACTTTGTTCATATAAGGTGCAAGCGACCTATATTTGTAAATGCAAAACGTTCCCACGTGGGCGGAAGACATTATAACTATTACTATGGAGAATAGTTTATTGTTGCACAGGTAGAAGATTATTAACTTCTGCCTACATCCATCTCTACGACGATGATTATTTTTCACATACACAATAATACAAAAGTATACCTATATTACTATACTATATCATAATTATTGTAAAAGTTTTCGCCCATATAGTTACTAAAAACAAAGATCGAAGTTGGGTTTGAAAATTTATTTATAAATTTTGCATACGTTTTGTGTCCAAATTTGGAACATTAAACAATCGATGCATATAAGAGTTATCATAATCAAGTAAAATATATGATTTTTGAACATGTAAAAAATAAAAGTAGTCATAACAATCTTGAGTTATGCACGAAACGTTGATTCAAACGTATATATGACTTATTAAATTTTGACAAACATATTTTTTAATTTTTTGAACTTGAAGCTTCCTTTTTTACTCACAGAAATATTTATTTAATTTATTATATATAATTCTTTCTATGTTTTAGAGATATATGATGTCCTCTTATTTATCTTCAAAATGTAGAAAATATTTATAAAAGGAATTATTTTTTTTGCGATAAAGGAAGCTTTTAAGATGAGAGGCCATGAAAAGCCAGCTGATATTTTATTTTAAATTTTATTTTATTTTTTAATAAAAATACAAAACCATTGAAATAATCATAAAATGCATAGAATTTTGCTAGCAAATTTAAAATCTATATATTTCTTTCTAGATATGATAGAACTACACAGTACTAGATTGGAAAATCAAAATCATTAATGAGGTAAGAGTTGTATCTGAAAAAATATACATATATCCACTTAATTATAAAAAAAAAATTATATATTTAAAAAGTTATTCAAAATATTATTAAAAAGTTCTCAATTCGTCTCGAGGGTTCATGAAACACATGAATTTATAATTTATAAAATATATGTATATATTTAAGAAATTGAACTAATATAATAACAAAAATAAGGTGAAACAACAGAAAAACCTGAGTTATAAATGAAATATACTTCATGTAAGTGAAAATTGAGAGTCCCACGCAAAACCGGTACGCGGATTTTGTCACCAACCTGGATCTAGCCCTTGTTTTAGGTTAAAGGTATTTTAGGGGCTGGAAATACACTATTTTTAATGCCACACATATATAGAGTCCGTCAGATAACTTTTTTTTTTGAAAATGCTATATATAAACTACTGAATATTTTCTCAATTAAAATCTTTTCTATTTGAAATTGCAATCCTTCTGGTTAATAATCGAAAATAATTTCATTGAAATGGCTGTCTAACTTTTAAATGGCAGTCAAAAAATTCTAAATGGCTACCAATAAAAAAAACACCGGTTTACATGGGACAGTTTTTTACATAGCTCGACATGGTTCTTGTTTACATTCAATTTTAGTTTAATTTTTCAGATATTTTATTTTATAAATACAATAGTTAAAGACGTTTTCTTATACATTGTTTTTGGTTTTTGGGCATTTTTGTAAATATTTTGTTTTGGGCTTTTTTATAAGTATTTCACTAAAGATAATTTAAATCAAGACTTGAAAAATGGACAGACTCATTAAAAAAATATATTTAAGACTAACTTTGTTTTTTAATGGCTGTATTTTTTTCTTGTACAAATTTTTGTAACTGTACTACCAAGACAAGTAAATTTTTGGGAATAGAAATAAGGGCTTTAACACGTTAACTGCCATGTAAGTCATATGTGTCTGGCATTCAGTAGAAGGAGAAAAAAATGCAATGTAGAGCCTTGTCAGTCATAAAGGTCCGCCATATAACTTTTTCTTATTGGTAGCCATTTAGAATTTTTTGACTGTCATTTAAAAGTTAGACAGCCATTTCAATGAAATTATTTTCGATTATTAACCAGAAGGATTGCTCTTTCAAATAGAAAAGATTTAGATTGAGAAAATATTCAGTAGTTTATATATAGCATTTTCAAAAAAAAAGTTTTCTGACGGACTCTATATATGTGTGGCATGAAAACTATTGTTTTTCCAGAAATTTTGGCAAAAAAAAAAATTATAAGTTTCCTTGATATAGCTTTAACTAAATTATCTGATAAAGTCACCATGGCCCATGTAATTTTTTTTCTGATTATCATTAACGAGTTAAGAGTCAAAATCATAAACAGTTTCTACATAGATTTAATAAATAAATACGAGTGTTAAAAACTTTAAAAGAAAGTCTCATGTAAGATATCCTGGTTGATGAACTGAACTTATAGCAATTTGTGATAATTTCATTTTGGTTAGTTCTTCTATTAATTTTAAATTATACAGTAAATTTGAATTTCAGTGTTTTTTGAAACTTTGCAATAACAAATCGAGAACACTATAAAAATATACATCTTTTTTAAATTTTATAATTTATTATTAGAAGCATTTAATAATTTAACAAAAAAAGAGTGATTTAAAAATTTGTGGAGTTTTAAAGTCAAGTATAACTTATTTAGTTAATGATAAGGGCTAAAATAACTTGTGATATTTTTGTGAATCATTTTTACTAACTATTAGAATTCTATTAAATTGTAATGATCGTGTTAAAAATTCCGAAAAATATTCTTTTATATATATATATATATATATATATCAAATTAAAAAATAGAGAATGGACATAGAGAAACATTACTCTTATATTTATTTGTTCTTATAAAAGACTTTTTTATTAAAATGTTTTTTTTGCTCTCATACATCTTTTACCATCTGACTCTTTTTACATTGAAAATATTTATAACATTTTACATTGAAAAATTCTGGAATCTCGACGACAAGGCAATAAATATTTTATAAGGAAATAATGTTATTTTAAACGATTACTTGTTTACACATGAATTTCCCACGCATTTTGACAAACTAATTATTCATCGCATATAAAACTGGAGCAAAGAAAATTATTGACTTGGATACATCACGGTCTATTTTCAAAGTTATTGCCAATTATAAATATATGATACACTTATAATATATATATATATCTTGATAGTTTTTTCGACGTTGAAACATATTTCAAAGTAACTAGCAGCCCATTCGTCGAAATAAGAAAGGTTAAAGTGTAAATACTTTTATTTATACGTTTCGACACAAGATGCGTGTCATCATTCAGCAACACAGGACAAAAACACTCAACAAAAATTTATTTTAAAAAATTAAACTTAATAACATATTAGAGAAAACCATTTTTAGAAAAAATTATGAATAACTAAAAGATTTGAAACTAATTTGACTAAAAGTTATAAAATACATAATTGTGAGACGAGAAACACGCCCATACCGAGCATCCAGACTCGACTGATATATATATATATATATATATATATATATATATACATGTGTCTATGTATATTTATGTAATATGTATCACACCTTATGAAATTTATGATTGCATTGTTTGCCTACGTTTCTTTATGATTATTTTGCAAGTGATTTGCCTACTTGGAAAATAAATACGAGTGGAGGTCGTATGACAATACGCTCAGAAATCCTCCATTTAACCCATATTAGCCCACTGTACTACAAATAGTATAAGATTAATAAATATAATAGTATAAGAATTTTACATCTTTTAAATTAAATTCTGGTCTGGTTTCGTTGCATTTATGTAGGAAATCTCTTGTAACTTGGGAATAGTTTGTTTAATGGAAATGGAATATTTTGCATAATTATGCTAAATTAAATAACACATAATTTTGTTGAATATTATAATGATCTACAGCAACTTGGTATACCTTAAAATCGCATTTGAAAGTTCGAAATTTATTAGAGCACCCACAGATATAGTGCAGCGAGTTATTATATCTTATTGTAGTATTTGTAACTTCGAAATCGTTTATCCAATTTAAATAAAATATTTGACAAATTTGTTTAAAATTAAATTATCTAAAACATCTTCTAATATTATAAATACCTACAGCTACTCCTTTTTAATTATTTAATTTTTTTCTTACCATGACTTCTTGCAAAAGTTTCCTCTTCGACAGCCGGCGGTTTCGGTAATAAATTCCTCATAGGATATTCGTGTCTTGAAAAATATGTATTTTCGAAATTTCTGGCCCTTAAGGACCTTCTCATTTTTGGACCCAGACATTCTTCCAAACACGAACAAGTTTGACCCATTATTTTTCGAATTTTTTATAAAACCAACTAATAATCAAATAATAAATATTGAAAATAATATAATAGTCATAAAAAAATTCACAGTTAATATTATGGTTTAAATTTACATTAAAAATTAAATTTGATGTTATATACTGCACATAGTTCAAAATTATATATTAAATTTAAATACACAAATAGTTAAAATTAAATATTAAACTAAATAAATATAGTTTAAAATAAATGTTAGATTTAAAATAATATTTGAATATTATATGGGTTTATTTTGTATGATTTGATGAACTAGAAATAATTTTACGAACAATCTTTTAAAATTTACTAAAAGTCATTTTAATAAAAAAAATACAAATATATATATTTAATTTACGAAATGTTAAAAGAACTGGTTTTCACTCCAACTTTAAAAACTAAGCTAAAATTTTGAAGTATTTTATCGAAACTGAATTTTTTTCAGGAAAATGTCTTTTCAATAGAAATATAAACGCTGAGAAATATAATTCTTTATCTATTTTTGTTATTTTACGAAAAAACTGTTTTTCAAGAGTTTAAATTTAAAAGTAATCTTACTACAATTTAAAGTTAAAGTTAGAATTTTGATTTTTTTTTGCAAGGTGTCTTTACATGTTAATTATTATTTTAACAATACTTTTATAATAACAATTAAATGCAGGAGTAATGTTTTCCTATATTCATTCTCGTTTTTATAATTTTTTATATATAAAAAGTGTCTTTTTCGAGTTGTTTTAACACAATAAAAAAAATTCAAATCGTCACCATTATAAGTCAAA
>NW_020537324.1:86558314-86574388 GCF_003426905.1 Ctenocephalides felis
TAAATATTGATTGCAAAATATATAAAGTGTATGCTTTTTCGAGCTGCTCGAAAAGGGCGAAAAGTTACTAAATAAATTAAAATTATTCCTAAATTATTAATTTTGTACATAATTGTTCTTAACCGATTATTGGCACTAAATATTATAGGCATATGATAACGTTTATGCTCTAATTTAATGAAAATCTGTATTTTCCACTATTTTTTTTTGTGGCAGTGCTTTTTATTGAACTTGTATTCAGGGGTATTTTATTTAGGAGCAACTTTTGTTAAAAAAGAATATATGATGATATTTTATCATAGAGTAATCCATAAGTACCTACTTAGAAATAACATCAAATTATCGTAATTATAATGTATATCGTAATTATATAATTATTATAATTAGTTTTTATGCGTAATTTGTAATATATTGTTTTTCTTAGAAAATTGGATGAAAAGTGTGGAAATCTATAAAACTATGAAGAACGGGTATTATTTCGTAAAGAACTCCTTCAAAATGAAAGAACGGGTATTATTTCTTAAAGAACTTCTCAGGCTTTTGCCATCCTTAAGTACCTACTTAGAAATAACATTAAATTATCGACCATTATCATGTGTAATTTGAAATATATTGCTTTTCAAAGTAAATTGGAAGAAAAGTCTGGTAATCTCTGAAATTATGAAGCACGGGTATAATTTCCTAAAGAACTCAGTTGTGTACTCTTACTGTTTTTTCTAATAGTCAATCAGAATATAGTTTGATCTATTAAACTATGACAAGGTTTCTCTTGGCTTCAGGAAAGATTTTCTAATGAGATGTTTTCCACCTTCACAGATGTTTTTCCAGTACCCGTACTTTATATCACACGGCCATTTAGTGGAATTCAGTATAGACATAAAAATGATCGATACTCTATGCATACAGTAAATATATGATGAGCTCATACAATAAATCCTAATAATCCAATAGCTAATATAGCATAAATTATTCCTAAGGTTTCAAAAGTTTCAATTTTTTCTGATTCTTGAGAAATAATATGTGAAATTATCCCAAATCCAGGTAAAATTAAAATATAACTTCTAATGGTTGCATCCAAATATGAAAATAATGAGCAAGTACTTTTGGAATCGAGTTGGAGGAGTAGTTTCGATTTTCAAAATGGCAGAATCGATAAAGTCAGTTCGATCACTTAATATGATAATAAAATAGTTTCACCCAAAATTCCTTTACGTTTCTCCATTAACATAAGATCCGTTGACCGCGCTGGTGTCTCCATTGACCATACTTTCTTCCAAAACCTCGTTGGAGGCGACTGCGCCGGTTGCGCCTCCGCCGTCGTTCTGGGCGACGACGTAGGCCAGAAAACCGTCCACGTCGTCCAATTCCTTCGACGAGAATTTGGCCACTATGGTGCTCCTGCCAGAGTATGGTGGGGTCAGGTTGAAGGTCTCGATGTGGGTCTGGCCTGGTTCGATATTCTGCGAAGGAAAAAAATTGGATAAAAATAATTTTGTGGTTGATACAGGGTATCACAGAATTCAACGTCAAGCCGAATCGAGACCCTTATTCGGATTTTAAACTCATATATTCATAGTTTTTTTCTGAAAATACTTTATTTGCATTTTATTACCCATTAGTTACTTTATAAATGAAGAATTTAGTATTATAAATTTATTTTTTGAATTGAAGCGCATTTTTATAAAATAGTATAACATGAATTATTAAAATGCAAATGAAACTCAATGGAGACCAAATTACGCCGAAAAAACGATATTATAATAATTTGAATGATTTGGAAGTTCACTTATTTATTGCATTAAATTTTTTTTCTTTTGATGATTGTAAATATCATGAAGAAAGTTTGAAAAACAATTTGTCTAATGCAGTACGAAAATCATGAGCTTTCAAGTGCAACCTAGAGCTTTGGTGAAAATGTAGCCATTTCTTGGTTATTGTGATTGTGAATACTACTTTGGTATTATTACTTTGGGTTAGATTACTTCAATATTTTTGATTAGTTCTTTTAATTATATGGTCCCTTCACCAATTTTAAATAAAATCAATGTTTGTGATAATTAATTTGAGAATTTTCTATATTTCTTATAAATATAATTATTCACTCACCTGTTTCAACTTAATTTTCAACTGTTGCTCCAAACCAGTACCTTCGACGATGAAAACTCCTTTTTTCAAAGCAATCGGCATAGGATTTGTCAGTCTTAAGGAAACCTATTTGAATAACAATAATAATAGCAAATATTTAAAAAAATAATAATAACACTTAATTAATAAAAAAGCAGATTGCTGAATAAATCCATTAATAATACTCAGAAATTCATCAACAATTATAAAAATCCAAAAATAATAATGACAACTTAATAATAAGAATAATATTTAGCAAAATTTCAATAAAAACAATATTTCAGAAACAACAAAAATCTATCAGTCATTGCAAATAAATTGATTAATTTAGTAAAGTTTTGTTAAAAACCAAATAGGACTTGGAGAGCACCTTAAAAATGAGTTTTGTATGTTACTACATAGTTTATTTATTATTATAAAATTTATGTATTAAATGTTTGTTAATTTTAAGTTTTATTACAAATATTGATTTTTACCTCTAGTGGAATTCCAGTGGTGGGCAGTCCTCCCAGTCTAATTTTAATATCAGGTTTTCTAACACGAAAATCATCCTGGGCATAATATTCGTAATCTGTATCCTGTATCCTGGCCATGCATGATATATTAAAAGCACTCTAAAAATAATAATATTATTACATTTATTCATATGTTGAAAAATTAAAAAAAATAATACTTCAATTTTGAAGCAAGTTTGTTTTACTAAATTAATTTACCAAATCTTGTTGCCTTCAAAATTTGTATGTAGGTAAGAAATTTGGTAAGATATTGAATTAAATGTGATTTTTTGCAACACTCAGTTAGATAGCTTAAATCTTGTTTTTTTTATTTTACCTACCTGATCTATCAAACGTCCAAAATATTCGTCAAATGATACATCCATTCTCACTTCATCTGTTGTACTTGGTAAAATCTGAAAATAGATAAGCGAATTGAATAACATATATAATAGATTTTATGAAAAGGACTCTACTTGACAATTGACAAAACAACTGAAGTTAAGATTTGACTTCAACAGAACATAAATAGAATGTTGCATTTAGTTTGATCAGAGATATGGACTCTAAAGAAGAAAAATAAAACTGAAATGAATTTATTTCTTTGTCAAAAACTTTCTGGAGGGTCTTTTTAAACTATGGTGAAGAAAAAATCGAAGAGATCACATTAAGCATACAATTGGACAAGATGTCGAATTAACCATTTTTTATATTTATTAGAATAACATTTGGTCTCTTACACGATAGATCTGACTCGTTTTTCAATTTTACTCACATCTCTAGTAAATTGTAACAATTTAACTTCGCCTTTAACTTTTCCAGTATACAAAACAGTATCGACCCTCAAAAATCCAGTAACTCTATGAGCAGTAATTCCGCTTCGATTTTCAATTTTCAAAACTACTGCAAAATTTTCACCAATTTTGATGTCATCTAGGAGCTCGAAGTCAAATCTGGAAAAAGAAACAATTATAAAATAAATAAGGATGAAGAAATTTATACTTTGTAAATGTATATACCTGACGTCATTAAAGTCTTCATTTAAATAATATCTTGAGAAAATGCTTTCGGCGCTTCTCAAAGCCCTCAACATTATGGCACGTTCTTCTTCGGATTTTTCAGGATATTTATAAGTATGTGTAACATCCTTGAAAGAAAAATATAAAAATAAGACACTTATTTTATATAATACTGTTAAGTAAATTGAGAAAAAATATACGTACTTCTCGTTCCCATTTTCCGACAGCTTTTGTTGAAATCAATTGTCCGATTCCGTACATGTCTTTTCGTAAAAGTTTTAATGGTTGTGTTGGTCCTGCATATCTCCAAAATACCTGGAAATTATAATTAAATATTGTATTTAAATATTATATAAGAAAAAACAAGAACTGCGCACAATGCAATACAGACACAATTTTTTTGCGCCGCCGGAGATTGCATGTCATTTAAAAAATATTTAATATTTTATTTCAAGAAAATTACTGTGTATTCTCAAAACATGTATAACATACCCTCAAAATTTCAAATAGAAGGATTCACTAGTTTTTTTTTTTTTTTTTTAATTTTCATAAATGACCTTTTTTGGGTTGTCACATTAGGTGTGTTCCTTAAAGTTTCTATAATATTAGGAAACTGCATGATCCATTTAATGTTGCACAATTTTATCATATCTATCCAATTATATCAGAAAAAAGATTTAAAAGTTGCAGGCAAAATAATATTTTTTTTTACCTTGTCTGCATTAACTTCGGCGTACAAAAACGCAGTATCGTGGGCCCTTTTAATTTCGCCCTGTTTCACGGCAATGACACTTGCAGGGCCGCATCGGAAACTGTCCTCGGATAATTCTTGAGGCGTCGCGTCAACCGCCTGCCAACCTCCATAGGCGTAGGCCGGGTACAGGTCCGGACGATCCATCCAGGCCTGGGTAAAGGAATTTGGTTAACATACCATTAATTCCAAAAATAGATCAATTAATTTTCTATCCTTTACCTCGTTCCATACGTGGTAATTCCAAATGGAATCCGAATTGAGTTCTTCCATAACTTCTCCTTTTTCGTCCACAAAATAGTCGACAGTCAAACTTGCCTGGGTGTCGTGGGCTGAGGAGTAGTTTGTGATGACCCTTGATGGGATGCCTAAAGTCCTTAGAGCTGGTAAATAGAAGAAAAGATTTGTTGATATTTTCTGATCATATTGTCACTCGTAAGAAAGATTAATTGTGGGTCAAGGTGGAATAAATTAATAAGATATTTACTTGATGGTCTTGCTGATTAAGGATTTGATGAAGACTCATCTAAGAAAAGGATTCTGTGGAATGAATATATTGTATAGGGTTTTTGTTAGGGATGCTATGAATTAGGGAACTAAAATATAGATTTACAGATTAGAAACCACTAGCTCTTATGAGATGAGAATTTGATTCTTGTATGATGTGAATCCATTGAAACGTGATTCCCGCAAATTAGAAATTCAGACATTTTTTGTTTCTAGTAATATTTTGGATCAATCAAGGCTCTGTATGACTTCATAAAAAAATGCATCTAGTATGATTTTATACATAGAAATATTAGGATTAGTTTGCTTACCCGAACAAAGTACTCCAGCAAAAACCCAACATTGTCCATACTTTACAGGTTTCTTTTTCCTACCAAAAGAATTTAATAAATATCTTCAATATCTTTATAACTGCATTATTTACTTACTTATAATATTCTTGCATAATTTTCATACTGCCAATCCATTTCGTCGGAGGTGTACCACCACCATGGTCATCCGACCAATTTCCTTGAACAACCCCGTTGTCATCAGCACTGTTGACAGCTCCACAAAGGGCTCTCGAAACTAGTACAGGGTCGCCTCTGGATGCCCCTTTCAACTAAAAAGTAATAGATTTTATTAAAATTATGGTTTCATGTTTATTTATTGATTATATGTTTTTTTTTACCTTTGATACGTGGGTGATGAGATACAAGGCACAATCCAGGATGTCTTTTTCGAATTGGGCATATTTCCAAACAGTAGGTCTTAATCTGTTGTAAGAGCCTCTCCAGATGAGTCCTGTATCGGCCATTACTGTTTCTTCTCTTAAAGCATCATCTGAAAAAAAAAAGATGATCTTTAGAAAGGACTGGGGAAAGAGTTCTTTTGGCTTTAGTCTTTTTTTGAATTTTTTTTTAAAATTCTATATCTTGATGAGTTAAATTGCTAGTCAGTAGAGATGTTTATTGCATTTACTAAAAAATCACTTTTCTTAAAGCGTCATCTGCGAAAAAATTAGATTATCTTTAGAAACTACTAAGAAAAGTTCTATTGGTTTCAATCTTTCCTTTAGGTTGTTTTTTTTAATTCTATATTTTAACGAGTTAAATTGCTTGTCAGTAGATATACCTTTTTGCTCATTGCATTTACTAAAAAATCACTTTTCTTAAAGCATCAACTGGGAAAAAATTAGATGATCTTTAGTTAGGACTAGGAAAAGAGTTCCATTGGCATCAATCTTTCCTTTAGGATGTTTTTTTTTCAAATTCTATATTTTAACGAGTTAAATTGCTTGTCAGTAGAGATGGCTTTTGTGCTCATTGCATTTACTAAGAAATCACTTTTCTTAAAGCATCAACTGGGAAAAAATTAGATGATCTTTAGAAAGGACTAGGAAAGGAGTTCCATTGGCATCAATCTTTCCTTTAGGATGTTTTTTTTTTAATTCTCTATTTTAACGAGTTAAATTGCTTGTCAATAGAGATGCCTTTATCTCTTATTGCATTTCCTAAAAAATCATTTTTCTTAAAGCATCAACTGGGATAAAATTAGATGATCTTTAGAAAGTACTGGGGAAAGAGTTCTATAGGCATCAATCTTTCTTTGGGGATGTTTTTATTTCAAATTCTATATATTGACGAGTTAAATTGCTAGTCAATAGAGATGCATTTATCTTGTATTGCATTTCCCAAAAAATCACTTTTCTTAAGCACCAATTTAATTTTTCTTCATAAAGTCATGTGTTCTCCAGTACTTTGTTCTCCAATAATTCCTGATTCGTGTTTCTTGTTCCTTCACTTTGCTCGTCAGTAGAGTTCTTTTTATTACAATATTTTTATAAGATATGTTAGTAAATATTTTTATTATTTACCTGCCATATAGACTTGGTCTCTGGAACACCAAGGGTTGTACAAAACGTAGAAGGGCTGTGGAAGACTATAACTGACTGCTCCACCTCTCAATAATTTTGTGTCTATGTCCAATTTCCATTGGGCCACTATGCAGTCGTGGGCCGGGGTCACTTCCACCTAAAAAAAAATAATTAATAGAAAATTAACTCCAAAGAAACCTAGGTGTAGGTGGCAGTTTGTCTCAGGCAAGTAACTGAAACATCTCAGCATCTGAATATAATCGAGATGATCTTTGGTTTTTGATTGGATTATTTCTAGGGATTTATAACAATTTAAGAATTTTTTTTGACTGAGCTTTTTGAATAGAATTTATATATTTTAAAGATAAAATATTACTATAAACAAATTGGGTTTAAGTGGCATTTTGCCTTAAGGTAATTTGAAGTAACTCTCCGGCCTAAAAATAATAAAGCTGGTCCTCATATATTGAAATGTATTTACGCATTCCTTGCTTAAAATTTTTGCCTGGATTTGTTTAGTCAATATTAATACTAACTGAAACCTTTTTTTTTCTTGTCTGTCTTAATAAATCTGGAATGTTACTGTTTTGTTTGCTTTAATAGGAGTCATATGTCCAATTAGTCGCGTTGCGCACTAAAACGTGGGCATGCGAAGAAAAAGTGTATTTGACATTTTACTATTGAATTACCCGACTTCCAATAAATAAGATTTTGTATACTAATTTTTTTATATAAAAAATATGAATTATTATTGTTCCTTACCTGTAAATATAATCATTTACATTTTTTATAAAATCAACTGTAACGATCGCGATGCTGTTTATGTAGGTGAAACAAATATTTAAATATGAATTTTTTTCTAATGCTTATGTTATAAATAAAATCATTTGAAATTTATAAATGCATTTAAAATATAAGTACCTTGCAATTTAATATATTTAATATTACTATTATTATTATTACTAAAACGATATTTACGTGACTCTCGTAGAAATATGAAGGTCTTCTAGACCTTTTTCTGTCCCAAAATCGATAAAATCTGGGAACACGATCCCACCTGAAGAAATCACTCATTTTTGGGAAGAATTAAAAAAAATGTCTCTCGGTAATAAATATTAAGTAACATTCTTTATAAAATCAACTGTAACGATTGCGATGCTGTTTATGTAGGTGAAAAATTAATTTAAGTATGAAGTTCCTTCTTCTTTGTTTATGTTATATATAAAATCATTTGTATTCAATTATTATTTTGAGTTCCTTGCCTCCAATGTTGTCCCTTCGTAGTTCCTAGCAGCAACTGACCATTGTCCATCTGCACCAATTGTAGGTCTTGAGGTCAAAGGGACTGCAACCAGGGTACCTTGGCCGTAATTTGGTACTTCGGCATCTTAAAGTAAACCAGAAATGAAATTAAACTAAATTCATGCCTGAAATGCAACTTGGAACCATTCGATTGATATTCGACTTATTTTTTTTACTTTTTTTTGTAATAATGTCTTCCAAAATTGTCTTAAAGTCTTGAACCTTTATTATTAACGATGATAATGCAAAAATGGTCTTCCACTACTAAGTAGACCATGTATTACTTTAAATATGCACAATTTTTTTTTAAAATAAAATCCGAACTCTACTTTTAGATCTATTTAAAACATGTCTAGGTATCACCTTATTCTAATTGGTGTCAAAGATTAATTTATTTGACAAGAGTCAACTTTAAAATACCTGCAACTGTGAAGATGAAACTGACGGCATCTCTTTGAGGATCATATGGTCGACTTAGGCTTAGAATTAATTTGAAACCTTGACCTCTGCGCACCACTAATTTGGAACTCTTCCCTAAAAAAGGAAAAAGACAAAAACTTATTAAACATATTGAACAAAAAGGCAGAAATTCTGAACAAATTCATTTGGCATCTTGCTTTTAGTGCCAAATATTTTTAGTATTAATTTATTACCTCTGTGTTCTTCCAAATCGAAGTCGAATTCGTTAGTGCGGGATCTGGTCATAACTTCGTAAAGGTCAGTACGATGCAAAGGGCCATTATGTGAAATGCAAAGGTCAACTCCTGTAATTCTTGCTACTTGTAGTGTACTATCAGTAGTATCAGCTGAAAATACAATAAAAAGTCTACTTTTTCATTTGCCTATAGTTCAAATGTTTTACAGATAATAAAACTAGGTTTTAGTGTCTCCTTATTGTAAAGCGTCGATTACATAAGACTTTACACGTTTACAACAAAATGAATAAAAATGCAATTTACATACGGTAATTAAACGCAAACAATTTAATATTATTAGCTTTTTATTTATAATTTGCTTGGCGTCTCCATTATTGTTTAAACAAATAGAATTTTAATGTTTGTCTCTGAAAAGATAGTCCTTGGATTTTATTTATTCATTTATAGGTTAGACAAATTCTTTTAACAGAATAGGGTGTGCATTTGTTTAAACTGCATCATCGTTCTGCATTAAAATGCATGTCAATAGGATGAGATGAGATGATTCTTTGTTTTGTTTTTGACGTAATGAGATGATGATTTATTGTGGAGATATTTAAATATTTATCTAAGGACCAAAGATGCCGCTCGAAGGAGAGAAAATATTATTCTAATGACGTGCAAACTAAATATCAATATGAGAAATAGAACTCGACCTAGGAAATAAAAAGCAAGCAAGCTAAATTTAGCAAATTATGTGTAAATTATGGAAAATGAATAAGGGAATCTGCTGACGAGCAAAATGAATCTGAATATCAGAAATATAGTCCAGTCATTTAAGCTTAAATTAGGTAAGAATCTTGTAATTCGAGATACCCAGCTGTAAGTCTGTAAATACTTGTATATTGACACCAAAAAGTTGTCGCAAACCTACATAAGGTAGGGTGTAAGCAACATATGTAGTTTTGAGACAACTTTTAGGTGTCAATATGCAAAAATTTACAAACTTACAGCTGGGTATCTCGAATTCCGAGGTGAACTTACTATAATGACTGGACTAATATAAGACTCTACTCGTGAGAAACCAGAAAACTCTACTGATAAGATGATCCATTATCAATCCAGAAAAACTTTATTACAAATCAAACAAAAAATTGTACCGATGACTCAATTATAGATCTAAAATATAAAAAGCATTTTTTTCCATTCAATTGTTCTATGACTAATAACTTTTTCAATCAGAATTTTCAGTCAGTTTTCTAGGAAATTGTATTATCTGATATTCTTACGTCATTTCAACAAGTTTATTGAAATGTATATTAAAAAGAGAAATGTTGTTGAACTTTAAGCAAAAAACGTTTTCTCCACCTGCCCTGAAAAATATAGTTTTACGTTAAATGTGTTTCATTTCTATTTTAGTGTTTTTCCGCACTCACCAGAGGGTCTATGTGCCTCAAATTTATTACTCTTATTAAAGAACTGATTATCTTATTATAATACTTTTTTTATGAAAACATATTTGTGATTTGGAGAAAATGCTGGAACTTCCCGTTTCATAATGAAATATTCGAAAAATGATATTAAGTTAAGAAAAAATATTTTTTGGAAATTAAGAAAAAAAATTCTCAAAAGCAATCGTTTCGTCAGCACAAGAAAGTTTTTTGAACCATTCAAGTTGGATGCAAGTTCTCTTAAAAACTGCCGTTTTTTGCACATTTAGCCCCGAATCTTTGAAACAGCTGGACCCGCCTTTGCAAAAATCTAGCTACCACTTTGCCCCATCAATACGAATTGAATGCTTTTTAGATCATTCAAATCCGATACTCCGTTCTCTCAAAAACTCGATTTGTATTTTCTGCACTCTTTGCTCCGTAACTCCGAAACAACTGGACTTGCTTTTGCCAAAAACTAATCAGCACATCTTCCTATTAATAGGAATCGAATGTTCTTTAAACCATTCAAATCGGTTGATCCAGGCGCCCGAAAATGTGGACGAAAAATTGTATCCACACACACAAATCTATTTTTTCTAAGGTATGCCAAAATGTTCAGAAACCTTCAAAACGTGAAGATATACAAAAAATTTCAAATTCAATTCCAATTTTTGGACGATTACAATAAATTACCCCTAAAGGTAAATTTACGTGCTAGACTTGGTGGCGCCTCTATGGAGTGCGAAAAGAATTAAAATGTAGATGTTGGCAAAGTAGTCGTGCTTATTTCTTTTATCTATGATGGTATTTAAAGGCTTCAAAAAAATAAATTCTTGATTTTCATATGGAATTGATCTCGATTGAAAAAAAACTTGACCTTTGTCAAAGTGTGAACGAGGAAGTTACGAGCGTTGCATACTTTCGATTTTAATGGAACAGACACCTATTATTATACATTTATATATATATATATATATATATATATATATATATATATACAAACAAGTATCTGTTTGACCTCAGTCAAACCAATAATAATGACGCAATCGCCCATTTAAGAAAACTTGAATGCTTCCAGCTATCAAAGAAATCATTGTACAAATATAGTTTTACTATTAAAACTATTCATGGAAATATATTTGTATACACATACATAAACCAGACAGTCTGAGGAACAATGTATAGAAAATATCAACTTTGCTAAATCTATATACCATCACAAAATTAAAGTTAAATTGTAGATTGTGTACAAGTGCTTAAAAATTGATCAAATTTTTCCTGTACGTAGGACATAGTATGCAACATATACTATATATATATATATATATATATATATATATATATATATATATATATATATGTTTAATTTGAGTTTAATATTCTGGCGTAACATCAATAAAAATAGTATGAGTTTTTTTTTAAATTTATTTATTTAAAATCCATACGTTTCGGCTAGCATCTTAGCCATCATTCAGTGGTAATCAAGTTAACTATAAAAATTGAAACTAAATAAATTATATGAAAGGAAATTTCATGGAAAAACAATAATAATAATAATAGTAATAAAACACTTACAATTTTGTATCCTAATATAGCATATGAAACCATTATTAATCCATGGTATGAGTATGTGCACATTGATAAGATATGTATTTTTTAACACAAACATCACAAATGGTAAAACACACTAATAATCATGATAACTTGACAAGTTGTCGAAACTATGTATTTACTCTTCGGAGTTTAGGATAGAAATGTCACAACTTTCTCAAAGTAGTTTTTTAGCATGTGTTGATATTTTTTGGAAAATTTAAAAGGCGATGGGATTTTGTTATTTTTTAAGGAATTTTGACACGCTATTAAGAAACCACGTGTTCGCTTCGTTCAGGGCCGTATTGTCAAGCGTTTATTTATGACTTTGTCGTTATGTAATTGTAAAAACAACCCCTCAGCGAATCTTCTTTTAATTGTATTCTCTTCAAAATGTAAAATTTTAGGGTTAAAAAAATCGATATTGTGATTTAAATTTTTAATATGCGCAGTTAACATTGTTTTAAATTGTTTGGGATTTTTTCAATTATTTTTGTGTTGATAACACAACACAAAAATAATTGAAAAAATCCTAAGCAATTTAAAACAATGTTAACTGAGCATATTAAAAATTTAAATCATAATATTGACTTTTTTAACCCTAAAATTTTACATTTTGAAAAGAATACATTAAAAGAAGATTCGCTGAGGGGTTGTTTTTACAATTACATAACGACAGAGTCATAAATAAACGCTTTGACAATACGGCCCTTAACGAAACGAACACGTGGTTTCTTAATAGCGTGTCAAAATTCCTTAAAAAATAACAAAATCCCATCGCCTTTTAAATTTTCCAAAGAATATCAACACATGCTAAAAACTTCTTTGAGAAAATGTGACATTTCTATCCTAAACTCCGAAGAGTAAATACATAGTTTCGACAACTTGTTAAGTTATCATGATTATTAGTGTGTTTTACCATTTGTGATGTTTGTGTTAAAAATATATATCTTATCAATGTGCACATACTCATACCATGGATTAATAACGGTTTCATATGCTATATTAGGATACAAAATTGTAAGTGTTTTATTACTATTATTATTATTATTGTTTTTCCATGAAATTTCCTTTCATATAATTTATTTAGTTTCAATTTTTATAGTTAACTTGATTACCACTGAATGATGGCTAAGATGCTAGCCGAAACGTATGGATTTTAAATAAATAAATTTAAAAAAAAAACTCATACTATTTTTATTGATGTTACGCCAGAATATTAAACTCAAATTAAACATATATATCAACATCAAATTCAAGACTATTCAAATATATATATATATATATATATATATATATATATATATATGTGTGTGTGTAGTAGAGTAGTGCTTAATGTTTTTTTTAAATTTCTTTGCTCCCATGGCATCAAATTCTTCCAAATTGATAAAAACAAAATTTCTGAATGTTTTAGCTCTAAAGTTTTATTTAAAGATAGTCCGCACTCCGAACAAAGTTTCTTGGCTGAAAACATCCATATTAAGGATCACCCTAAAATGTAGTAAAAAACTTTAAAAGTCTCAACTATTTATAGTACAATATGGTTTACATGCTATTTATAGTACTCACAATTACAAATAAAATTCTGATTGTAAAAATTTGGGACGTGAAAAAAAATTTCTGGTACTATTTATAGTACAAGGGTCACTCTATAGTGCATAAGTTGTATATATAAAAGAAATTTAATTTTTTTTTTCTATAACCATATAGTATAAAATGCTTTAGTATAATATATACTATGTATAGTACATACGATTAGAATAAAATTTAGGTTGTTTGCAAAAGTTTACAAGTTGAATCTACTTTTTCTGTACTATTTACAGTACAACTGGCTTAGCATGGTATGTGCACAATATATAAAATATCCATAGTGTAATAAAATTATTTATTATTAATGATGAAGTTCTGAGTATCTCTAAAACTCTACAAATTGAATCAACAGTTTCTATACTATATTATAATACAAGTGGCATAGAATTGCATTAGTGTACAAAAAATGAATTGAGTGCATACAACTTGGACTAACTTTTTTGGTATTATTTTAGTACAATGTATACTAAATTAAATAAATTAAAATAAAAATAAAAAAGGAAATCATTTACTTGTGGTGGCTCTCACGCCATGGACCTGCCTTCGGGCAGACTACCATTTATTATTATATAATAAATTATTTTTTCCTATAAGTAGATTTAAATTGCCCAGGGCAAGATGTTACTTTCTTTTTAACGTATTTATTATCTTTGTCATCAGTTCAAACCTAAATCTTCTATATTTATTTATTATCAATGTATTATGATTTATTTTTAAATCAAGTCAAACATATGTTTTAAATCAGACACTTCAATTTTTTTTTTTGAAATTGGAATTTTTAGTTGAGTTATTTGTGAATTCCATCAAACAAAATCTGTTTTATTGAATTTGGAAATGTTCCAAGTTATGAGAACGAGAGCACGTGTTCTCGATCTTATGAAGATATTAATATTGGATAATAAAATATTATTGCTTTTAAAATGATCCAACCAAAATACTATATAAAGTTTTTCGGTAATATGACAGTTATGAAATTATTTAAATATTAATCATTTACCATATCATCAGTATCAATAATAATTTTTATTAGCTTTTTATTAGAAATTTAAGACGGAATGCCCTTGAACCTAGTTTTTTTACTTTTGACAAATAAGCTATTAATTCTAAAGCTGGTACTTTTAGAATCATGTCCTCTGACAAAATGGGTTTTGTTATAACGGTCACACAATGGGTTTTGCTCTATTTTCAGATTTAGTTTGTTTACATGAAATCTCTCGTACGTTGCGAATTTGTTTACAATTCGCGCGTTTGACAGTAAACTTTTGGCTTTTTCCTAAAACAAACCAAACTAATTATAATCTGAATAATTACTTAATGACTAAGACACTCTCTTAATAGATTTAAGATTTCTTATCCCTAAATATTAAATTTAGTAAAACAAAAGTGGGTAGGAAATAATCTAGACAGATGATTGAAAATTGTTTGAAAGTCGAAGATATATTGATGATTCATAAAAATTAATATAAGTTTTAATTTTAATTTTAAGTATTATAAACTAACCTTACAAAATTCTCCAAAAATTTTGTTTTTTTATTCAAAATGACCAAAAATAGCCTGTAAATATAATCATTAACATTTTCTATAAATTGACTGTAACGATTGCAACACTATTTGCATAGGTAAAAAATTAATTTAAATATGAAGTTTCTTCTAATTTGTTAAATATAATATAAAAATCAATATAAGTTTTAATTTTAATTTAATTATTATTAACCTAACATTACAAAATTCTCCACAAAATTTGTTTTTGATTCAAATGTTCATTAATTTGTAAATATAGTCTAACATTTTTTATAAATTAACTGTAACGATTGCGATGGTATTTATGTAGGTGAAAAATTATTTAAATATGAAGTTCCTTCTAGTTTGTTAAAATATAATATAAAAATTAATATAAGTTTCAGTTTTAATTTTAATTATTATTTCCATAATTTTACAAAATTCTCCAAAAATTGTTTTTTGATTCAAATGACCATTAGTTTGTAAATATAATCTAACATTTTTTATAAAACCAACTGTAAACGATTGCCTAGCTATTTATGTAGGTGATATATTAATTTAAATATGAAGTTTCTTCTAATTTGTTAAAATTCTAATTTATATGTTTTTATTTTAATTTTTAATTATTATTAACTAATTTCGCAAAATTCTCTAAAAAATTTGTTTTTGATTCAAAATGTCCAGGATTAGTCTGTAAAATACTCTAATTTTTTTGTAAAATCAACTGTAACGATTGTAGGTGTAGGTGAAAATTAATTTAAATATGAAGTTTCTTCGAATTTTTTTATGTTCTAAATAAATTTTATGGACTTTATAAAAGCATTTAAAATATAAGTACCCTTGCAATTTAATATATTTATAATTATACTATTATTATTATTATTAATACTAAATTGATATTTACGTGACCAGACGACTCTTGTTGAACTATGATGATATCTAGGCCTCCTTCTGTCCCAAATCGAAAAAATCTGGGAACACGATCCCATCTGAAAAACTCCTCATTTTTGGAAGAAATTAAAAAAAAATAAGTCACTCGATAATAATAATTTATAGAAAAACACACATGTAAAAATAAAGTCACTCAGTTATAATCATTATTTGGTCACAAATCGAAAATCACAAAAACTGTGAATTGATATACTAATATAGTCACGAAACACACTTTGAGAACTTGTTTTATATGATAAAGGATAATATGAAAATTTAATAGTTTATTGTTAAATTGTTTAATAAATAGAGCCACTCTTGAGAACTATTTTATACGAAAAAGT